>NC_089505.1:8324656-8673698 GCF_036850995.1 Saccopteryx leptura | reverse complement strand
ATTGGTCACATGATACATTTATCCGTCCCACCCTAAAGGCCGGTCCGTGAAAATATTTTCTGACATTAAACCGGTCCGTGGCCCCCAAAAAGGTTGGGGACCACTGGTTTAGCATATGTTTGAGTGTCTATCATGTTTTGAGGCATCAGCAGTGAATGAAACATTTCCTCGTTTAGCTTATTTCACAACTGGGAGAAACAGTATAGAAAATATCAGGTTTATGGAGAAAAGTAAAGCCCATATGAGGGGATGGCAAGGAAGTGGCATTCACTATTTTGAGTGAGGTGGAAAGCTTTTAGTAAGATTTAACCAGAATATTGACCTACATGGGTACACATTTATATATTAGTTAAATATGTCTGAAACTTCAAATGGCTAAAATTGTGTTATAGTTTTTTTTATTTATTATTATTATTATTAAATAGACTATTGATATTTGCCTACTGTATATACTCTGGACAAATGGGAAATTCCCAGTAAATGCCAAACTTTCTGGGTTCTAAGAAGTTACAGCTAGTGGAGTGAATGCACACGGAAGCCGCGCTGAAGCGGAAGTAGTCAGACCTCTGTGGAGATATACATGGTGAGGGTTTGTTTCCCAAATGATGGGATCCCTGATGACATGTCAGGATAGCCACTGCGCAGCCATCAGCTCCGAAACAAATGATACACTCAGGCTTCTGCTAGCGACATCCACTGATAAGATTATCAAAGAGGGGAGAATTAAGCCAGTAATTTAGGAAATGATCATTGATTTTTTTCTAAAATACACTCATTTCTGCCTGACCTGTGGTGGCGCAGTGGATAAAGCGTCAACCTGGAAACCCTGAGGTTGCTGGTTCAAAACCCTGGCTTGCCTGGTCAAGGCACATATGGGAGTTGATGCTTCCTGCTCCTCCCCCTTCTCTCTCTCTCTCTCTTCCCCCCTGCTCTCTAAAAATGAATAAAAAAACAAAAAAGTAAAAAAAAAAAAAAAAGATTGCTTTAAAAAAATTAACAATAATAATAAAGTAAAAAAAATAAAAATAATAAAGTAAAAAAAAAAGATCAAAGAGGGGAGAATTAAGCCAGTAATTTAGGAAATGATCATTGATTTTTTTCTAAAATATACTCATTTCTTCACAATGTACCTAATCTGAATATTCAGGTTTGGATTGGAGTATTTGATTTACAGAGTTGGGATTGTATGTAATATAAAAAATGATATTGGAATATTTGAGATTGTATTTCAGGTTCCTTTTAAGGAACTAAGAAGTCAAGTAGCTTTTACAAACTCAGTTTTACACTATAAATTCTTTAGTTAAAATTTTTGAAGTTTAAAAGAAATTTTTATTGAGCCTGACCAGGCAGTTGTGCAGTGGACAGAGTGTCAGCCTGGGATGCTGAGGACCCAGGTTCAAAACCACAAGGTCACTGACTTGAGCATGGGATCAGAGACATGACCCCATGGTGGCTGGCTTGAACCCAAGGTTGCTGGCTTGAAGCCCAAGGTTGCTGGCTCAAAGCCCAAGGTTGCTAGCTTGAGCCCAAGGAGTGACTGGCTTGGCTGGAGCCTCCTGGTCAAGGCACATGTGAGACGCAATCAGTGAGCAACTAAGGGACCGCAACTATGACTTGATGCTTTGCATCTCTCCCTTCCTGTCTGTCTTGTGCGTGCACTCTGTCTCTATCAGTCTCTCTCTCGCTAAAAAAAAGTTTGAGTATGTTGGGGTGACATTTGTTAATACAATCACATAGGAGTCAAGTGTACAGTTCGGTAATACATCATCTGTAAATTATATTGTGTTCACCACCCCAAGTCAAGTCCCCTTCCATCACTGTTCATCGCCCCCTTTACTCTTTTCTACCCCCTCTTTATTATTGAGGTCTTAGTGGCAATACAACATAAGTTTCAGGTGTACATTTTACTATTCTATATTTGTATACATTGCAAGGTTATCACCACAGTAAATCTAGTTTGCCATCCAATTTCATACATAGTTATAAAAATTTTCCTTTTTTTTTTTCTTGTGATGATGACTTTTAATATTTACTTTCTCTGCCTTGGCCGGTGGCTGAGGGGATAGAGCATTGGCTAGTGTTCGGACATCCTGGGGTCGGTCCCGGGTAAGGAAGGTACAAAGAATCAACCAGTGAATGCATAAATAAGTGAACAGATCGATACTTTATTTCTCTTTCTCTCTTCCTCTCTCACTAAAATCAACAAATAAAATTCAAATATGCAGTACAGTATTAACTAGAGTCACCATGCTGTACATTACATTCCCATGACATTTCTATTTTGTTCAATTTTTAATAATTTAGAATTTATAGTGACTATGAGTAGGTAAAAGACAACGGTAAAGAAAGTTTTCTGTTTGTTTTTAGCAAGAGAGTGGGACAGACAGGAAGGGAGATGAGAAGCATCAACTTGTAGTTGTGGCACCGTGGTTGTTTATTGATTGCTTTCTCACATGTAATTGATGGGAATCTCCAGCCAAGCCAGCAACCATGGGGTCATGTCTGTGATCCCACGCTCAAGCTGGTGAGCCCAAATTCAAGCTGGCAACCTTGGGATTTAGAACCTGGGCCCTCAGCGTCCCAGGTCGATGCTCTATCCACTGAGTCACCACTAGGTCAGGCTAAAGAAATTTATTAAAATAGGGAACATTCATGACTGCGCTATTAGAAATGGTACCCAGAAATAAGTTTAAATTAGCTTATCTTCCTTATTAAATTTGAACATTAGGAAGTAACAAGTGTTTTCAGTAAGCAAATAATATTAATGAGCATAGTTCTTTCATTAACCTATCTTCCCTGAGAGGGTTAGGTGAATTTTGCATAAACTTACATAAAGAAGCTAATTGTGAGATACAGATTACTGTGACATGAAGGAAGTGTAGGAGTATCTATTAAGGCGTCTTGTGTTACATGAAACATCACACAGTAGGGAGTTGTGACAATGATGGGTTCTACCTCCTGTACCACCGTAATGCTGTAAAAGCAGAGGCTTGGCTGGCGCTCCCCTTCTGTATGGTTTCGGCAGGGTGCCTAGGCCTAGGGTACCGCTGAGGTCAGTATCTGACTTTCAGCACAGTGTCCATTCTGCAGCACTTGTCTTTCATAGGGCAGTTGTAAGAGTGCATTGAAAAATTATTTCTCTTGATCCTTCTTTGCAACATTTAAAAAGCAGGATCAGTCTGACCTGTGGTGGTGCAGTGGATAAAGCACCGACCTGGAATGCTAAGGTTGCTGGTTCGAAATCCGGGGCTTGCCTGGTCAAGGCACATACGGGAATTGATGCTTCCTGTTCCTCCCCTTCTCTCTCTCTCTGTCTCTCTCTTCTTTCTTTAAAAATAAATAATAGGCCTGACTTTTGGTGGCGCAGTGGATAAAGCGTCGACCTGGAAATGCTGAGGTCGCCGGTTCGAAACCCTGGGCTTGCCTGGTCAAGGCACATATGGGAGTTGATGCTTCCTGCTCCTCCCCCCTTCTCTCTCTCTGTCTCTCCCTCCTCTCCCTCTCTCTTTCCTTTCTAAAATGAATAAATTTTTAAAAATAAAATAAAATGTATTCATTTAAAAATAAATAATAGAAAGTATGATCAATTTTTTACGAAATAATTTTTTTAATAACCTCATAACAATGGTAATGTAATGTAATGGTAGTATTAATGTAAGATGTTAACTAGAGAAATTGAGTGTGGAGTATATGGGAACCCTGTAATATCTTTGCAGCTGTTCTCTAAATCTAATACTATTCCAATATAAAAGATTTATTTTAATTAAAAAGAAACCCTAATGATGTAGTCATAATTGAGTTCACTAATAAATTGGATTGAAAAGACCAGCATTTTTTGTTACTACTTTCAATGGAAAACAATCAATTGAACCTCATCTCTCTATTGCTTTTTCTAGGACTCAAGATGACCAACGAGGAACCTCTTCCCAAAAAGGTGTGTTTTTCCAGCAGTTTTTAAGCACAATTTTTGGATGGGGATAATAGAATTGAAGGGACTATTTGGATTGTTTATTGGTCATTCCCTTGCCTATGACAATAACAGCATTGTGGTGTGTAGTGTACTAGACTTTGTATGTTTTACGCAGTGTAGGTTTTTAATATTTTCAGCTTTTATTTTTTTATTTTATTTTATTTTATTTTTCATTTTTCCGAAGCTGGAAACGGGGAGGCAGTCAGACTCCCGCATGCGCCCGACCGGGATCCACCGGCATGCCCACCAGGGGGCAATGTTCTGCCCCTCTGGGGCGTTGCTCTGTTGCAACCAGAGCCATTCTAGCGCCTGAGGCAGAAGCCACAGAGCCATCCCCAGCGCCCGGGCCATCTTTGCTCCAATGGAGCCTTGGCTGCGGGAGGGGAAGAGAGAGACAGAGAGGAAGGAGAGGGGGAGGGGTGGAGAAGCAGATGGGCACTTCTCCTGTGTGCCCTGGCCGGGAATCGAACCCAGGACTCCTGCACACCAGGTCAGCGCTCTACCGCTGAGCCAACCGGCCAGGGCCAATATTTCCAGCTTTTAGAACACTTGTTATAATGTTTTCTCCATTCTCTACTGTTAGCCTTCATTATACGAATATTATACAAATTATGTCAGAAAGGGAGATTATTTACAGGTTCCTATAAGGTACTTTTTTTTTTCTTATTTAAATTCCTTTGAATGTAGTGTAAAATTACTTCAATATTTTTAAAAAGTTTACAGCTGTTTAGTCCTTAGCTTTTCCTCACCCACTTCCCCCTTCTCGTCCCACCCTCTATTGTACCCTATCTTAGTTTAGTCACTATTTTACACACACACACACACACACACACACACACACACACACACGAAGTTTGGGAAAGTAGGGTATGTGCTTACTGATGTTACTAACAGTTGAGATATGTGTTAGGGAAATTTCTGTCTTAAGTTTGGAGTCGAATTATTCATAAGTACAGTGATTTAATAAGCTGAGGGCTACTATGTGTTTTCTGTTGGACTTTTAATGTTTTCTGGTGTAAGGATGTTTCCCTCTTCCATTTTATGATAGTACTACTATATTACTGGTGAATGTTACAGTTTGAAACATTTTATAAGAAAATATCTTAAGTATTTTATGAGGAAAACTAATATAGCCGTAATTTTATACTAGAGTAGGAGAGGTACCTTCAGCTTTACAGTCTTCATTGGAAAGGAGAAAACATGCACTGTTCCTCAGTTTACAAAGCAGTTCCAGCTAGCCAGACTGGTATGCCCATTGTTTAAAACTTTATTTTGAAAAAATTACTGGTTCACAGAAAGTTGCAAAGAAATGTACAGGGAGGTTTGTGCACTCCTCCTCCGGCCTCCTTCAATGCTAACATCTTGCATAACAATCAGGCATCTTGCATAACATCAAAACCAGGAACTTGACACAGAGCTAGTGCACAGAGATCATTCAGACTTCACCAGTTAAATGTGCACAGAGAGAAAAAGCGTGTGTGTGTGTGTGTGTGTGCGCGCACGCGTGCGCAGGCGCAAGCCTTTGTGTCTGCAGTTTTATCTCGCATGACTTAGTGTAACCACAGAAAAATAGCTAACTAAACCATCACCACAAGCCTGGATCTGTTTCCATTTCTATAATTAGACTACTTTATAAATGTTATGTAAATGAAATCATGTAGTATATTTGTCCTTTGGAAATTTTTTTTTTCACTCAGTATAATTTTTCTTGAGGTTTATTCAAGTTTTTGCATATATCAAGTCTGTTTCTTTTCAGTACCCCATGGTGTAGCTGTATCCTAGTGTATTCAGCTTTTTGGTAGTTTCCAAGTTCTCGCTATTATAAATAAAGCTGTATATTCATGTATAAGTTTCTGTGTGAAAATAAATATCCATTTCTTTGGGATAGGTGCTTAAGAGTGTAACTGCTTTATGTCTAGCACATTTTTTTTCCTGCATCTACTTTTAGTTTTAAAAGGAACCACCCAGCTCTTCTAGAGCAGCTGTACCATTTTACATTCTCAGCAACAGTGGATGGAAGTTCAGGTTTTCTACATCTTCGCCTACTGTTTGGTGTTGTCACCACTATCTTTTTTTTTTTTTTTTTGCATTTTTCTGAAGCTGGAAACAGGGAGAGACAGACTCCCGCATGCGCCCGACCGGGATCCACTCGGCACGCCCACCATGGGGCGAAGCTCTGCCCACCAGGGGGTGATGCTCTGCCCATCCTGGGCATTGCTCTGCTGAGACCAGAGCCACTCTAGCGCCTGAGGCAGAGGCCACAGAGCCATCCCCAGCGCCCGGGCCATCTTTGCTCCAATGGAGCCTTGGCTGCGGGAGGGGAAGAGAGAGACAGAGAGGAAGGCGCGGCGGAGGGGTGGAGAAGCAAATGGGCGCTTCTCCTGTGTGCCCTGGCCGGGAATTGAACCTGGGTCCTCCGCACGCTAGGCCGACGCTCTACCACTGAGTCAATCAGCCAGGGCTCACCACTATCTTTTATTTAGACGTCTAATAGGTGTGTAGTGATCTAGCTCTAGCTCATTGGGGTTTTAATTTGCATTTTCCTAATGAAGCCCATTTTAAAGTTAACAAGTAGTTCACATTTTTAAAACTTACATTCCAATAAAATAAGAGAGTTTTTGTTGTTGTTTTTAAAATTATGTGTCCTGAACCATTTAAATGTCAAACTCTGTTTCAATACAGACCTTCTTTGGGGATGTGCTTTGTATCGCTTCAGTAATAAGGACTTGCTAATAAAAACGAGCAACTGGATTAGAAGTGATGCTTCTGTCTTCATAAAGTATGAATAGCACAAGTGCCAGTGGTATTTAATATTTTAAAATTTTAGGAAGAGCATTTAGTTCATATTTTAATTCTCTTTACAGGTTCGACTGAGTGAGACAGACTTCAAAGTTATGGCACGAGATGAATTAATTTTAAGGTAAGATGTTCTTTTATCAAAATAGAAAAAATTTTTATAGAATATTATATTGTGATTCTGTACTATAAAGTTTTTATCTTTGTCATTTTTAATGTGAATACATCTTCAAATTATTTAATGTACTTTCGGAATGTATTTTTTATGGCTTGTTTCTTTATTACACAAACATTAAGGAAAATATAACACTTTCGAGATCTAAAGCGCTAGGTTCGGTAACTTCCCAAATAATAGGCAGCCAGATTTATTTTCTGGCAAAGGGAAGATACTCAGAATTTTACTCTGAAAAGCAATTGTTGAGCTTTTATATTTTTCTATTCCTCTGAAGCAGATGGTTCTATAACCTCCACAAAAGACCTTATCCATCCCCAAACATTGAATGCACTCTGTTTGTATCGTAGGTTATCAGAGCCATAAATATGAGCATGTTCTTGGTTGAATAGTAGTCTTTACATAGAAGGTAGATCAGCTTGGTAGATTAAGTATTTTTGTTATGTTGTAATAATAAATCTTAAAGCAGACCTGTCAAAAGTTTTTAAGTTTATAAAAAGGTTTTCTAAAATTAAATTTTTATTAGCTGTAACTGAACAGCAGCTTGAAAATATGGCTTTTTCAGTAAGCAAGATAGCGACATTCAGGGCAGGTTACTTTTGCATTAGCAGTTGCTTAAACCTGTGACTGGGGAAAGCTTTGTTGTTTATATACAGTAATTGCAAGGGCAGCTACTATAGCCTAGATTTTTGTGGGTGGAGGAACATAATAAAGAAAGGTTCTTGTACTCGGACACGGTATGGCATTTATGCAGGTTATTTCTGCAATTTGACATGGCTTTTAAAATAGTCTTGAAAAATAGTATAGTCTCTCCCCTTTTTTCACTGGCAAAAAGAAATGTTATTTGGAGAAAGTCACATGGTATTTTCACAGAAGAGCCAAGATGAAGAACCTGTAGTCCCTTGTTAGGTGTTTTTGTGTGTGTGTGTGTATTTTGTTTGTTTTTTTACAGAGACAGAGAGAGAGTCAGAGAGAGGGATAGATAGGGACAGACAGGAACGAAGAGAGATGAGAAGCATCAATCATTAGTTTTTTGTTGCGACACCTTAGTTGTTCATTGATTGCTTTCTCCTATGTGCCTTGACTGTGGGGCTACAGCAGACTGAGTAACCCCTTGCCAGCGACCTTGGATCCAAGCTGGTGAGCTTTTTGCTCAAACCAGATGAGTCCGCCCTCAAGCTGGCGACCTCGGGGTCTCGAACCTGGGTCCTCTGCATTCTAGTCTGATGCTCTATCCACTGTGCCACTGTCTGGTCAGGGGTTAGGCGTATTTTTATAAGCTTTTTCTTTTGGTGGACAACTAGCTGACAGTAGTAGGGTTTTCTTTTCTTTTTTTTTTTTTTTTTTTAGTAGTAGGGTTTTCACTCAGCTTCCATCATCCAGCCATTATGCTGAGCGTCAGGTGATGTATACCACGTCATGTGTGGTATGCGATCTGACCTAGGGAAGCACACCGTGTGTTCTCAGGAGAGAACTCTCCTCCGTTTCCTTTTATATACCTCCTGTAAGTTAAAAAGGAATAATTAAATGACTAACTTATTATTGGTTAAGACTAGATTCATAATTATCGCAAAACAAAAGAGACCTTAAAAATCATGTCGTGGGCCCTGGCTGGGTGGGTCAGTGGATAGAGTGTTGCTTGCCCCTGCACACAGGTCGCTGGTTTGATCCCTGGTCAGATCATGCACGAGAAGCAACTAAATGGAGTGGCGAAGGGAAACCGGGAGATGCGCTTCGCTGCCCGCCCCTTTCCTTCTCTTCCCTGTCTCAAATCAGTGCGGGAGGATCTTTTAAAATTCTTTTTTCCTTAAGATTTTATTTATTAATTTTTTCAGAGTGGGGGAGGTGCCGTGAGCAAGTATCAACTCCTAGTTGCTTTACTTTAGTTGTTCACGGCTTGTCGTAAGTGTCTTGACTGGGCAAGCCCAGGTTATGAACCAGCGACCTCAGTGTTCCAGGTCGACACTTTCCACAGCGCCACCATGGGCAGGCGGGAAGTTTTAAAAAATCATGCGGTGGGTCCCTGGCATCATCATTTGGCTCTAGTGTTGTCCCTCTACAGCAGGGTTGCCGGTACAGTTCCCGGTCAGGGGACAGACAGGAGTCAACCAGTGAATGCATAAATAACTGGAATAACAAATTGATGTTTCTCTCTCTAAAAATCAATCAATAAAACCATGCAGCAGAATTCTTGGTGTTAAATTTATAAGTTATGGATGTGATTTTTCTAGTTTTTTAATAAGGCAGTTCCAGTTTAGCAGCTAACATGTATTTATTTTTGTACTAGATGGAAACAGTATGAAGCATACGTGCAAGCTCTGGAGGGCAAGTACACAGATCTGAACTGTAAGTTTTAACTTCCTAAAGACCATGTGAACATCTCCTTTTAGATTGTTGCTTTAGGCTTGGAGGCTAATTGGTTCTGCTAAGCACGTGTAATTTTTTTTAAACATTAAAGAACTATGTCCAGGTACTATATTGAGTGCTAGGACATAGCTGAATGAGAAATGATCTCTCTTCTTGGGTAGTTCCCAGTCATTGGGAAGACTGACATGCAGTAATTATATAATAGCATAGCTGTTTTAACAATTATGTACCAGGTTCTGAGATAGCATAGGTAGGAAAACTCAAAACTACTTGAAACGTTTCTTGATCTATTTCTAATCCCTTTCACAGAGGAATTTGAACTAAAGCATGATTTATTAGTCCAGAAAGGATGTAAAACAAATCACAAATTTATTTAAATTGCAACTTGTTACTAATATTGTAACAATAAGGTATGGCTATATTTTTACCAAAGTTTATAATTTCAAACCATTTTATTCTGTCATTTTTCTTTGAGAGTAATATACTATTTGTGAGTATAAAAACAAATATAGGCTCTGGTTACTTAGCTCATTTGGTTAAGAGCATCATCCTGAAATAACAAGGTTGCAGGTTTGATCTCCGGTCAGGGCACACACAGGCAGCAACCGGTGAATGCACCACTGAGCGGAACAAATGAATGAATGTTTCCCTTCCCCCTCCCCTTTCTCTCCCTGCTTCTCTCTGTCTCTTAAAAAAAAAAAAAAAATTAAGCCCTCGCCAGAGAACTCACTTGATCGGAGCGTCATCCTGGAGCGCAGAGGTTGCCAGTTTGATTCCCTGGTCAGGGTACAGCATGATGTTCCTGTCTCTCCCTGCCTCTCTCTCTCTCAAAAAAAAAAAAAAAAAAAAAAAAAAAAATATATATATATATATATATATATAGTTTTCTAAGCCCAGAAAGCGTAGTATCCAGAAATTTGTTATTCTACAACTATATTACAATCCGTAGAAGTTATGAACATTGTGAAAACATAAAATAATAATTGTCCATACAGCTATTTGGCAGGTTTATTATATCGAATAGGTTAAAAACAATACTAACCGAGACTCTGAATACTATATAATACAAACAAATGCAAGTGAAGTTTTTTGTGTTCCGTTGGAACAGATTAGACAATAATAACATAAAGTCCATCTAGTATTAGATGATTTTGGAGCACTGTAACACTACTACCTTCTAAAAGAGCACTCATGCTTGGGAAGAAATGTTCTTCTAAAAGGAGTTAGTGTAGGCCCTGGCTGGTTGGCTCAGTGGTAGAGCGTCGGCCTGGCGTGTAGAAGTCACAGGTTTTCTCCACCCCTCCCCCTCTCCTTCCTCTCTCTCTCTCTCTCTCTCTTCCCCTCCCGCAGCGAGGCTCCATTGGAGCAAAGGTGGCCCAGGCGCTGGGGATGGCTCCTTGGCCTCTGCCCCAGGCGCTAGAGTGGCTCTGGTCACGACAGAGCGACGCCCCAGAGGGGCAGAGCGTCGCCCCCTGGTGGGCGTGCCGGGTGGATCCTGGTCGGGCGCATGCGGGAGTCTGTCTATCTCTCCCCGTTTCCAGCTTGGGGGGGGGGGGGAGTTAGTGTAGAAACTAAAGACTTGGTTAATATTTTTTACCCTGGTTTATATTTCCCTTGACAAAGGTAATCAGGCTGGTTTTGGTTAGTTCAGTTTGATCTTGAAATTGTATTTCATGTTCTGAAGTTTTTTTCTTTTAATCATTAGCTAATGATGTAACTGGCTTAAGGGAGTCGGAAGAAAAGCTAAAGCAGCAACAGCAAGAGTCTGCTCGCAGAGAAAACATCCTT
Source organism: Saccopteryx leptura (assembly GCF_036850995.1). NCBI lineage: Eukaryota > Metazoa > Chordata > Mammalia > Chiroptera > Emballonuridae > Saccopteryx > Saccopteryx leptura. The sequence continues at coordinate 8,662,605 of NC_089505.1, read as the reverse complement.
GTAATGCGGCTCGCAACCAAGGAGCAGGAGATGCAGGAGTGTACTGTAAGTATTTCAGGGGCTAAGTCTTTTTGAGGAATTGGTTTTTAGTCTACTTTACATGTGGTAATTAGTACTCAGCTAATTTGATACCCTTAGTACGGATTATAAATGCACATTTCGTTAAGGTAGATATGCTTTGAGCTATAAAAGCTAAATGTAAAATTTTGGTAGTCTCAAAATACGTTTTGTGTGGCCAAGGAATCCAGAATTTGAAGTTCCCTGAAATCTCGTGTTTTAGGAGAATTAGTACATTGAGTCATATATTGTTTAGTAGCTTGAGATCTGAGGATATAAGGAGCACTTGTTCTTTACTAAGTAAACCATCTGATTAGTTTCTCCTCTGAGACTGGCCTGTGGTGGCACATGGATGAAGTGTTGACCTGAGAACGCTGAGGTCACGGGTTTGAAACCCTGGGCTTGCCTGGTCAAGGTGCAAATGGGGTTAATGCTACCTGCTTCTTCCCCGCTTCTCTCTCTTCTCTAAACTGAACAAATAAATTTTAAAAAACATGAAAAAAAGAGTTTCTCCTCTGCACTCTTTACACCTTAGTGGGTAAAACTATTTTTCTTAGTATCAGCAACTTGTACCACCTTTCCTTTTTAATTATTACGGCTTACGTTGGTACCATTGGCCATGTCTACATAGATCTAAAGTGTAGTGACTTATTTGATGGTGTTTGTATATGTAAATTTTACTAAATAGAGGAAGCTCTGTCCCTGTTCCTAATTTTAAAGTCTGAACTTTTCCTAAATTATTTTGTATACTTGTCATTCAATACATATTTATTAAAATCTAATATATAAGGCAATATGCTGGTCATTGGGGACTAATGTATGGGGCATAGTCCTATTCCGATTTCTTTTCTCATCAATGAGATGTTCTTTAGGGCTCAGTCACAATTCTTTTACTTCCTGTGCCGACATCATCCACATCCACAAGAGCCTCGTCTTGTCCTTCACTTTTGCAGAATGAGTCTTGACCCGTCACTTTGTTCGAGAGAAGAGTAGCCTTTGTCATTTCTCTGCCGCCACCACTTGTTCTCCTTTTGTTTCCACCTTCACTACCACTGGCTTTTTTTTTCCCTATAAGGTCACTAATTAATACAGTAATAATTTTTTTTTCCTTAGTACTCATACGCCTTCGCTTTCTGTATTTTCAACTCTTAACCATCCTCAGCTTTAGCTATCGGTTCTGCACTACAAAGTCTTAAAAAGAGTTTTCATGTTATTTTTTTTTCTATGTAACACCCACCCTCCAATAAAAGATTTTTTCTCTATGATTTTCATGTCTAATGAAGTGGACAGTGCATCTCAGGTGCCCAGTCTCAGAACTGTTTAATTCTTTCCTCCTCTTTCTGATGTTTAGGATTCTAGATTCAACCACTTATTTAATGGTCTTCGGTCTCTGTGTTTACATGATACTGTGCTATATATACGCTTACACATGCAGAGGATGAGTGGCCTCTGAAGTGCTAGCCCCTGGTAGATAGAGGGGACGGCTGGTCCCGTGATGGCACCTCCTGACCCCAGTGTGTCCTCAACTCTGTTTCCTTGGCAGCTTTCCTCTATGCGTGATCAAAGCTTGGGTTGATGCCCCTCGCCCTTTTGTCTTCTCAGACTAGCTTCTACGGTTATCTCGACTGGACCTTTCTTTTCCAGCCACTTTGTAACGGCTCTCCCCTGCACAGGTTTCGCTGAGAATACAGTGAAGTTTACAGGAAGGACAGGATTGATGTGGCAGATGAGAGCAGTTCGCTGGCTGTCAGTGTTGGAGTGACAGTGTCCTTCAGTGACGGTGGTGTGTGGTGTAGACTGTAGACATGCTTCAGTCCTGTTCGGTTGTCTTAGCATCTGGCCTCACATTGAATTAGCAGTTGTACTTTTTTAAAATGAGTTAAAAAATTTTTTCCTAAGCTAAGTAAAAATTAGTTCTGTTTGCTCAATGAAATAGTAATTAAATGTATTTCAGCCTGACCTGTGGTGGCGCAGTGGATAAAGCGTCAACCTGGAACACTGAGGTCACCAGTTCAAGATGCCTGGCTTGCCTGGTCAAGGCACATATGGGAGTTGATACTTCCTGTTCCTCCCCCCTTCTCTCTCTCTCTCCTCTCTAAAAAAGGAATCAATAAAATCTAAATAAATGTATTCCAAATCCATTCAGTATTTTTTAGCTTTTACTAAATATATGATAGAAATTAGCTACTTATGAAATGTTAACCTAAATCCTATTTAGGACTTAGCGTGGAGCAGGATCTTGAACCATATCTTCTTTGGGTGTGAAGAAAGTGATGCATTTAATGCTGGTAAACTGTATTTCATATCTTAGAGAGGTATTTATAATGTGCTTGTAAATAGTACAACGGGAGTTGAAATGGAAGGTTTCATGTGCAGGTAGAGGGGTTCTGGTGTGGTGGAAAAGCCCTAGACCGGAAGTGTGAGAACCAGAACGCCAGTCCCAGTTCTGCCACTATGAATTTAAAAACTGCCACTGAACTCACTGTGTCCTTGGACAACTGGTTCATTTCATTTCTGAAAAATAAACAGTTTGGCCTGACCGGTGGTGGTACAGTGGATAGAGTGCCCACCTAGGATGCTTAAGTTCCAGGTTGGAAACCCCTAGCTCGCGAGCTTGAGTGCGGGATCATTGACATTAGCTCAAAGTCACTGGCTTGAGCAAAGGGATCACTGGCTCAGCCAGAGCCCCCAGTCAAGGCGTGCATGAGAAAACAATCATTGAACAACTAAAGTGCTGCAACTATGAGTTGATGCTTCTCACCCCACCCCACCCCAGCTTAAAGAAAAACAACAGTTTGGACTAGATCACTCACCTTCTAGCTTTATAATTCTATGATTGGGATCTACTCCAAAGGAGAAAAGCTAAACATAGTTTATTTTGGCTTAAGGTGCTATTTATAAAGCTACATATAAGGTGATGTTTATAAAGTAATGCTAACTCATGGAAACATAAATACTACATATTTTTTAATCTGGAAATGCAAATGGTGTATTTTAAATTATAATCTTGTACCTGGTGTATTTTTAGGGAATTTGTATTATATATAGAATAGCTTCCATAGGCACAAATTTGAATGAGTAAAACACTATACTGTTACATAGTATTTTTTTTTTTTTTTTGTATTTTTCTGAAGCTGGAAACGGGGAGAGACAGCCAGACAGACTCCCGCATGTGCCTGACCAGGATCCACCCGGCACACCCACCAGGGGGCGACGCTCTGCCGAGCCACTCTAGCGCCTGGGGCAGAGGCCAAGGAGCCATCCCCAGCGCCCGGGCCATCCTTGCTCCAATGGAGCCTTGGCTGCGGGAGGGGAAGAGAGAGACAGAGAGGAAGGAGGGGGTGGGGGTGGAGAAGCAAATGGGCGCTTCTCTTATGTGCCCTGGCCGGGAATCGAACCCGGGTCCCCCGCACGCCAGGCCGACGCTCTACCACTGAGCCAACCGGCCAGGGCCTGTTACATAGTATTTTAAACTTGGCTTTTCTCTAGTGGCTGCTAGCATTTTTAATAAATATACTTTTTTGTAATGTTTTGGTTGCAAATAAATATGGAGCCTCTTTGTTTAAAGGTTCCAAATATGGAAGTGCAATCAAATGGCCTAAGTCCTACATCAATAACCTTAGTTTTTTCATCTCTTATTTTTTCTAGAGGATGTTAAAATCAAAGGGGGTGTTAATAAATAGAATGAAAGAGATTTGACCCCCGCCTCCTTATGTATGTTTTCTTTCATTTGGTAGTAATTTTTGCTTTTGCTTTGCACAGACTCAAATCCAGTACCTCAAGCAAGTCCAGCAGCCCAGTGTTGCCCAACTGAGATCAACAATGGTAGACCCCGCGATCAACTTGTTTTTCCTAAAAATGAAAGGTGAACTGGAACAGACTAAAGACAAACTGGAACAAGCCCAAAATGAACTGAGTGCCTGGAAGTTTACGCCTGATAGGTAAACAAATCCTACTCCCCAGTCAAGACTCCCTGACAGTCCCACTGCGAGAAAGCTGTGGTGGGACAGCCACGTACTCGTTTCCACACCAAGACTCAGACTTTTTGAGCCAAAAAAAGCCACATTCTTATACTATCCAGCTTGTAATGGTTAATGTAAAACTTACCAGATGAACCTTGTGTTTCAGCTTTTTCCTCCCCTCCCCCTTGCTTCAGAGGCCTGATGGCGTCGGACTATTCCGAAGAAGTGGCCACCTCCGAAAAGTCCCCCTCTAGAACATGTAGACACTTGAGAAATGTTTCTGTTTGAAGAAAATAGAGGGAGAAACAGAAGTCTTAAGTCTGTGGCACACTGTGTCTTCAGACAGTTTGGAGGAATGAAAACCTAGAGATTTAAAATCATGAATTGAACATGTAAAATTCCAGTAAAATGTAAAAACGGAAAATGCATCGCTCTTAACCTTGAGCATAGTGACTTAGAGACACTGTGTATCAGTTTTGCCAATAAGACTGTGGACTTCGTGATCATTGTTGAACTTCTTGGTCAAAACTCAAACGAGGTGAATTTTGCCTTTAAAGGGTTTATTTGCTAAGAAACAACTGAATAGTTATAAGAGAATCAAATAATAGATAACAGTACAAGTAGTTTATATATTTAACCATTTAGTTTGGGGCTCTGTTTCTTGAATGAGCCTTGAATCAATGTGGTTTTCATCAATGGTTTGTTCTTTGAATGGTTGCTAACACTGTAGATAACCTTACTGAGGACTGTACAAACATGAAGGTGTGGTATTAAACTTCAGGTTTAAACTGTTGGAAGCATTATAAACATTCATTTCACAACTAGATTGTACAAGGACATCGGCTGTGATGAGACTCACTGCGTTATTTTTTTAGTAGTGAAATTGATTAAATCCCCGTTCCAGTCAACAGGCACGTGTTGCAAGAGCATTGTCATTGGTGTTCGTGGGGGATGTGTTCCTTCATTGTATTCGGGCCTTCTGTATCACACTTGATATTAAATTAAATATGCCTTGAAATAGTTGGGTTTTTTTAAGTTCAAGGAATATGATGATTTTGTTGTACTTTTAACATTTTGATTTGGGGGGCTGTGGAGAGCAGATTGATTTTGGAAAACTCGTTGCTGTGCTCTTCAAAGGAAAGGAAAAGGCTGTGCCTCTGTTTTCCAGCTGGTCATAAAAGACAAGGAAACTTGACACTTGTTACTTTTTGACGCCTTGTCCCAGGATATTGAAGTAGAAATTAATGTGGGACAGCTTCACAGGGTGCCTGCCAGAAGACTGGGGAAATATTGTATTGGAACTGTGGGCTGGCCTCAGTGAGACATTTTGTGAATTGAAAAAAAAAGGTATAGTGATCATTTCTGGCAAATTCATTTGATCATTTAGATAAATGAGGCATTTTCTTCATGCTTCCATCCAGTCCTGGAGGTGAATTTTTTTCTTCAGATCATTCTGTAAGTCACCAATTCGAATTTTCTCTTGGTGATAATGGAGTCTAAGATGAGTGGAAGATAAATGTTCCAGATTGTCCCAACGTTTAAGTGCAGTTTTAACAAGGGTGACTTAAGTTCTCTTAATCATTCAAATCAATTGTAAGTATTACATATGTTTACGCTCTAGGGAACTGCTTGTGGGGCAGGGGTGGGTTCAAGAAGTGGTTTGTGTGACTTTACAACAAAAAATCCGCTTCTGAAATCCCCATTCTTTATGGGGGCTAGAGGGTAAGTAACTAAATCGGTTTGAAATTAGTTTATTGTGCCCACATTAAGGCTCTTGTATATATTTATGCCGTTTAAGATCAGAGACTTGGGAGGTGAACACACAATACGGGGTACAGAAATATGGTTTAGAATTGGGCACCTCAAACCTGTATAATTATGTGATCCAGTGTCACCCCAATAACATTCAATTTTAAAAAGTCACAGTACAAATGGCCTAAATATTTTAGTAGGTCAAGAAATAATTTATAAAATGTATTATTAACATGTACTTAAAATATGGCCAGTGTCTTTCTTTGCGTTTAGGTAACAGTTACTTTGGGGTCTGTGAGTTTTTTCTTACTGTTAAACATTTTTTTACTAAATAAGATCAGTCATGCTCATGAATAAGTTGAAGCAGCATGAAGAAAGGTGAAGATGGAAAGTGAGTCCCCCTGGACGTGCCCTTGTCCCTCCCCTTGTCCCCCTCTGTTCTCCGGGCGGTGACCACTTAACAGTCCTGGGTATCATCAAGATCATTTCTGGGCTGCAGTCATTTTATAGATTGGTTTAAGCAAATGTAAGCATACATACAGGTGATGTGCTGCTTTGGTTTTTGTTTTCCACTTTATCCCTTGGACATTTTTCCTTTTTTTGTTTTTTTTTGTTTTTTGATTTGTTTTGGGTTTTTTGGTTTTGTTTTGTTTAGTTTGGTTAGCTTCATTTTTAATGGTTATGTAATATTTCCATTGTGTTAGTGCATTTTAATCACCTATAAGTGGATTTTTGTTTTCTAAAAGAAATAAGCTATAAGCCAGGGTATTCCAGGTACTAAAAATACATCATTAATCTGAAACAAGTAGTACATAATCAATACTATGTCTGAAATAATTCAAATAGAATAGGGTGTGGATTATTTTGCTTTTTTCCTATTCTGTTTTCATTTTGAGAGAGATTCCCTGAATTAATTTGTCCACTTTAGTTAAAATATTCTAGCATGTGACAGTGCCTATGTTCAGAGTATTTAGTGGGATGTAGACAGCATTTTGGCAGTTTTCAGGCTGCACTGCCTCAGTTAGGTAACTGTGTGGTGCACCTTTCTAGACACCCTGGCTCCCCTGACAGGAAACCAATGTACAGTGTCTGTTCTTTGGTATAAAATTTTCTCTCAAAGTAATTTCTATTTTATTTTCTTTGTGGGTTATTTGATTCTAGGATTGGGTTGGATTGTTTTCTGTTTTTGTTTTGGTTTTTTTTTTAGCAAAAAAAAATTTTCAGAGATAGTTTACTTATAATTAAATTCTTACCATGTTTTTTGTGATGTAATGAACACAACAGAAATTTTACATAACATAATTGGTAAAAATGACAGTTATAGATTGGTTAAAGAACAAGCAGCTTTGTTAAGATTTGTTTTAGCAGCCATTAATTTTAGAAGTGATAGAATTATCTTAGGGCATTTTATTTATGAAAAGGTGTAACTCCATAACTAGAACATTTTTTGCATTAGAATTTGTGCCACTTTATGAGATTAAGTCAGATCACAAATTAATGTATTGATTTTAGTTGTTTTTCCCTAATCTTTGTTAAATTTATATAAAAGATTTTTCAGGTTAGTTAGAAAACAGTGATGTTACTTACATACTTCGCTAGAAAAAGTTGTGAGAGGGAGGAGCACCAGAGTGTTTGACAGTGCTGCTCAATCTCAGTTCCTCAGTCGGTGTCTGACCCCTTGTTCAGTGGAGGCTTCAGCCTGAGCTGCCAGGGGCGATGGGAGCAGCAGTAGCAACAGATGAGAACAGGAGCTAATACAGTTACTAGTGACTCACCTGAGGCTTCTTTGAGCAGGAGAAGTAACCCAGGTTGAATTGACCACAGATTTGGGTAAAGAAACTTAAATTACAAATTAACTTGAATTATATTAGGTTAAAACAAATACTCAGTAAAAGAACCTTACAACACTGAGTCAAAAAATGAGAATCATTTACAAAGTGCTCCCATTTAAAAAGTTTTAATGCTTGCCTGACCTGTGGTGGCACAGTGGATAAAGCGTCGACCTGGAACGCTGAGGTCACCGGTTCAAACCCCTGGGCTTGCCTGGTCAAGGCACATATGGGAGCTGATGCTTCCTGCTCCTCCCCCTGTTCTCTCTCTATCTTTCCCTCTCTCTTCCTCTCCCCTCTCTCTCTAATAAAAAGTGAATAAAAAAAATTCATTTAAAAGTTCTAATGCTTAATAGGATCAGATGCATTTGGAAATATTATATTGGGCAAACACAAAGAAGGAAGAAATAGAAAGTGTCAGCAGGAAACATTCTTTAACCAATAAGGTCATTCTGAACTTAACCCCATCACAAGAATATCAGATTTTCTATCCCAGTCTCAAAGGTAACATCACAATTATATACTTAAACCAGATCCCTTTAAAAGTCTTTTTTTTGGCCCTGGCCAGTGGGTCAGTAGATAGAGCATTGACCTGATGTATGGACATCCCAGTTTTGATTCCCACTCAGGACATAGAGGAGAAGTGACCATCTGCTTCTCTCTTCCTCCCTCTCCCCCTTCTCGCCCTCTTTTTCTCCTGCAGCCAGTGGCTTGGTTTAATCGTGGGCCCAGGTGCTGAGGCTAGCTCTGTTAGTGCTTCAGCTTCAGGTTCTAAAAATAGCTCGGTACTGGAGCATCTTCCCCAAATGGGGTTGCCTGGTGGACCCTGGACCAGGTGTGTGCAGGAATCTGCCTCACTAACCTGCTCTCACATTTAAAAAAAAGTTATTTTTTTCTGTTATTGCTGAGGCTAAAGAAAAACCAGTCAAGTTTTATTGAGAAACTATTAGAGCTTTTGAATTGCATATTGCAGTTGCTGTAAATGTGCCTATAGTTCTATAGTATGTTGCACTAGCACTTGGTAACTGATTTGTGAAAGTGTGGCACTCCTAATTTTGCAAATATTTGTGTTATTTGTGATTAGTGGCACAAATTTTATTTTTGTGTCCAAAGTATAATCTTTTATAAAATGAATAAAATGTAACCACATGTCAACATTAAATTTTTTAGAATTTATTTTTTAGAATATATAGTTCAAAAGTGTGCATATAAAGAGAAATTAAGAGAGGGATTGATGAATAGAAATTGTCTCAAGGCTCATTTTTAAAAGCTGCTTTTTAAACAATTACTGAACACACCTCCCTTAATGCAGTTTTGTGAGAACTGCCTATTGAGACATCTTTATTAAATGCCATTCTAGCAAGAATAAATGTACTCTCATTCATTTATATTTATTTGTACTGATTTTCATATAGTAGGTATTTTAAAGAATTGTACATTTGTGATGTTGCATTTGTTCTTTCAAGAACTTTTTTGTTCCACAAAGCTAAGTGCCTTAAGTGTTTTATTACTATTGGCATATCTGAGGTATAAGTTAATTAACTGGCCTGTTTTATTTTAAATGATAATTTGGAATGAAAGTAGATTTCAGAATTATTAATGTAATAGCAGTAAAAAGTGGCCATTTGGATACTTTTTGTTTAGGGTTTATTTTTACTGCTGTATTGGCAAAATGCGGAAATGCAGAAGATGGATGTGTTCCAGAAAAGAAGATGGTAATTACTGGGAGGCATCTGCTGTGACATAGTTATGTTCTGTACCTGTTAACTGGATCACTGTAATGCTTGCAAGAAAGAAGGTTATAGAGCATTTTGTCTTCATTTTGTGATGGATGGCTCTTTCCTTTGCAGTCAAACAGGCAAAAAGTTAATGGCGAAGTGTCGAATGCTTATCCAGGAGAATCAGGAACTTGGAAGGCAGCTGTCCCAGGGGCGCATTGCACAGCTTGAAGCAGAGTTGGCCTTACAGAAGAAATATAGTGAGGAACTTAAAAGCAGTCAGGATGGTAAGGGGTTTTTTGAAAAGTTTGGTTAGTATTGCACTGGCTTTTAAAAATAACTGCCAGGTGGTCAGTGTTACAGATTTTCTGTACGTGGTAAAATCGCTGGCCAATCCTATAAAATTATGAATGAAACATTTCTAGTTAAGTCAGAAAACAAAGCTGTTTCATTTTAATGCCCCCCCCCCCTTGATTGTTGTTGTAAATTTTATAAGTTTTTGTTATTCGGGGTGGGATTTGGTGAAAGAGAAAGCCTGTTACATTACTAAGGCATTACATAGAGATACAAATTTATAATCACTGCCAAAAGGGGAGAGTATTTCCATCTAACCAATTTCTCTAATTGTAAGTCTTGGTATTTATCTATTTCCAGTGGCCTAAAAATATATCATTGACTGTACCTGTTAAGGTCCTAATATTTAAATATGCTAAGACAAACCAAACTTGCCAGCTACCATCCTTTTGTGAGGGCAAGTGTAGCTGTTTCTCCTCTTTTTGAAGAAGGTTAGTAGTAGGAAACTACAGTATCTAAATTCTGAAAATAAAATTATGATTTACTGTATCTGTGACAGTTGTTTGCAAAGATCAATAGTCAAATATATCTTTAAAACGACCTTTTCAAAGTAATAGTTCTTCACTTTTTTGGTAAACATAGTAAATAGGAGATTTTGTATTGTAGTGAGGACTTTTTTTTTCCTCCAAAAAGCTTTTAGAATTTAATGGACATTTGGTTTGTATCCTGTTTTCAAGAGTTCTTTTCTCTGATTTTTTTTTTTTTTTTTTTTTTTTTTGGATGTGGACTAGTCCCTTGGTTACAGACTAGGCACCTTTGGAGTGCTAGAATCCAGGACTACACTGTTCCCTAGGGGCTAAATCTGCCATGGGGCTAAGAACAATCACTGGCTAAGAGGAAGAGTAAGAGGACCAGGCACTTGGGCCCACAGGTTAAACAAACGTGACATGAAGCATATTTTGTGGGCTGTGATCAGTTGAATGTGGCTAGCTGGTTTGAATCAGTTTAAAGTTAGTTGTTCTAATATATTTATTTTAAGCATTTACCTCCTCTCCAAAAAAGAACTTATTCTTAAATGGCTATTTAAAATTCCAAGAAGCAAAATTTTAAAATCAATTTTAGAATTGTATTTTTTCGCTTAAACATTTGTTGACTGTCTGCTTTGCAGCAGGCATTAGGAAGTATTTTAAAACATGCTATGCAATATTAATGTAGGTTTGACTCTTCTTTGCACAGAACTGAATGACTTCATCATTCAACTTGATGAAGAAGTAGAGGGCATGCAGAGTACCATTCTAGTTCTCCAGCAGCAGCTGAAGGAGGCACGCCAACAGCTGGCTCAGTACCAGCAGCAGCAGTGTCAGGCCCCGGCCCCCAGTACCAGCAGGACGACGCCTTCTGAGCCTGCAGGACAGGCGGAGGCCCCAGGTAAAGACTGCAGTCGGCTGGCCAACGGACCGAGCAACGGCAGTTCCTCCCGCCCGAGGACGTCGGGGTCCGGATTTCTCAGGGAGGGGGACACACCCGAAGATGGCTTTCCTCCTTCTCCAGGGAGTGGCACTAAGGCCTCCGGCAGCTCAGAGGAGAGAACTGGCAGAGGAGGTGGTAGTTACGTAAACCCACTCAGTGCGGGGTATGAAAGTGTAGACTCTCCCACGGGCAGTGAAAACTCTCTCACACACCACTCAAATGACACAGACTCCAATCATGACCCTCAAGAGGAGAAAACAGTGAGCGGGAAAGGTAACCGAACTGCAGCTTCCCGCCACGTTCAGAATGGCTTGGACTCCAGTGTAAATGTGCAGGGTTCAGTTTTGTAATATTTTTCCAGCAAATTTTTATACAGTGTCATTTAATTTGGGAGAGGGTACTATCCAGAAAATTACGCATACTTTGTCACAATTTGCCTTTTTTGGTGAGTGTGTGTGTTTTTATTCTTTTTTTCCCCTTTATTTCTTTGCTTCAATACCTCTGCCACTTCGGAAATTGTAACAGTTAATTGCTTTGTTGCTAAAAGGACATTTTGTGTAGGGTCAGGTTATTTTTATATGAGTTAATGTGAAGTTGTAAATGGAAATCTTCCCTTCAAGTATAACAATGATGTCTGTGCAAATCTGTGTCTCTAGAACCCGTGCTGTGTAGGGCGTTCTGACTCATGCTGTTACTCCACTCATGCACCATTCGGACTTGTTAGAGTAGATGCGGGGTCTTGACTGCCAAGTTTGCCCAGTACAGTAGTTTTATCACTACAAGTTGGACTTGTTGATAGAGTCCTACAGTAGTTTCAGTGTTAGATACAGTTTTTTCCACCATACATCTGTGCATTTTCTCTTTAGGTGACTGAATGTTTAAGAAATTTGTGTGCATAGTTACTCAGTTTTTATGAACTGTTGTACCCTGTTAATGCATATTGCTCTGTGACTCCACTATATCTTACCTGTACTGACCAAACCTAAATAAAGATTTTTATTGTAACTGCTGCATTAGTTGTTTGTTTTTTGTGTATTTAGAACTTGTTATTTATTTTCATTGAATTCCTTAATATCTCCTCATTATCCAATAGTACCATACCACAAAAGTGCAACTTGTGTCCATGCCTGCTTCAATTTTGATTTTGCACTTAATTTTTTAAAAATTTGTGCCTTGTAAAAAAAAAAAAATTTGTGCCTTGTTCTGAAAAATACACTTGGGATTTAAGACTATACTTTAAATTTTTCTCCTAACTTGTAAAAATAAATGTTATAAAATATTCAGAAGGGCCCTGGCCGGTTGGCTCAGTGGTAGAGCGTCAGCCTGGCGTGCAGGAGTCCGGGTTCGATTCCCGACCAGGGTACACAGGAGAAGCGCCCATCTGCTTCTCCACCCCTCCCCCTTTCCTTCCTCTCTGTCTCTCTTCCCCTCCCGCAGCCAGGGCTCCATTGGAGCAAAGTTGGCCTGGGTGCTGAGGATGGCTTTGTGGCCTCTGCCTCAGGCGCTAGAATGGCTCTGGTTGCAGCAGAGCAACGCCCCAGATGGGCAGAGCATTGCCCCCTGGTGGGCATGCCAGGTGGATCCCGGTTGGGCACATGCAGGAGTCTGTCTCTCTGCCTCCCCATTAACAACTTCAGAAAAATACCAAAAAAAAAAAAAATATATATATATATATATATATACACACACACACACACATATGTATATATATATTCAGAAGTACAGAAAAGTATACCGAGGAAAATAGTCAACCTTTTGTGAGATTTTAATTGAAAAGCCATTTTGGGCGCTCTCCTCTCGGGAGCACACCTGCACCTCTCCCACCCCTCTTCTTCCCCCCCAGGCGCCTTACCTGGACCTTTCTCTCCTGAGCTCCGAGGGCCGTTCTTTGCCTGTGTAACTTGTTACTTGAGCCCGTCTTTTCTGTGGCTCAGCTCTTCTACCTTTCTGACATTCTCAATAAACTTTTGCTTGTATTTGAAAAAAAAAAAGGCAGATTTTGTTTTTGTGGAATGATTTTGGGCAATTAGAGTATCTGTGTAGTCAGTGATGTTTGGTTTAAAACATTGGCCAGGCCCTGGCCAGCTTGTTAGTTGGTTAGAGCATCATCTCATACGCCAAGGTTGCATCAATACCCAGTCAGGGCACACACAAGACTCAACCAATGAGTGCGTAAATAAGTGGAACAACAAACGATGTCTCTCAAATAAAAAAATTTAAGCATTGGCCAGATGCTACTGATTTACACTATTAACCTGTCTGCTAATATTGCATAGTAAGGCTGTGGGGTGTTAGAAGAAAATATTCATAAGACGTAAGACTCGAGTTTTGGTTTTTTTTTAATTATTGATTTGAGAGAAGGTAGGGAAGAAGAGGGGGAAGGGAGAAAACATTATCTTGTTTCATTTAGTTGGGCACTCATTGGTTGCTTCTCATGTGCCTGGACTAGGGACCAAACCCCCAATTTCTGTGGGAATTATGCTCTATCCACTGAGCAACCCAGCCAGGACTATTGCTTTGCTTTTTTGATTTAAGCATTAAGTGTCCAGGTCTAGGCTATACTGCCTGACCAGGCAGTGGCACACTGGATAGAGTGTCAGACTGGGAGGTGGAGGACCCAGGTTTGAAATCAATGAACAACTGAGGAGACTAAGGAGCCGCAACGAGGAATTGATGCTTCTCATCTCTCTCCCTGCCTGTCCCTATCTGTCCCTCCCTCTCTCTTTCTGTCACAAACATACACACAAAGGTATACCAGTTGTCGGCAAATATCAACAGTATAACGATTGAAATTTCTTTTGAGAGCCAAGTTTTTTAATTTTTTTTTTTTTTTTTTTTTTTGTGGTAAAGACAGAGTCAGAGAGGGACAGATAGGGACAGACAGGAAGGAGGGAGAGAGATGAGAGGCATCAATTCTTCGTTGCAGCTCCTTAGTTGTTCATTGATTGATTTCTCATATGTGCCTTAATCGGAGGGCTACAGCAGACTGAGCGACCCCTTGCTCGAGCCAGCGACCTTGGGATCAAGCTGGTGAGCTCGGGGTCTCGAACCTGGGTCCTCCGTGTCCCAGTCCAACGCTCTACCCACTGTGCCACCGCATGGTCAGGCTTAAACTTAAACTATATAGGTACATTCCTTATCGAGGTAGTGCCCACATGTGGTATTTTGTGGAAGAGCTACACTCAAGGGGCCAAAGAACCGCATGTGGCTCGCGAGCCACAGTTTGCCGAGGGGTCTATGCTATCAAAGGCTATAGGATCCACAGCTTTTCATATATACTGCTCACAGAAATTAGAGGATATTTTCTCACTTCATATTTTGAAATATCCCCTAATTTTTGTGAGCACTGTACGATGGAGATGATATGTGACTTGCTGAAAGCAAAGTATTTTTTATAGATATAATCCAGGAACCGGAGAAGTGGAGTTATGATACTTGAAACTGCGGTACAACTTATTTCAAAGTAACTCCTGTCTGCTTATTTCACTGGTATACAAGTATATCTGTTCTTTTTTGATTTATTTAAAGTACTGCACTTCCTGCTTTGACACGTGGATAGAGCATCTCCCCAAGGTGCCAAGTGCACCAGTTCGAGCCCCGGTCAGGACACTTAGGAGAAACAATTATTGAATGCACAACTAAGTGGAACAATGAGTTGAAGCTTCTCTCTCAACCTCCCTTACTTTCTCTAAATAAATAAAGTACTGCACTTCTTGTCTGAAACTTGTGCAGTGTTCAAGTAAATAAAAAAGCCTATGCAATGTTGTATAAATTTAGTAATGATAAACATGTTGGTATGTACTAAAACACTAAATATTCCCTTGATTTATCAAGTACTGTGGGCTTTAGTTTTTGTTTTTGTTGTGTATGTTCTTTTCACTTGCCCAATTTAAATAAAAATAAAAATTTCTCTTTTGGTGTTATGCCGTGGTGTGCAATAGGAAATTGACTGCTAATACAATTTTATGACGAAATTTAGATGTTATGTGTCGTTACCCATTTTCACACTTGTGTTGCATCTGCATTAATGGATGAACAAGTTGGACGAAGAGAAGTTAAGACTGGGCAAAGTCCACATTCCTCACTTCTGGAGCTGGCTGTTTTATCTGCTCCCAGGACTCGCGTGAGAGGTGGTAGACTGTAGTGCAGGCTGAGAGAGAACTCGAGCTGATGGCTGAATCCTAGTTTTACCGCTTACCTGCTTCATGGCTTGGGCAGACAAGGTCTCTCTGGCTAGTGTTTCCCTTTAAAGAGCTCTAAGTGAGTTGATACATGAAAAGTGCTTACCACAGTGTCCAGCACATACTGACTGCTCAGTAAAGATGAGCCATTGCTCTTTTCTCAGAGTGAAGTCCCAGCCCTGATGACAGACCATCTATCTCCCTTGGTCATATTGCTCCAAAAATGATTTACTGTTGGGTTCATTTTCACTGAAGGAAAAGATAGTGGCTTTTTTTTTTTTTTTTTAATTTTAATTTTTTATATTTTTCTGAAGTTGGAAACAGGGAGGCAGTCAGACAGACTCCTGCATGCGCCCGACTGGGATCCACCCGGCATGCCCACCAGGGGGCAATGCTCTGCCCATCTGGGGCTTCGCTCTGCTGCAACCAGAGCCATTCCAGTGCCTGAGGCAGAGGCCATAGAGCCATCCTCAGCGCCCGGGCCAACTTTGCTCCAACGGAGCCCTGGCTGCAGGAAGGGGAAGAGAGAGAGAGGAAGGAGAGGGGGAGGGGTGGAGAAGCAGATGGGCACTTCTCCTGTGTGCCCTGGCCGGGAATCAAACCTGGGACTTATGCACGCCAGGCCGACGCAAGATACTGGCTTTAATTAAATGGATTGTGGTACCTTTGATGTAAAACAAGTTACCTGCCTGTGTGTTCTTCTGTTAAAAGTGTATTACTTCTCAAGCAGGACAAGTGGGATGACAGCAAAGCATTCTTTAGATGTTTCTTGGAAACTGAGAAACCCAGAATTTGGCAAAAGCTTGATGAGGACTGCCAAAGAAGGTTAATTTTTTTTTCTTGTATTTTTCTGAAGTTGGAAACGGGGAGGCAGTCAGACAGACTCCCACATGCGCCCAACCGGGATCCACCCGGCATGCCCACCAGGAGGCAATGCTCTGCCCATCTGGGGCGTTGCTCTGTTGCAACCAGAGCCATTCTACCGCCTGAGGTAGAGGCCACAGAGCCATCCCCAACGCCCGGGCCAACTTTGCTCCAATGGAGCCTCGGCTGCGGGAGGGGAAGAGAGAGACAGAGAGGAAGGAGAGGGGGAGGAGTGGAGAAGCAGATGGGCGCTTCTCCTGTGTGCCCTGGCGGGGAATAGAACCCGGGACTCCTGCACGCCAGGCCAATGCTCTACCACTGAGCCAACCAGCTAGGGCCAGGAGGTTAATATTTAAGGGCAGCCAGCTTGAATAAATTCCAAGATACAGTAAAAAACGTTCAATGTTTAACTCTATTCCAGAGAGAGTTGAAGGTAGTAAGAAATGCCTCAGAAAAAATTTTTGACATCTATTAAGTAGGTACATGGCAGAAACTGACAGCTATTTATATGTATTATGGTCTTCACTATCACCCCATGAAATAGGCACTTGGTATGCCCATTCACAGAATAGGTAGTGGACTTTAAAAAGTGAAGGAGCCTGACCAGGCGGTGGCGCAGTGGATAGAGCGTCGGACTGGGATGCAGAAGACCCAGGTTTGAGACCCCGAGGTCGCCAGCTTGAGCGCGGGCTCATCTGGTTTGAACAAAATCCCACCAGCTTGAACCCAAGGTCGCTGGCTCCAGCAAGGGGTTACTCAGTCTGCTGAAGGCCCGCAGTCAAAGGCACATATAAGAAAGCAATCAATGAACTAAGGTGTTGCAACGTGCATGAAAAACTAATGATTGATGCTTCTCATCTTTCTCCGTTCCTGTCTGTCCCTGTCTATCCCTCTCTCTGACTCACTCTCTGTCTCTGTAAAAAAATAAAAAAATAAATTAAAAAAGGGAAAAAAAAGCATTAAAAAAATAAATAAAAAGTAAAGGAACTGGCCCTGGCCGGTTGGCTCAGTGGTAGAGCGTCGGCCTGGCGTGTGGGAGTCCTGGGTTCGATTCCTGGCCAGGGCACACAGGAGAAGTGCCCATCTGCTTCTCCACCCCTCCCCCTCTCCTTCCTCTCTGTCTCTCTCTTCCCCTCCCGCAGTCGAGGCTCCATTGGAGCAAAGTTGGCCCGGGCGCTGAGGACGACTCCATGGCCTCTGCCTCAAGCGCTAGAATGGCTCTGGTTGCAGCAGAGCAACGCCCCAGATGGGCAGAGCATTGCCCCCTGGTGGGCATGCCGGGTGGATCCCGGTCGGGCGCATGCGGGAGTCTGTCTGACTGCCTCCCCGTTTCCAGCTTCGGAAAAATACAAAAAAAAAAAAAAAAGTGAAGGAACTACCACAGGGTTGGTAAGTGTTGGAGCTGCCCTCTAGGGGACTGTCATTAAAGCTCCCTGGACAATAAATACATCAGAGCTGGCAGCTTGAACCACTTAATAACAAGAAGCCAGACTTGCCACTAGTACATGCTCTTTTTTTATTACTTGTTTTTAATTGATTTTCGAGAGAGAAACATCGATTGTTTTGTTCCATTTATCCATGCATTTATCAGTTGATTCTTGTCTGTGCCCTGACTGGGGACCAAACTTGCAACCCTGGTGTATTGGGAATGACACTAACCAACTGAGCTACCCTACCAGGGCCATAGTACATCCCCTTAAATCAGTGGTTCTCAACCTTTCTAATGCCGTGACCCCGCAATACAGTTCCTCATGTTGCAGTGACCCCAAACCAAAAAATAATTTTGGTGGCTACTTCATAACTGTAATTTTGCTACAGTTATGATTCGGAATGTAAATACATGATATGCATTATGTATTTTCCGATGGCTTCAGGCGACCCTGCCAGGGTCGCGACCCACAGGTTGAGAACCGCTGCCTTAAATGAAGCAAAGGAATGTTAGCTGAGCTTCTGAGGATGGTATCTCATGGCTGTCTGAATGATTGCTGTGCCAAATACATACAAGTTGGAAATAATCCCATGAAATGGTAAGCAATGATGGAAAAAATGCAAATCAAAGATTTTTAAGTGTATAGTTCAAGATGTTGGCGAAGGTTAGAGGATTTTGCCTCTTAGAAATGGTTAACTTGGTCCCGGAAGGCAGTGCTGTTAGTGGACAAGAGGAATAAGAACACTCCTCCAAGGTCTGGCATTGGAGGACGTACCAGTTGCCATCTCTTCACATAAGGTTTAGTGGATACAATTTCCTGTGGGAAGATTTCATGAGAACAAAATGTAAAAGTGCTTTGTTACATAGGGCTCACTAGACACTAGTTCTCTTGGCCTCTCAGCTGAATTGGATGCAACTGACCGATCTAGTTTCTGGGACACGTGTAAACATAATTTAAAAAGCCATTCTTTCTGACAGTTTTTCTCTCAGATGGTCCCTATTTTTCACTAATAGCAGTTTGTCCCTCCCTTGTACCCAGTCATTCCTTAATGCTCTTCTCTGATGTCACTTCCTTAACAGGTCATTTTTTCCTGTGGTTATAATTAGCACTCCTTACTCCCCCGGGGAATACTATTTACTACCTTTGATCTTTGATTGGGACCCATGGGAGAGGTGAGCTACACCTGTGGAAAGCAGCACACTCCAACTCTCACCTTCAGACCAACAAGAGGGTTTGCTGTGTGGGAGATTGGTGAATTCTGCCTTCTCCTAAAATCTGGTCTGGATTCCTCCCACCCTGTTTGTGAAACTTGACGGAGAAGGTCTGCAGAGCCCCATCGGGGGACACTGGTTCAGGAACACTTCTCTAACAGTGGTTCCTCCTTCGCACTCCTCACCAGCCTAAGTGGCATATGATCCTAGATCCGGGTGTAATATTTTAAATGACTTCTTGTTTTCACCTCTTCGTTATTCTTAGTCCCCATCTGGCCAGTACATAGCTTTGAGTAGATAACTGATGAGGAACTGTAATGAGGACTCCCCAGAGAACAGGTGCTGTATGGCCACACAACAACAAAAAAGCAATTATCTTCGCAATATTTGCTCTTAAGTTGGTTCTGGATACCCACATAAGAAACGAGGGAGCCCTGGCCGGTTGGCTCAGCGGTAGAGCGTCGGCCTAGCGTGCGGAGGACCCAGGTTCGATTCCTGGCCAGGGCACACAGGAGAAGCGCCCATTTGCTTCTCCACCCCTCCGCCGCGCTTTCCTCTCTGTCTCTCTCTTCCCCTCCTGCAGCCAAGGCTCCATTGGAGCAAAGATGGCCCGGGAGCTGGGGATGGCTCTGTGGCCTCTGCCTCAGGCGCTAGAGTGGCTCTGGTCGCAACATGGCGACGCCCGGAGGGGCAGAGCATCGCCCCTGGTGGGCGTGCCGGGTGGATCCCGGTCGGGCGCATGCGGGAGTCTGTCTGACTGTCTCTCCCTGTTTCCAGCTTCAGAAAAATGAAAAAAAAAAAAAGAAACGAGGTAATACTTTCCTAGCATCCAGAAAAATAGATTCATAGTCAGATACACTGGGAATAAAGACTATTATATTAGTATTCACGATCAACTCCTGTAATGCGCTAGGAGCTGTGCATAAAGCCATCTAACAAGATTGTCTTGCAAAGCTTATACAGTCTAGCAGAAGAGACAGAACTAGAAATTATAACAAATGGTAAGCAGAAATAAAGTTACAATGTCAAGGAGCTCCAAATGCAGGAGACAGACAGGACTTTGTCCAGGAAGCCATCCTAAATGGAGTGCAAAACGGTAAGTAAGTTGGTTAACAGAAGGTAGTTACAGTGCTCACTGACATTTTTAATAGAGAAGCAAAGGCTAAAAGAGGTGAATATAATGGGGTAGGTGTAGCCCCAACTTTTGTGAATTTAGGGTTTTTGGAGTGAGTGAAAAGGTGGGGTGACATCGCCACCGAGACGATGACCACGGGGTCCGAGCTTTTACTCATTCTGACACACGACCAGTCCAAGCGCAGCTGTGGACCCGATGCTGCCGCAAGCGAGGCAAAGCTTTACTCAAGCAGCCGACTGACCACTGGGGGGGGGGGCGGAGCCCAAGGCCGCCCCGCCCACCGCCTCTGAGGGCGCGCCAGTGCGCAGGCGCGGGGCTGAAGGACGGGCCGGAGGCGGGGCTCCGGGGTGGAGACCCCTGACGGAGACACGCCGCACTCTCCGCCATCATTTAGGGGATGTATTATGGCCCTGGATAGCTCAGTTGGTTAGCATTGTCCCAATACACAAAAGGTTGCCAGTTTGGTCCCTGGTGAGGGCACATACAGGAACAATTTGATGTTTCTTTTTTCTCTCTCAAATCAATAATAACAAAAAAATGAGTTAGATGTATTAAATGTGTTGTGCTTACGGGAAATTTAAATGGAGTGGGCCTATCTGCTCAGGAGACAAGTAGGTTAGAGAGATTTCAGGGCTGTCAACACAAGGGTGGTAACTGAAGCCATGGAGTGACTGGTACTACCCAAGGTGCCAGTGCCAAGTAAAACCTTCGCAGAATATATTAAGGAGCAGTGAAAGTAAGCCCACAGAGGACAAAGGAGTGGCCAGAGATGTAAGTGACACTGGGATAGAGTAGAGCATGAAGCCAAGGGACAAGTCCCTCAAATTCCTCAGACTCCATACAGTGCAGTACACACTCCAGACAGAAGTCTCCGAGTGTGCTGCCAAGTTCTCGCGGGAACTGCTGATTCTATCACTGTGTCAGACCCTAAACATTTCCCCTGGAGGAGGCACCGTTATCCAAGCTTTTCCCTCTCTACCACCTCACCTCTGGGGCTTATTCCGTAGTTATATCCTCCGGTTTGACTTATCCAACCACATCTTTTCAAAGTCTTGATGTAGGTTCCCAGGATCAAAGGAATTTCCAATCTAGCCAAAAGTTTTTCAGGAGTCCCTAGGTTTGTCAGATTTCTCCTCCATAATTCTGTGACAGTCTCTTGCTCCCGTATCCTCAACAAGCCGCGCTGCCCCTCTAGAAGCACGTTCCTTGTTCCTATGCTGGGTTTCCCCTTGATTTACCGAACATCCAGAAATCTCAACTTCCTACCAAGAAGTCAGCCTGGATAAAACAGGATGCTTTCAGGCGCTGTACGGTTGGCTCAATGGTAGAGCATCGGCCTGGCGTGCAGAAGTCCCGGGTTCGATTCCCGGCCAGGGCACACAGGAGAAGCGCCCATCTGCTTCTCCACCCCTCCCCCTCTCCTTCCTCTCTGTCTCTCTCTTCCCCTCCCGCAGCCGAGACTCCATTGGAGCAAGGATGGCCTGGGCGCTGGGGATGGCTCCTTGGACTCTGGTCGCAACAGAGCGACGCCCCGGAGGGGCAGAGCATCGCCCCCTGGTGGGCAGAGCGTCGGCCCCTGGTGGGCGTGCAGGGTGGATCCCGGTCGGGCACATGCGGGAGTCTGTCTGACTGTCTCTCCCTGTTTCCAGCTTCAGAAAAATACAAAAAAAAAACCCCACAAAAAAAACCCAGGATGCTTTCAGTTGCTTGCAACAGCGGCTTACTTAACCGAAGCTGGCTACGAGAGGGAAGATCCGTTTCCTAGTCATAGTTGGAAGACTAGAGGTTGACTGGCCTCTAGGGCTGGCTTCACAGACATCTTCAGAGGTCTAGTTCTTTGCATCTCTGCTTGGCACACCTCTTCCTCCTCAATGTGCTGGCCTTGCAGTCACGTTAGCTCCCCTCACACTCAAAAGGTGGTCCAGTTGCCCTGGCCAGATGGCTCCATTGGTTGGGGTATTGTTCTGAAGAGAAGTTGCCGATTTGATCTTTGGTCAAGCACATACAGGAACAGATCGATGTTCCTGCCTCTCCCTCTCTCTCTCTCTCTCTCCTTCTTCTCTCACTAAAATCAACAAATAAAAATGAAAAAACAAAACAAAACAAAAATTCCTTGCAATCCAAGACTATGTCCCTTTAAAAAAAAGAAAAAAGGTGGTCCAGCAGTTCCTGGCCTCACACCCAGGCACACAACCTCCGAGGGTAAAATATCTATCTTCTTTGTGTCTCGTAGAAGACAGAATGCCTTTTCCAGAGCCACCCTCCACAACCTCCCAATTTTGGTGGCAAAATATTAATTACGTGGAGTAATGAGTGTTGAAAATCAATCACCATAACTGGATTCAAGGGAAGAGGTGAAATGTATCATGTTCCTGTCCTAACCATGAAATTGCAGCCATCCCTGATTATCCTAACCGTTTACCCTTTATTCAAACACACTTTGCCAATATTGACAATTGATGGTTGTTCAATTTTATTCACATATCTATATTGACAACGTAAGAAACATCCAAACCTGTAGAGAATTTTTATGAGTTTATTTGAGCCAAACTGATAATTGTCAGGAAGCAAAATCTCAAAGGTCTGAGAAAATCTGGAGGATGGTAGTTTGCAGCTTATTTTATACATTCAATCAAAGAAGGAGGTGAAAGGTGGAGGGGGGGTTACATGAGACTCATTGGTGGTAGACTAGGGAGGCGGGAGAAAGCAAAGTGGCAAATCTCTGAGATTGGATAAAGAGGAAAACAGTCTGACCTGTGGTGGTGCAGTGGATAAAGCGTCGACCTGGAATGTTGAGGTCGCCGGTTCAAAACCCTGGGCTTGCCTGGTCAAGGCACATATGGGAGTTGATGCTTCCTGCTCCTCCCCCTGTTCTCTCTCTATCTCTCCCTCTCTCTCCCCTCTCTAATAAAAATGAATAAATAAAAAATCTAAAAAAGTAAATAAATAAAAAAAGAGGAAAACTTAGAGACAAATACTTCTTTTTACATTGGTGGGTACAGGGTAGTTAACAAGGAACAATTACAGTACATAGAGATATGTACTCCGGGAACAAGGTGACAATAGGGGGTTCTGTGGTCTTGCACTCTGGTGCAGTGGGTGAACTTTGAGGTCTGTAAAAGGGATTACTCTGATATTCCAGGGGTATGTTATCTTAGATGCAACAACAACAAAAACGACAGGTTCACTTAAGGTAAAGATTGACCCTTGTCAAGAAAGCTACAGGCCTAGAATGTGACGATCCGCCATGACCCGCTTTTAGTTAGGAACGTTTATGTTCACACCACCCTTTGTAACTATTTTCCATCTCTGGGTCTGTAAGGCCCACCATGCAGTCCCCCCCCTCCCCACCCGCCCAGCTTGTCAGGTTTAGTCCTTGTAACTCGCCACATTTGTAGCCCGATTCTAACCTCTCTCTCTCTAGGGCTTCCTGCAGCCCTGGGGTGTTGTTAAAGCTTCCAGATGATCATCATCACGAACATTCATGAACGTTTGATAAGCGTGCATTAGTCTCCATTGCGTGTCCAACGCTGTCGCAGGCGCTAGTGAGAATGAGACAAAGCAAGACCTCTGTGTGGGAGACCAGACAGGGAGGGGTGTCCAGGGGAGACAAGCCAGAGCGCTGCTGGACAATGACCGGGGCCAGGCCATCGGGTTCCTACAAAACTGTAAGACTCTGGCTTTCGTCCTGTCTGAGACAGAAAGTAGTCAAGAACATAAGAGCGACCCAACTTATCACACGTTCCTCCGCTTCCGACGGTCCACACGGCCAACCAGAGGCAATCCCTCTGTTGTGCGGGGCACGAGGCCAGCCGCTGCACGTGGTGCCAACCGGCCGGGCACGGAGTCTGCTCCCCGCGCCCCCGTCTGCCCGAGGAGAACCAGGGCAACCCGCAGTGGGAGGGAGGGTTCGGGGCGCCCAGACAGGGCGTGGGGGTGCCCTGGCGGCCAGCTGAGCAAAAGCACTCATCAGCGGGGGCTCCCGCGACGGGCAGGCCGCGCCACACTGTCACCCCACCTTTCACTCACTCCAAAAACCCTAAATTCACAAAAGGAAACCCACACCGCCTGACCTGTGGTGGCGCGGCGGAGAAGGCCTCCACCTGGCATGCTCAGGTCGCCGGTTCGAAGCCCCCGGCTTGCTACTAGTTGATGCTTCCCGCTCCTCTCCCCTGAATTTCACTGTCTCCTCTAAATAAAATGTTATAAAACAAAACAAAAGCGTCCGAACAGAAACTGCAACAGTGGGTTGTGCACGTAAAGTCGCAGGTGGCGGAGAGCGCGGCGCGTCTCCGTCAGGGGTCTCCGCCCCGCAGCCCCGCCTCCGGCCCGTCCTCCAGCCCCGCGTCTGCGCACCGGCGCCCGCAGGGGCGGTGGGCGGGGCGGCCTTGGGCTCCGCCCCCTCCTCCCGGAGTGGTCAGTCGGCTGCTTGAGTAAAGCTTTGCCTCGCTTGCGGCAGCATCGGGTCCGTAGCTGCGCTGGGACTGGTCGTGTGGCAAGATGAGTAAAAGCTCGGACCCCGTGGTCATCGTCTCGGCGGCGCGAACCATCATAGGTGAGTGGCCGGGAGCCGCCGCGCAGCGCAGGAATACGCAGGCCGGGCCCGGCTGCCGGGATCCCTGGGACGCCTGGGACCCTCGGAACGACGGTCCTCACACCACCCGGGATTGATCCGGCAGTCCCTACCCCCTCGTCCGCTGACGGTGATTCCTCCCTGCGCGCTCTGATTGGCTCCCGGGGTAGAACCACTGCACCGTCCGACTCTCGCCATTGGCTGGCAGAACGAGGCGCTCTCTCGTGAGCTTTTGATTGGCCGTCTCAGCCCCATGGCCTCAGGTGGGGCTGCTGGGTGGCACGAGCCCGGGGCAAGGGGCAGGGGTCTTGCCGGTGGCCCGAGCGATGCTGTGAATTACTTTCATGTCCTTACTGCTGTAGGGTTTTCAAAGCCTTTGGCGGCGCGGGAGGGCCGACATCTTTTGTTAGGGGAGCGTGGCCCCTCCACTCGGACTTGAGGGGCATGGACCCGCGGGCTTCCCGCGGGTCCGCGGCCCCCAGCGCACTCTGGGAGCCCCCTGCCCTGGTCTTGGCTGCTGCGAGTCACGCGTTATGAGTTCTGTCCCCACGTGAGCGGTGGTGGGCGCCTGCTCAGGGGCAAAGCCGGGTCTGTCGGCCCCCCGCCATGGGTGGCCTCTTCATCGCCCTCCCTTTTGTTTTAGGCTCCTTCAATGGTGCCCTGTCCACGGTTCCTGTCCATGACCTGGGCTCAGCCGTCATCAAAGAAGTCCTGAAGAGGGCCGCAGTGGCTCCGGAGGAGGTGTCAGAGGTCGTATTTGGACACGTTTTGACAGCAGGTACTCCTCGGTGACCCCGGCAAAGGGTCATGTTTATTTATCAGCGACCCAACTGCCCCCTGCACACTTTGCTCTCGCCCCCGTGCATGTGCTCACAGAGTTTCTGCTGTTAGCATTTTTCCTGTCGCTCCTCTGCTGAGTCCCCTGAATAGCTTCTCTCCACTCCGCATCTTTAACCTACTTTTCTTGAATGAACCAGACCACCTCTCTCCTCCACTGCCTTTTCATTCTTTAGAGGCAGGGCCAGCCTGGCACGTGGGAGAGGATGCATGACCCTAAAAGTGTCACGCATTTCAATAAAAATGTACTGCATTCTTCTTTCCTGCCCCACGCTGTGCTAGATGCTGGGAAGAGGGTCCCAACAGCACAGGTAAGATTCTCACCCCAGCGGGGCTCACTTGTGAGCTGGTAAGGCAGGTTGGCTTCATGCTCCTCACAGATAGGGAGAATCACTCCTGGGATAGGCACAGGTAGGTCACCACAGTGCTCCGATCTTCTGCCAGGTTTAATAGACTGGCGATCACTGCCAGTTCCTAATTAGTTCATTGTAACTAGTTTCATGCTCACTAACAACTGGCTTTTGTCCCTACCCTTTCTGAGACCTGGCCCAGTTTTTCTGTGTATTTACTTTGTGGTTTTGTATTCCTTTTTCTTATTTATCCACTGGTCCAAATGGGACTTCAAGTCGAAGCATGCCACTTTCTCGTGACTCTGCAAGGCTTTAAATGTATGAGAAGCACCTCAGCCCGGCTACCTCCAGTCACTGCCCCTTCTTCCTTTCCAGACCCATGACTCAGACTTCCAGTGCCCATTGGGTACTCACCTACTGGTTTCTCTGTTACCTTTTCCACATCTCACCTTTGTAGTATCTGCACATATGGTAATAAAAATATAGCTGTGTTTACAGAGGGTCTGCTTAGTGCTGGGCCTTGAAAGCACTGTGCTTAGTGCTTTCCTTTTAACTTATTTAATCTCAGTAAGTGGGTTGGATCGTATTATCTCCATTTTACTAATGACTAAATGAGATTTGGGGAGAGTAACTTACCCATGGTCACAGTTGGAAGTAGAGTTAGTCTTTGTTCCCTAAGCCCAGATACTAGCCACAATCATGTAAATATTTACTGAGCACCTGCTGTGTGTTAGGTACTGTT
This sequence comes from Saccopteryx leptura, assembly GCF_036850995.1. Classification (NCBI taxonomy): domain Eukaryota; kingdom Metazoa; phylum Chordata; class Mammalia; order Chiroptera; family Emballonuridae; genus Saccopteryx; species Saccopteryx leptura. The sequence continues at coordinate 8,636,200 of NC_089505.1, read as the reverse complement.
CTACCAGCTTGAGATAAGCACTGTTCATATAAGATAGACATCCTCGCCCTGGCTGGATAGCTCAGTTAGTTAGAACGTCATCCCGAAGCACAGAGGTTACCAGTCCAATCTCTGGTCAGGGCACATACAATAACAGATGTTCCTGTCTTTCTCCTGCTCTCTCCCTTTCTCTCCAAAATCAATAAAATAAACATTAAAAAAAAAAAGGAAACCTTATTTTCATGGAGTTCATATTCTGCTATTGCTAGACTACTAATTATGTTTACTCATTTTTTTTTTAAGCTAGAGAGAGAGATAGGAAGGGAGAGAGATGAGAAGCATCAACTTGTAGTTGTAGCACCTTAGTTGTTTGTTGATTGCTTCTCATATGTGCCTTGACTAAGGTGCTCCAGCTGAGCCAGTGACCCCTTGTTCAAGCCAGCGACCTTGGGCTTTAAGTCAGCGACTTTTGGGCTTCAAGCCAGCGACCATGGAATCATGCCAATGATCCCAAGCTCAAGCCAGCAACCGTGCTGAAGCTGGATGAGCCTGTGCCCAAGCCAGCGATCTCAGGGTTTGGGTTTTTTTTTTTTTTTTTTTTTGTTTTTTTTTAGAGAGGAGAGGGAGAGACAGAGAGAGAGAAGTGGGGGAGGAGCTGGAAGCATCAACTCCCATATGTGCCTTGACCAGGCAAGTCCAGGATTTCGAACCAGTGACCTCAGCATTTCCAGGTCGACGCTTTATCCACTGCGCCACCACAGGTCAGGCCGATCTCAGGGTTTTGTCAGAAGGAGTTACTGTTTTCTTTATTCATGATAGTCACCAGCTTCTTCTTAAAGATTAGAGAAGGGGGAGGAGCAGGAAGCATCAACTGCCGTATGTGCCTTGACCAGGCAAGCCTAGGGATTTGAACCAGCGACCTCAGCGTTTCAGGTCAACACTTTACCCACTGCGCCACCACAGGTTAGGCGCTATCTCAGGGTTTGTTTTTTTTGGGGGGGCAGAGGCAGAGTCAGAGAGAGGGACAGATAGGGACAGACAGACAGGAACGGAGAGAGATGAGAAACATCAGTTCTTCATTGCTGTTCCTTAGTGTCCATTGATTGATTTCTCATATGTGCCTTGACTGGGGAAGGGCTACAGCAGACCAAGTGATCCCTTGCTTGAGCCAGCAACCTTGGGCTCAAGCTGGTGAGCCTTGCTCAAACCCGATGAGCCTGCACTCAAGCTGGCAACCTCGAGGTCTCGAACGTGGGTCCTCCGCATCCCAGTCCAACGCTCTTTCCACTGTGCCACCGCCTGGTCAGGCGATCTCAGGGTTTTGAACCTGGGACTTCAGCATCCCAGACCCTCTATCTACTGCACCACCACCAGTCAGGCTGTTTGCTCATTTCTTAACTACCACCAGTGAGGCCAAAGTTGTTTTTTTTTGTTGTTTTTTTTTGTATTTTTCTGAAACTGGAAACGGGGAGAGACAGTCAGACAGACTCCCGCATGCGCCCGACCAGGATCCACCCGGCACGCCCACCAGGGGCCCACGCTCTGCCCACCAGGGGGCGATGCTCTGCCCCTCCGGGGGGGCCCCCTGCCGAGACCAGAGCCACTCTAGCGCCTGGGGCAGAGGCCAAGGAGCCATCCCCAGCGCCCGGGCCATCTTTGCTCCAATGGAGCCTTTGCTGCGGGAGGGGAAGAGAGAGACAGAGAGGAAGGAGGGGGGTGAGGGTGGAGAAGCAAATGGGCGCTTCTCCTATGTGCCCTGGCTGGGAATTTTTTTTTTTTTATATTTTCTTTCCTAAGCAAGAAGGCTACTCTCATTGCTGTGGGTGCCAAATGTCCACTATCATGCCCACATTCTGACCTACAATGGGTAGATGGTGAGCACTGCAAATACACTGGCACTAAGACAAGTCCTGGTAAACATGATGTAGTTTGGCCCCGTCTGGGCTAGCTGCCTCTGTGAGCGTGTTTGGAGTGTGGAAACCAGGCAGGCCGAGGGCTTAAGTCACTGGCCTGCCCTTGTGAGGGAGTGTCTGGAAACTTTTAAGACACATGTTACCATTAAAAAATTTTTAGCAATACTGCCCTTTTCTGAAATATGTACTGTGTCATAGCCCTATACCCAGTAATCGAAGACAGTGACATTCAAACCTTTTCATCCCACGGCACATGTAAACGAATGACTAAAATCCTGCAGCACACCAAAAGAATATTTTGTTTCTTGAAGAGCTGACAACAATTATGTCTAATGTTAACTCATTTACACCAGATTTATTGATTTTAGTGAGAGAGGAGGAAGGGGAATAGAGAAGAAAGAGAGAGAGAGATTGAGACAGGAACAATGAGCTGTTCCTGTGTGTGCCCTGACCGGTGATCAAAACGGTAACTTTGATGCACGTCTGACACTCTTCACAGAGTTAACCGGCAAGGGCGGGCAGGCCAAAGTTTTTATAAAGGATTTATTTACCTAAATGCATGTGCAAGTCATTGTAATTTAAAAAGTAGGAACCTTAAATAAAGTTATCTTCTTTAGTAACCAGTGTCCTGTTTAATTCAGAGAATTTTTTTTCAAGTATTGCATGCTTTATTTATTTATTTATTTATTTATTTATTTATTTATTTACAGAGAGAGAGGGATAGATAGGGACAGACAGACAGGAACGGAGAGATGAGAAGCATCAATCATAAGTTTTTTGTTGCAACAGCTTAGTTGTTCATTGATTGCTTTCTCATATGTGACTTGACTGTAGGGCTTCAGCAGACCGAGTAACCCCTTGCTCAAGCCAGTGACCTTGGGTCCAAGCTGGTGAGCTTTGCTCAAACCAGATGAGCCTACACTCAAGCTGGCGACCTCGGGGTCTTGAACCTGGGTCCTCCGCATCCCAGTCCAATGCTGTATCCACTGCACCACCGTCTGGTCAGGCCAGAGAATGTATTTTTTGTTTTGTTTTGTTTTTTGTGAAAGACAAGAGTCAGACAGAGGGACAGATAGGGACAGACAGCTAGAAAGGGAGAGAGATGAGAAGCATCAATTCTTCATTGCGGCACCTCAGTTGTTCATTGATTGTTTTCTCATATGTGCCTTGACCGGGGGGCTACAGCAGAGCGAGTGACTCCTTGCTCGAGCCAGCGACCTTGGGCTCAAGCTGGTGAGCCTTGCTCAAACCAAATGAGCCTGGGCTCAAGCTGGTGACCTTGCGGACTTGAACCTGGGTCTTGAGCATCCCAGTCTGACACTCTATCCACTGCGCCACCGCCTGGTCAGGCCAGAGAATATTTTAATACTGTCTTTTTAATGTTTTTCCTGCATCTACTCACACCATCCAGTTTAATTTCAGATTAATAACACTGTGATGCATATAATCTCTACATTTTTGTCAATGACCCATTTGCTGATTTTTTCTAATAAGCTCACCAAGGAAAGTTTCTAGGTGTGGGTATATCAGCAATTTGCATTAGAATGACCGCTGTATAGACACTTACCCATTGTTACAGATAATGGTGACTGAGGATACTTGAAACTTTTGACTCCATCCCCTTCTCTGCTACTTTGATTAAATTAAGGGTATGAGATTTTTTTTTTTTTTTCATTTTCTGTAGTAACTCCCCACAGTTGAATCCTCGAAAAGGTATTTGTCAATTCTCATGTTGTACATAACTTGTTACATAACCAATTAACCATGGTGTGCTGAATATTAAGGAAAGAAGTGCTTCTTACCAGAAATGTTCCTCTTTAAGTAGCCCTCTAATGTTATGGCTCAGGTGTCTTAGCCATGACCCCAGAAACACATAGCCTAGATAGAAACCAGCAACGCCCGTGTTCTGCCTTATGTTTATATGGGAGTATGTGCATCTTCAAGCCCTGTCTAAAGGGCAAGAAGATAGTTTGTGTTTATTTTTTTTTATGGTTTAATTTTTTAAATTGAATTTATTGGGGTGACACTGGTTAACACAATTATACAGGTTTCAGGTGCTCAGTGCTACAACACACCTCTGTACACCCCATTGTGTGTTCACTCTTAAGGTCTTAATAGCTTTGTGGAGAAGAAAGCTTGTGTTCCTGTCTGTAGAACAGCACAGATAGTATGTATTACGGGCTGAGTCTGACAGACGAGGAGGGTACACGAGCCATTTCGCTTCTGGCAGAGCTGCCCTGGCAGTGGCAGCAGACCCGGCCGCAAACTCCTGACTGCATGTGCCTCTCCCCGAAGTCTTCACCTTTCTCTCTGATGGCTGAGAGGCCTCCGTGTTCCTTCTTCCAGGCTGTGGGCAGAATCCTGTTCGACAAGCCAGTGTGGGTGCAGGGATCCCCTATTCTGTGCCAGCATGGAGCTGCCAGATGATCTGTGGGTCAGGCCTGAAAGCTGTGTGCCTGGCAGCGCAGTCCATTGGGACGGGCGACTCCAGCATTGTGGTTGCAGGAGGCATGGAAAGTATGAGCAAGGTAAGGCCTCTGACGAGACGGCCACCCCAGGTCTGTCGCCGTGAACTCACATCCGTGCCAGCAGAGTAAGTCCGTTCATATCAGAGCTGGAACCAAACAGGAAACGAATGAACAAGAAATGGATTCAACCCTGATTCCTGCCGGAATGCTGATTTTTTTTTTCAAATTAGAGGGGGGATTCAGGTTGAAGAAGAAGCTGGTCAACCTGTGGGATTAGAACAGAATGGTTTTTCTGAAATGTTAAGCATACAGTATGTTCTGAATTTAACCTATAATGTTGAGATATCTTTGGCCTTAGATTTCTTTCTTGTAGTGCAGAAAATTCAAGGACATGTTGCCACTTACCTTCCTGCACGTGACAAGGAGGACCCTAGGGACTCAATTTTGCTGACCTTTGGGGGTATGAACATAGAAAAGAGGACCACTGAGCGGTGGCTCTCTCTAAGAAGTTTGCCAGGTGGGATTTGTTCCCTCAAACTGGCACAGTGATAAAGGAAACGGGATATCCCCTGCTTCCTATCGGCAGTTCAGGGTCTCCCCTGGGGATGCCCTAGACAGGCCTGTTCAGCCCAGCGTTGCGCAGGCCCAGGGAGGCAGGCTGAAGGTGGCAAACAGACAGTGATTCTCATGGACCCTACTAATATCCTGATAGCACCATATGAGATGCTTTTCTACACACAGTCACAACAGCCCTAGGGGGCAGATGATGTCATTGTTCATTTATAGGGAGTAAGTAATAGGCCCAGAGCCAGGACTCAACTACAGATCTTCTGACTCCAAGTTCTTCTATTATTATTGTTTTATTTTATTTTTTTACAGAGACAGAGAGAGTCAGAGAGAGGGATAGATAGGGACAGACAGACAGGAATGGAGAGAAATGAGAAGCATCAATTATCAGTTTTTCGTTGCGACACCTTAGTTGCTCATTGATTGCCTTCCCACATGTGCCTTGACCGTGGGCCTTCAGCAGACCAAGTAACCCCTTGCTCAAGCCAGCGACCTTGGGTCCACACTGGTGAGCTTTTGCTCAAACCAGATGAGCCCGCGCTCAAACTGGCGACCTTGGGGTCTCGAACCTGGGTCTTTCTGCATCCCAGTCTGACGCTCTATCCACTGAGCCACCGCCTGGTCAGGCTATTATTATTTTTTTAAGATTTTATTCTTCCCACTCCTCCTCACTCCCCTTTTTTCCCCCTCTCTCCTCTCTAAAAATCAATAAATAAAACCTATTTTAGGCCCTGGCTGGTTGGCTCAGCGGTAGAGCGTCGGCCTGGAGTGTGGGGGACCCGGGTTTGATTCCCGGCCAGGGCACATGGGAGAAGCGCCCATCTGCTTCTCCACCCCCCCCTTCCTCTCTGTCTCTCTCTTCCCCTCCCGCAGCCGAGGCTCCATTGGAGCAAAGATGGCCCGGGCACTGGGGATGGCTCCTTGGCCTCTGCCCCAGGCGCTAGAGTGGCTCTGGTCGCGGCAGAGCGACGCCCCCGGAGGGGCAGAGCATCGCCCCCTGGTGGGCAGAGCATTGCCCCTGGTGGGCGTGCCGGGTGGATCCCGGTTGGGCGCATGCGGGAGTCTGTCTGACTGTCTCTCCCCGTTTCCAGCTTCAGAAAAATACAAAAAAATAAATAAATAAATAAAAATAAAACCTATTTTAACAAAAAGAAAAAGCCTGACCTGTGGTAGCGCAGTTGGTTGAAGCATTCAGCCTGGAACACTGAAGTCGCCGGTTTGAAACCCCAGGCTTGCCCGGTCCAGGCACCTATGGGAAGCTACTACTTCAAGTTGATGCTTCCCGTTCCTCTCCACCCACTTTCTCTGTCTCAAAATCAATAAATAAAATCATTAGGGGTCAGAAAACCACTTTAAAATAGATTTTATTTTATTGATTTTACAGAGACAGTATGGCGCGAGAAGTATCAACTCAGTTGCTTCAGTTCAGTTGTTCATTGCTTGCTTGTTGTATGTGCCTTGACCGGGCAAGCCCACGGTTTCAAACCCAGCAACCTCGGCATTCCAAGTCGACGCTCTATCCACTGCGCCACCACAGGCCAGGCTAAATCCTTATATTTTATTATATCTGCAGTTGAGTTAAGTAAGAGTTAAGAGTATGCCCTACCCAGAAATCCCTCTCCATCAGTTAATTAGACAACCTGATTATTCTCATGTATAGGCATTATGTCTCCTATCAAAATAGGTAACATCATTAGCATCACTTAAGCCCTTGGGTGAGCTCTTCCTTTAACAGATAACTAGTTGCCTCTTTGGAAGGAAGGAATGAGGTGTGTTTTTTTGGGGTTTTTTTTTTGTATTTTTCCGAAGCTGGAAACGGAGAGGCAGTCAGACAGACTCCCGCATGCACCCGACCAGGATCCACCTGGCATGCCCACCAGGGGACGATGCTCTGCCCATCTTGGGGCATTGCTCTGCCACAATCAGAGCCATTCTAGCACCTGAGGCAGAGACCACAGAGCCATCCTTAGCGCCCGGGCAGACTTTGCTCCAGTGGAGCCTTGGCTGCCGGAGGGGAAGAGAGAGACAGAGAGGAAGGAGAGGGGGAGGGGTGGAGAAGCAGATGGGCGCTTCTCCAGTTTGCCCTGGCCGGGAATCGAACCCATGACTCCTGCATGCCAGACCGATGCTCTACCACTGAGCCAACCGGCCAGGGCCGGAATGAGGTTTTTTTTTTTGTTTTGTTTTTTGTTTTTTGTTTTTTTTTCTGAAGCTGGAAACGGGGAGAGACAGTCGGACAGACTCCCGCATGCGCCTGACTGGGATCCACCCGGCACGCCCACCAGGGGCAACGCTTTGCCCACCAGGGAGCGATGCTCTGCCCCTCCGGGGCATCGCTCTGCTGCGACCAGAGCCACTCCAGCGCCTGGGGCAGAGGCCAAGGAGCCATCCCCAGCGCCCGGGCCATCCCTGCTCCAATGGAGCCTCGGCCGTGGGAGGGGAAGAGAGAGACAGAGAGGAAGGAGGGGCGGGGTGGAGAAGCAAATGGGCGCTTCTCCTATGTGCCCTGGCTGGGAATCGACCCGGGTCCCCCGCACGCCAGGCCGACGCTCTACTGCTGAGCCAACCGGCCAGGGCCCGGAATGAGGTTCTTAAGGAAACAGGACAGAAGGGATGGGTTTGATGGAAAACGGGTATGGGTAGGCAGGAGGGTAGGAAAACAACAGGCTCCCACGAGTGGACAGGGAGGTCTGCTGATTCCAGGGGTTTTCAGAACCTGGATCCCGAGTGGGGAGGAGGATGGGCCAGAACTGGGCAGAAGGGTTCTGAGGAGGACCAGATGAAGACTGAAGGACCACCGGACAGTTAAGAGTGGGCTCCTCGGGACAGGACTGGTTCTACCCGAGCCTCAGTTCAGTTGTATTTCTTGTCTCCAGGCTCCTCACTTGGTTCACTTGAGGACAGGAGTCAGGATTGGGGAGACACAACTGGCTGACAGCGTTCTCTGTGACGGGCTCACAGATGCATTTCACAGCTATCACATGGGCATCACAGGTGAGGCAGACGTGGCTGAGAGCATTGACTGTAAAAATGTCGCACCACTGCACAGGTGCTTTCCTCATATTGAGGTCATAATATCATTCGGTGGGATACTTGCTTTTCTGCATACTCTTTTTATTTTTTTAAATTGACATTTAGAGAGAGGGAGAAGGGGGGAGAAATATTGATTTGTTATTCCACTTATTTATGCCTTCATTGGTTGATTCTTTAAAAAGATTTTTTTCAAATTTTTATTGATTTTATAGAGAGCGGAAAGGAGAAACATTGATTAGTTGTTCCACTTATTTGTGCATTCATTGATTCTTGTGTGTGCCCTGACCAGCAAACATGCAAACTGGGTGTATTAGGACGATGCTGTAGCCAACAGAGCTACCTTCAAGGTGCATACTCTTAATTTAATCTTGAGGAAACAACAAACCCAAATCAGGGTCATATGACAAAAGAACTGGTCCCAGCTTTTCAAAAATGTCAAGATTAATAAACACAAAGATACTATAGTATGAGAAACTCTTCCAAATCAAAGAAAACTAAGGAAATGATGAAATGCAGTGCATGAGCCTGGATTGGATCCTGAACTGAGTAACTAAATTAGCGCTAAAGGACATCACTGGGACTAAAGGTGAAACTTGAAAAGGGACCAAGAATTAGTTAATTATATTGTATCGATGTTATGTTTCTTGAATTTGAAAGCTGCGGCTATATAAGAAAATGGCCTTGATTGGAGGAAATATACACTGAAGTGAAAATTTAAGGATAAAGGAGCATGATATCTATAACTTTCAAATGGTTCAGAAAGAACGATAAAAAAATTGGGGCAAAAATAAACAATTGATGCATCTGCATAAAGGAAAGTTCTGGAAGTTTAAAATTATATAAAAAGGAAAAGGTAAGAAGCAAAGAAAGAAAATGGCTTCGTAAGTCACTGCAACGTTTTCGTTTTCAGAGACAGTGGGAGGCAAGATTGCATGGGAGCGCTGTCCCTCGCCCACCCGTGAGCCTGCTCGTGTGGGCAGGCAGTGTTTGGTTAAATGGGAAAATCTTGAGCTACCAAAAGCCAGTTCCTGAAAATGATTGTTCTTTGCTTTATTTTTTTCACAGCTGAAAATGTAGCCAAAAAATGGCAAGTGACTAGAGAAGATCAGGACAAGGTTGCAGTTCTGTCCCAGAACAGGACCGAGAATGCACAGAAAGCTGGCTATTTTGACAAAGAAATTGTACCAGTTTTTGTACCTACTAGAAATGGTGGGTGTATAAATCACGATTTAAACATTAACGTGGCTGTTTACAAGTAAGGATAGTAATTAAGAGAATAACATATGGGACTGTTTATAAATGATAGTGTCTTAGCTGTGTCTTTCAGGTTGCAACTAGAAGATACTGAATAAGGGTTGGAGGAGGGGGACATTTATGGGCGAGAGCACGGGAAGCGTGTCCGCATTAACTTAGTCCCAGGGTGTCCACACTGCTGGGGAGGCAGAGCGGGTTTCATGAGGAACTGGAGCACTGGCTCAGGGCTGTGAGGGGGCAACAGCTGACCCTTTTACAGGCTACATCTCAGAAATAAACATCCCTTCCTTCCTGTTGCTTCAGTGTGCATTTCCTATTTCTTGGGTGGATCTCTTTAGATCACTTTATTATCTAACATGGAGGGCCCCAGTCCAGTTCTGTTAGTGATTGACGGCCATCTCCTATGACCAGCCCTTGTGAGGCTGGCTTTCACACTCCTGGACCCAGTTGGCTGCAACCGGCCAAGCCCTATGTCCCAGACCCCAAAGTTTTGCACAAAGAACTCCCTGTAACTGCCTTCCTCAGAAAGGGCTATGGATATGGAAGACACTGAAGCTCTCATGACAATAGTGCTCATAAAAGGTGTTACCATACAATAATTATTAGGACATACTTTTCTCTTTTTGAAGTGGAAGTATTTTTAAGTAAACCTTTCTTCCACATATTGATCTGGATGTATCAGGTCTAAAGAATCCACCATTCCTAGCGTGCTGCCTGCCATCTCTGTTCTAATGTCAAGTAATTTCCTTTTTTAAAGGTCTTACTGAAGTTAAAACAGATGAATTTCCTCGCCATGGGACCAACATAGAAGCTGTGTCTAAACTGAAGCCTTACTTCCTCAAAGATGGAACAGGAACAGTCACCCCAGCTAATGCTTCAGGTTAGATTTTCTCAAGGGCACTTGGGGGAAATCTTATTTTCTGGTAGGTCTTCCAGGTTAATACCTTTTTATACTATTTATACACGTTTTTCCATAGCATTGTTTTAGCTGTTTTAGGGGGAAATGTTGTAGTTCCGTATTTTTTTTAATTTTTTGTATTTTTCTGAAGCTGGAAATGGGGAGAGACAGACAGACTCCCGCATGCGCCCGACTGGGATCCACCCGGCACGCCCACCAGGGGGCGATGCTCTGCCCCTCCGGGGGGTTGCTCTGCTGCGACCAGAGCCACTCTAGCGCCTGGGGCAGAGGCCAAGGAGCCATCCCCAGCGCCCAGGCCATCTTTGCTCCAATGGAGCCTCGGCTGCGAGAGGGGAAGAGAGAGACAGAGAGGAAGGAGGGGGGAGGTGGAGAAGCAAATGGGCGCTTCTCCTATGTGCCCTGGCCGGAAATTGAACCCGGGTCCCCCGCACGCCAGGCCGACGCTCTACCACTGAGCCAACTGGCCAGGGCCTAGTTCCGTATATTTGATCATTAGTTTCTCCATAGCTGATTATTGACTTAACCTATATATAAGGTCTACCGGAAAATTCTGTCCGTTTCTATCAGTTTTGACACGTAAACACGTTTATTTTGGCGCATGTGTGTCTATTTTTATCACTTAATGCAGTGATTTTCAACCTTTGTTTCTCACGCACTCATAAACTAATTACTAAAGAAAAAGGGGCCCTGACCTCTTCTTCCTTAGTAACTAATTTATTTGTGCCATGAGATGAAAATGGTTGTATTTTGTCAGGGGCACTGACCTTAGTAACTAATGTGTTTGTGCCATGAAAAAAAAAAAGTTTGAAAATCACTGACTTAATGTATACATACTGACGTAGCAAATTAACTAAAACAAAGTTGATTCACGTTAGTCTTATGTGTGAAGCGATAGTGTACCCATGGCTACTGATAAAGTTCATTTACGCCACTGTAATTTTTACAAATTTCAACAAGGAAGAAATGCTACAGAAGCATGTCTGTAGCATCCACCATATTCCCTGGACTTAGCACCCTCTATCACTTGTTTTTGTCCTTACAAAATTTTTTCAAAATGAAGAAGATATCAAACAAGCACTGGTTCAGTTTTTCGCATCAAAAGATAAAACATTTTTCAAAAATGGGATATACAGCCTGACCTGTGGTGGCGCAGTGGATAAAGCGTCGACCTGGAAATGCTGAGGTCACCGGTTCAAAACCCTGGGCTTGCCTGGTCAAGGCACATATGGGAGTTGATGCTTCCTGCTCCTCCCTCCCCCTTCTCTATCTCATTCTCTCTCTTCTCTAAAAATTAATAAAAGTAAAAAAATTAAAAAAAAAGGGATATACAAATTGCCCTCACGCTGGCAAGAAATCATTAATAATGGCAATTATATTACTTAATAAAGTTTCGTTTTATTCCAAAAACGGACAGAACTTTCCAGTAGACCTTATATATAAAAGATGGGGCAAAAGTAGTTTTAGTTGCTCATATGGAAAATTCAACTAAGAAATACGAAAACTTTTGTGTACTCCCAACTGTAACCCTTTACCCACCCGGCATGCTGAATGGATTTGCTTTCCCAATATTCTGATGAGATGTGCAGGTGAAAAAGCCAATCTGTCAGTACCCTCCTGAGGCTGGAGCTGTTTCTTCCGTTTTTCATTAATCTCCCTTCCCCACTGCTTCCATCTTTCCATTCATTCTCCCATTGGAGTGTTCTGTGGTCAATTATGTCATACTGGCTAACTTAGCTTTTCTTTTTTCTTTTTTTAATGTTTTTTTTTTTTTTTGTATTTTTCTGAAGCTGGAAATGGGGAGTCAGACAGACTCCCGCATGCGCCCGACCGGGATCTACCTGGCACGCCCACCAGGGGGCGACGCTCTGCCCACCAGGGGGCGATGCTCTGCCCCTCCGGGGTGTCGCTCTGCCGCAACCAGAGCCACTCTAGCGCCTGGGGCAGAGGCCAAGGAGCCAACCCCAGGGCCCGGGCCATCTTTGCTCCAATGGAGCCTTGGCTGTGGGAGAGGAAGAGAGGGAGGAAGGAGAGGGGGAAGGGTGGAGAAGCAGATGGGCGCCTCTCTTGGGTGCCCTGGCCGGGAATCAAACCCGGGACTTCCGCATGCCAGGCTGACACTACCACTGAGCCAACCGGCTAGGGCCTGACAGCCATCTTTTGCAGGAATGAATGATGGTGCTGCAGCTGTGGTTGTTATGAAGAAGTCAGAAGCTGCCAACCGTGGCCTCAAGCCTTTAGCAGAGATAGTTTCCTGGTCACAAGCAGGTGTGGAGCCTTCCATTATGGGAACAGGACCGATTCCAGCAATAAAGCAAGCCGTGAGTTTGTGAATGTTAACTTACCTCTCGGGGACTAGACCAATGACCTGCAGCTCTGTACTCAGCTCTGCCGTTTGAACTTGGCCCGGGTCCTTTTCCACTCCAAAATGCCAATACTGAGCTTGGTTTTGCTTCCGTGTTGACTCCTCTCAGGTTTCTCTTTATAGTCTTCCTATCAACCTTAAATGAGCTTACTCATTTCCTTACCTCTATTTTCCCTCCCACAGAGGGAAGGCAGGAAAATTTAAGATCATGTGGTTTGGGGAACTGATTCTGCTATATCACCTCTTCTACACATGACAGATGTTACTGGTTCAAATTTCAAGATAGTTTAGAATTTCAAGGGCTGTTTTATCCTTAACCTCTTAGAATGTGTGATGTAGGAACCCAAAATGGGTTTTTCGAGATCCTTCAGTACTGCAGTATATTCTTTTACCTTCAATGAAGAACGATTCCACCAGAGTTCTTAGATTTTAATCTTTTTTAGGTTGCAAAAGCAGGTTGGTCCCTGGAGGATGTGGACCTATTTGAAATCAATGAAGCCTTTGCAGCCCTCTCTGTTGCCATAATTAAGGAACTTGGATTAAACCCAGAGAAGGTAAACATGAGCAAGCAGTGTTGGAGAGCTTGCAAATGAACATTCACAATGCAGTTTTATGACTGTCAACATAAAACACGTATGTAGTTAGGTACCCAGTCCTAGGTATTGGCCATATAGTGGGTGGCTTCTCGTGAAGTTCCTGCTAGAGCTTGGGTTTACTCATTTTGTTGCTTCCCGAGGCAAACTACCTTGACTGCATTGGTTTACTTCCAACACGAACAGGGTGGAATAAGGGAAGGCAGTCAGGATACATGTCAAGAGCACAGGTCAGGTTCTAGGCAGTTGAAAAGGGCGGGTTACTGAGGTAACATGAATAACCAATCTTCTCCCTGCTTAGGTCAACTGTCAAGGAGGGGCCATAGCCTTGGGCCATCCTCTCGGGGCATCGGGCTGTCGGATTCTCGTTACCCTGCTACACGCACTGGAGCGGACAGGCGGACGCCGTGGAGTTGCTGCCCTGTGTATTGGGGGTGGGATGGGGATAGCAGTGTGTGTTCAGAGAGGGTGAACCCAGCTTTAAACCTCATTTCTCTCTAAACTAGTAAGGCACTAGTGTGAAATCAGGACCAATTAGAATGGGAGCCACCTTCCACTTCACAAGAACCCAAGGCATGCCAGCTTGTACTTTAATGTGTAATACACAGGCGTAAGACAGGTGCATCTGACACTGTTATAAATAAAAGGAATCAAATCAGTCATCAAGGGCTCCTGAGTGAACAGCATCATCATAACCTCCATGCTTATCATCTCTGCTTTCTGGATGCAATTTAATAAGATCATCAATTCGAAGAATGGTAATTGCAGCTTCTGTCGCAAATTTCAAGCTTTTAACTTTAACTATAGTTGGTTCAAATACCCCTGCTTGTTTGTTGTCTCGAGGTTTGCCATTGACCAGATCAAGACCAATCCTGCAATTCAGGGAAAAAAAATTATGACGTCTTATAGAACACATACTCATTGTATCCCTTTAAGACTAAAGTAATGCTTTATGAACAACAAAATCAATGAAAGGATTGTACGTGAAAGGCCTAGATTGTAGTAAAGAAATGATTAACATCATTTAATATCTTATAAAGGGGTTGCTTAAAATGGATATGGATCAACCCAAAATAATCTCCCTGTTCCTCAACTGGACTGTCCTATAGAGTTCATTACCCAGAGAAGCAAAGAGAAGTTAGGACGCTTGAATGCTAATAAAATCAGCAGAAAACAAAATGACATACAGATGACAGTGAACAAGACGGAAACTGTAGACTTACCATTTTAGATTTTTACGTTCTGGGTTAACTTGAGCCTCATTATGAAAAGCTCTTAACTTTGCGACTAGGTCAGTCGAGTCTTGGGCAGCATTAACTGCCAGTGTATTCGGAATAACAAGAAGAGACCGTGCAAACTCTGCAATAGCGAGCTGTTCCCGAGACCCCTAAGAGGAGAGAGAATGAGGTGTCTTCACAACAGCAGCCAAGGCCTCAGATGAGGCACATGAACAGAATGCTAGGTCCGTGGCACATCAGCTCAGGTGGTCAGAGATCAGCCCAAAACACCAAGGTGTGGGTTTGCGCCCTAGTCAGGGCACGCAGGAAGCAACCAATGAGCACACAACTACGTGGAACAAAAGAATGCCCTGCCCCCTCGCAACCAGTCAATAAGTACTAGTTTTTAAAAATGCTAGATAGAGACAATCTCACACACCTCTTGAAAAGAAAATGGGTTTCTAGACATTCTTACCATGCTGGTTGCGTAGTTTTCGAGGTATATGGAAAGGGCTGCTTCTACAGCTCCCCCACCCGGAACCACAGACTTGGACTCCAACACTCTCTTCACCACACACAGAGCATCGTGTAAAGAGCGCTCCATCTCATCACACATGAAATCGTTTGCCCCACGTAAGATAATTGATGCAGATGTACGAGCCTTAGTGCTGTTAAGAAGATGAAGTGACATTCTTAACATGTTTATAAAATAAGCCTACACAGAAACTCTTAAGGGCCCTGGCCGGGTAGCACAGCTGGTTAGAGCACCATCCTGATATGCCAAGATGCAGGCTTGATCCCCGGTCAGGGCACCCAAGAGAATCAACCAATGAATGCATAAATAAACGGCACAACTTGATGTTTCCCTTTCCCAAATTAATACATTTTAAAACCTGGCCTGTGGCCTGACCTGTGGTGGCGCAGTGGATAAAGCGTCAACCTGGAAATGCTGAGGTCGCCGGTTCGAAACCCTGGGCTTGCCTGGTCAAGGCACATATGGGAGTTGATGCTTCTAGCTTCTCCCCCCTGTCTCTCTCTTCTCTCTGTCTCTCTCTCTCCCTCTCTCCTCTCTAAAATGAATAAAATAAATTAAAAAAAAAAATTATCTTATAATTCTAAAAATAAAATAAAATAAAATAAAATAAAACCTGGCCTGTGGTGGCACAGAAGAGAAAGGGTCGACCTGGAATGCTGAAGTTGCTGGTTTGAGACCCTGGGCTTGCCTGGTCAAGGCACACGCGGGAAACAACCACTACGAGATGATGCTTCCCATTTCTCCCCTCTGCTCCTTTCATTGTCTACTTTCTAAAAAAGAAACTCTTTAATAATATACATTATTAAATATATAAAATAATATATATTATAAATATATAAGAGAAAATTTTGCTTGCTGTAAGCACTTTGATTAAATCCTGCTTACCTAAGGACATATGGACAGGGGAGCAATGTCTAGGCCATATATGCAGAAGAGATTTGAAACGGTTATTCCATCTCAATTTACAATGGCCCAATGTTATTTTATCCCATGCGTATAACTGCTTATATCACTGAAAAGACTACAGCAGCAAATAAATGGGAAGGCGATTTATTTTTAATTCATTAATAAAATCTAGCTTTCTATTTTCGAAAGTAGCTCTTACTTTTTGATCAGGATCAGCTCATCATCACAGATTCTTTCCTGGACCACCTCTTCCGCTTGTCCCAACATAGAAGCTTCAAAAGTCTCTTCCCCTTCCAGATTAG
Source organism: Saccopteryx leptura (assembly GCF_036850995.1). NCBI lineage: Eukaryota > Metazoa > Chordata > Mammalia > Chiroptera > Emballonuridae > Saccopteryx > Saccopteryx leptura. The sequence goes on along the minus strand of NC_089505.1, from coordinate 8,620,152 downwards.
CCAGGGTTGACAGAATAGTTGCTGTTAAGAGTTACAAAGATCTGTAAACACTGTTCTCCCATGAATACTTTCACAACCTGTCTTAGATTCAGAAACATTTCTGAAAAGGTGATGTATAAATACCAAGTTTAAGGTTTGAGTTAACCATCAGACAAGCAACTGTTCTTTTGTCCTAAGAACTGTCATTTTGAGGTGAAGAAATTAAGTAAATCTAAAGAACTTTTCCAGTTACATGAAACATGGCTCTGTAAATACATCTGTAGTACAAATCAAGAAAAAGTATGTTTTTGAAACTGCTTAGTGTTAACATTTCAGTGTAAAGAGACATGGTCTTGTGCAGTAACATGAAATGTCGTATCTGACAGGTGGCAGAAGACATACCTCCAGAAGCCTTAGCAATGCGTTTAAGGTCTCTCTTTAAAACTCTTCTAACTGCCATTGCACCAGTCTCCACAAAATACTTCAGACACATGTCGTCAATTCCACCAGTGGTTAGGACAACGTTGGCTCCAGTAGCCAGGATCTTCTGGATTCGCTCCTTGGTGATATCTGACTCTCTGTAAATGAAGTGTGAGTAGGAACCCAAAGTTACCTCCTGTATTTTTTTTTTTTTTGTATTTTTCTGAAGCTGGAAACGGGGAGAGACAGTCAGACAGACTCCCACATGCGCCCGACTGGGATCCACCCGGCACGCCCACCAGGGGGCAACGCTCTGCCCCTCCAGGGCGTTGGTCTGTTGCGACCAGAGCCACTCTAGCCCCTGGGGCAGAGGCCAAGGAGCCATCCCCAGCACCCGGGCCATCTTTGCTCCAATGGAGCCTCGGCTGCGGGAGGGGAAGAGAGAGACAGAGAGGAAGGAGAGAAGCGCCCATCTGCTTCTCCAATGTGCCCTGGCCGGGAATTGAACCCGGGACTTCTGCACGTCAGGCCGACACTCTACCACTGAGCCAACTGGCCAGGGCTTAAGTTACCTCCTGTATTTACATAACATAACTCTAACTTCAATTAAACGTCAAAATACAATGCTCAGAAAAATTAGGGCAGATTTCAAAATGAATATGAAGCAATGAAAAAAAGCATTTGGTTTAAAGAACATCAGAAAAGCAAACAAAGAAAATTGTTTGATTATGCAAATGAGATGCAAAGCCAACTTTCAGTTCATTGGTGAAAATGCAGTATACAAAAGGTTGAAAGTACTGGAGTATCTGCCCGTTCCCTGATCTTGAAAGTGCACACCTGCAATTTTCCATCCGTTGCAATGCTCAAGTAACACAATTTGCCTGAATGCGAAGCCTGGAGAGCCATAGACACCTTGAAGCTAGTCAGACAACAGTGGCAACAGCACTTGGAACATCCCAAAGTGTGATTAGCAGACTTTGGAATCGCTTTCAAGAGACTGGCACAGTACATAGAAGACGAGGACAGGGTCGCCCATCTGCCACAACAGCAAGAGATGACCACTACTTGACCTTATTGGCAAGAAGAAACAGGTGCAGCAGTAATGCGGCAAAGCTGCAGGGAGTTTCTTGCTGCTACTAGACGATGGATATGCACCCAGACCATATGAAATCGGCTCCATCGTGTTAGACTGCATGCCCGGCAACCAATGGTATGCATTCCGTTATCTGCTGAACACCGTAGAACCTGTAGAAGGTGAGCTGATGAGCATCGTCCTTGGCCCTGTGATGAGTGGTCAACTGTCTTCTCTGATGAGTCACGGTTCAGTCTGCAGCCTGACAATCATCATGTCCTGATCTGGCGTGAACAAGGAACACAGGAGAATCCACGTTTCATGCGAGAAAGGGACTCCTTTGGTGGTGGTGGGTGTGGGCTGGTACCAGCATTGGGGGTCGTGCTGACCTCCACATTAGAAACGATTGCTGACTGCTGTCAGATATCGAGATGAGGTCTGCACCGTATAGTGGACCCCATGCTGGAGCAGTTGGAAACAACTTTCTTTTCACAGACGATAATGCAAGGCCCCACTGTGCGCATCTCTTCAACAACATGCTTCAGGAGGCAAGAATCGAACGCATGGACTGGCCTTCACGTTCTCCAGACCTGAATCCCATTGAACATGCTCGGGATGCACTGGGAAGACGTCTGACACACTGTCCAATGCTTCCCACAACAGTTCTTGAGCTGGAAGGTGTCCTGGAGCAGGACTGGCAGAGGGTCCCATTAGAACTGCTGGATAACCTGATCCTGTCCATGCCCCATTGCAGTCACAGTGTTTCAGCAGTCTTGGGTGGCCATGCACCCTACTGAACAGTACATGTGTGGCACTCTCGTCCACCCTGACACGCTTCCGTTTACCCCCACCAATGTCACTTGCTACTCAATGACAATAATTGAGTTTGCATTTCATTTGCATAATAGAACAACCATCTTTGACTTGTCATTTGCTTTTCTGATGTTATTTAATAAAAAAGTCATATGCCTTTATTGCTTCATATTCATTTTGAAATATCCCCTAATTTTTAGTGTGCAGTATAATTGGACATGAAATTAGACCTCCCTTTTGCTTCTATGACCAAAATTTAAGCTAATCCAATTTATATAAAAGCTCCAAGGATTAAAAATTACTTGTCCCCCCACCACCAACTTGAGTCACTAACCAAGAACTATGTTAGACAGGAAAGCGTCCCTGCCTTTAATGATCTGCCTGTCAAACCACATTCCGCGGCCAATGCTAGTACAGTGGAATGCAGAGATTACGAGCACATGGCAGGCAAAATCCATCCCAGTAGAAGAGACAGAAAGCCCGAGGGTCTGGAGCCAAGAAGGTCCCTGAGTTGAACTGACAGGTAAAACCAGAAAATGGAGAACCCTGTAGGAGTGTTAAAGTCTGGACTCGGCCCTGGCCGGTTGGCTCAGTGGTAGAGTGTTGGCCTGGCGTGCAGGAGTCCCGGGTTCAATTCCCAGCCAGGGCACACAGGAGAAGCACCCATTTGCTTCACCACCCCTCCCCCTCTCCTTCCTCTCTGTCTCTCTCTTCCCCTCCCGCAGCCAAGGTTCCATTGGAGCAAAGTTGGCCCAGGTGCTGAGGATGGCTCTGTGGCCTCTGCCTCAGGTGCTAGAATGGCTCTGGTCGCAACAGAGCATCGCCCCCTGGTGGGCATGCTGGGTGGATCCCGGTCGGGCACATGCAGGAGTCTGTCTGACTGCCTCCGTTTCCAACTTCAGAAAAATACAAAAAAAAGTCTGGACTCAGTTTAATCTTTTTACATAAGAACAGCATTGTCGAATCTGTTTTCAAAAGGGTCCCGATATCAGTGTGGAAACCGCACTGGAAAGGGGATGGACCGAGGCAAGGAGGCACTATGTGGACTGACGGGCGACCAGAGCAGAGTCCCAGGTTATGACTTGGGGAACTACCTGGCGTTTCAGCCACTGACGGGGGAGTAGAACTACTAACAGGTGGGGTAGGACGAGAAAGTAGAATTCAGTTTCTAACAACTGAGGCTGAAGCCGTGTTATATTCAGGTGACGCTGCCAGGAGGCAGACAAACATATGGAAACTAAGCAAGCTATGGGAAAGAAGAATAAAGCGTCCTGGCAACCAAGGTCTCAGGCTAGATTCCTAATCAAGGCACATGAGACGCAACCAGTGAGTGCACAAAACTGGAACAAGCCGATGCTTCTCTCCACCACCCCCAACTCCGTGGAGAAATTAAAAAAACACAAAACGATAAAAAAAAAAAAGCCTGTAAAATAAATCCCTTCGTACATACTGAAAAAAATACTGTGCCAGACACTATAATAAAAACAGTTACAAAGCCAAGGAAATCATTCAGTTGTCTGTCTTAAGAGTTTATACTCTGGCCTGACCAGGCAGTGGCGCAATGGATAGAGCGTCGGACTGGGATGCCAAGGACCCAGGTTCGAGACCCCAAGGTTGATAGCTTGAGCGCAGGCTCATCTGGTTTGAGCAAAGCTCACCAGCTTGGACCCAAGGGGTTGCTCTGTCTGCTGAAGGCCCCTCAGTCAAGGCACATATGAGAAAGCAATCAATGAACAACTAAGGTGTCGCAACGCGCAACAAAAAACTAATGATTGATACTTCTCATCTCTCCGTTCCTGTCTGTCTGTCCCTGTCTATCCCCCCCCCCCCCCCGTTAAAAAAAGTTTATACTCTTAAGTCATACAAACATAATTAGAAACTGTGGTAATCACTAGGAAAACAAGGTATAGAAATTCATGGTCCTGGCCGGTTGGCTCAGCGGTAGAGCGTTGGCCTGGCGTGCGGGGGACCGGGGTTCGATTCCCGGCCAGGGCACATAGGAGAAGCGCCCATTTGCTTCTCCACCCCGCCCCCCCCTCCTTCCTCTCTGTCTCTCTCTTCCCCTCCTGCAGCCAAGGCTCCATTGGAGCAAAGATGGCCCGGGCACTGGGGATGGCTCCTTGGCCTCTGCCCCAGGCGCTAGAGTGGCTCTGGTCGCGGCAGAGCGACGCACCGGAGGGGCAGAGCATCGCCCCCTGGTGGGCGTGCCGGGTGGATCCCGGTCGGGCGCATGCGGGAGTCTGTCTGACTGTCTCTCCCTGTTTCCAGCTTCAGAAAAATGCAAAAAAGAAATTCATGATAGGGCCCTGACCAGTTGGCTCAGCAGTAGAGCATCAGCCCAGTGTGTGAAAGTCCTGGGTTCAATTCCTGGTCAGGGCACACAGGTGAAGCAACCATTTGCTTCTCCGCCCCTCTGCCCCCCATCTCTCTCTTCCCTTCTTGCAGCCATGGCTCAAATGTTTGAGAAAGTTGGCCCCAGGTGCTGAGGATGGCTCCATGGCCTTGCCTCAGGCGTTAAAACAGCTCAGTTGTCAACAGAGCAGCCCCAGATGGGCAAAACATCATCTAGTGGGCTTGCCAGGTGGATACCAGTGGGGCACATGTGAGTCTGTCTCTGCCCCCCTCTCTCATTGAATAAAAATAATTAGTAGTTGAAGACGCATATGAGAAAGAACTATCAATGAAGCAAAAATGTTAAAGCAGAAGGCAACAGGACCTGGAAGGAGGACTGGTTTTTGACTGAAGAACGCTTGCTGTTATGTCAGGAAAGAGGAAAGAAATAGTTAGATAAAAGATGACAGCATTACTGACTCCTGGGGCAAACATTTCTTATACATTTGGTTCAGTTACTTAAAACAAAACCCACAAAAAAAAAATATATATATATACTCCAAATACTAACCACCTAACCATTAAAAACTTGACTTCATGACCAGGCCTCTAGCATGCCAATCAATAACACTGGCTGTACCCTAGTACTTGCCTGGCATACAGTAGTAGGCACACAGTGTACTTGCCTTATTCCTCTACTGTTTAGTTGAGAGAATACATTAACTGATATGTAACTCCTTTTTAGTTTACTATCACCTGGTCTAACAGAAGTAGAATTTACAGACAACCTGTTTTCAAAGGTCAGAAATAGTTTACCCACTTACCTCTGTCTAATCTGGTCCAGTTTTTCAGGGTCTGTAATGACCACCTGGACACCAAGTTTCATCTTTGTTTTCTGCAGGCTGAAGTCAAGGCAGGCAATTTTTGCATTCACTATTCTCTTGGGCATGCCTATAATTGAATATAATGTTCAGTTCACAGTAATTACTTCATAGTAATTATTAAAGATGCTACATTTAATAACATCCATGGAACTATAAAGCATAATAGAATAGCACGGAGATTAAACTATGTTATATGTAAACACAAATTTCAATTTTGTTGCACATTTTTATGGCATTCAACACATACTTTCTAACTTGCATTTTTCCTAAGATGGTTCATCTTAGACATACAGTATTCAGTCCACAAAAAGCTCATTTTACCCGCCAGGCCTCTCCTCAGGTGGCGGAGATCCCAGACTTACCCTGGGACCCCACCACACAGTTGAGTGCATAGCCATTGATGAGCATGCTCTCCACCTGGCTTCTTCCATGGGCCTTCAGAACATTGATGGAATTGACGGGATAGCGAGGCTGGCCTCTTACATCTGTGTATTTAATGGCAAGAACAGCATCTACTACCATGTTAGCGAAGAAATCCCCATTTCTAAGGCAACAGTTAAGGAGAACTTGGAATGGACAGTGGGTAAACAAAGTCAAGGGTAACTCAAAGGCACATCCTATTTACAACCCCATCAAAGAAACAGGCCACTAAAATGCTAGAGAACTATCACCATTTGTAATTCATACTACCTTTACAAATACTTTATATTACCTTCCCCTTAGAAAAGCAGGGAAGGAAACAGCTGGTTTTAATACAGCGCCACCTGGCATGAAAACTAACAAATTCTTGCTTTAAAAAAAGCCTAAACTTTATCGGACCAACACAAGGATACATTCCAATGATTTTGGATGACATTGATGTCTTAGCAGCATTAATCAGGCAGTCTCTTCCAAGTTCATCTGTGTTAATAATTAGATTTTCACTAATGTAACGCACTGCTTCCCTGTTTAAAGTGTGCCGGAGAAAACATAAATTACTTCAATCTTCCATTTTATCAGTGTCAAAATATCATAGGCACCAGTTTTCTGTTTAGCCATTTCATATAGGAGGAGGACACAGAAAAACCCTCCCTCTTCAGATCATGGCAGCATTAATCTATCCCATAAGCATAGCCACTAAAATCTATTATTAGAAAATGTGGTAGTCAAATGGGAATAAAAAAAGATACCAGCCCTACTTACCTCAAAAAATTATTACTTAAATGCTAAAATACACTTTTTAAATTAAAATGCAGTCATCAACAAAAACATTTAAACAGTTTACGATTATATCAAATAATATAAAATCTTCTCTGAATGCAAACATCTTACTTGCAGGCAAGTCGATAGCCACTAATAACTGACGTGGGATGAATTTTCTGTTTGACTAGTTCATCTGCGTTTTTTAGAAGTTCTGCTGCAATAATTACCTGTTGAGAAAACATTCATTGCCCTAACATCAGTCTGACAATATATGTAATGATGCATATGTAAAAACACAAGTCAGATAGTAACCAGAATATTAAACAGAATTGTGATAGCAGTGACATGAGTAACTGATTAGAAATTTAAAAAAAGACAACTCTACATAGGGTTTCATATGCAAATGGTCAAAGCCAAGTAAGAGCCAGAAAAATGTTCTGGCTAATAAATTAGTTCTGCAGTACATTAATAAAGGACACAGCCATCACCTTTCCGGATGAAGTGTCTGCCTACTCAAATGATCTGTACCATTTCAGTTTATTGCTTGGTTTATTTCAAAAATATTTATTTATTTTTTTATTTAATTAATTTATTTATTTTTCTGAAGCTAGAAACGGAGAGAGACAGTCAGACAGACTCCCGCATGCGCCCAACCGGGATCCACCCGGCACGCCCACCAGGGGCGATGCTCTGCTGCGACCAGAGCCACTCTAGTGCCTGGGGCAAAGGCCAAGGAGCCATCCCCAGCGCCCGGGCCATCTTTGCTCCAATGGAGCCTCGGCTGCGGGAGGGGAAGAGAGAGACAGAGAGGAAGGAGAGGGGGAGGGGTGGAGAAGCAAATGGGCGCTTCTCCTATGTGCCCTGGCCGGGAATCGAACCCGGGTCCCCCACACGCCAGGCCGACGCTCTACCACTGAGCCAACCGGCCAGGGCTCAAAAATATTTAAAGCCTGACCTGTGGTGGCTCAGTGGACAGAGCGCCCACCAGGAAGGAAGTCTGAGACCGCGGGTCTGAAACCCCAGGCTTGCCCGGTCAAAGCACACACAAACAATGAACAGCTAGAGTGAAGCAACTACTTCTCATCCCCACCCTCTGCAGTCAGTAAATAAAATCTCAAAATCTCTTAAGATAACTAGAAAGGTATTTTTTTTTTAATTAAAGACTTAAAAATACCACATCATTTGGGGGAAATTATGATTTTATTTAAAAAGTCATGTTATCATAATTAAGTTACCTGTACAAAACCACTTTTATTATTTTAGAAGAGGTAAATTCCATACTTTCACGGCTTGTAGTTTGAAGAAATACAAACATTTCCCCCCTCCCACAACACACTATTTCTTTAGAACACGTTATTTGTTCTTGACCAAATAAAAGAGTTTCTACATCAACGTGCTGGATGATTTCCAATTCTTTTGTTTCTTATGAAAGAGGCAGGGAGGGACAGTACCACCCACTGTTCCTCTATGTGCCCTGACCAGGGATGAAACCCGCAACCTTGTCATTTCAGAATGATGCTCTTAACTAACTGACCTACCCAGCTAGGGTTCATTTTATTTACAGACAGAGAGGCAGGGAGAGAGGGGAGGGTAAAGGGAAACATTCGTTTGTTATTCCGCTCAGTTGTGCATTCTTTGGTTGCTTCCTGTGTGTGCCCTGACCGGGGATGGAACCCACAACCTTGTTGTTTCAAGACAACACTCTTAACTGAGTTAACTGGCCAGGGTCACCAAGGTTTTATGTTATTGATCACGTTTACTGACTTTCTCATATTTCCACTATGAACTCATGAGAATGCCTTGTCATATAAAAAATGTTGTTTTTAAGAACCAGTGAGATTTCTTTTAGATAATTATAAAGGGAAGGTCTTAGAAATTTCTAAGTCTCAGGTCATTGATGGGAAAGGAAAATAACTAAACTTAAATGAGGGAAACATATTTCTTAAAGTTTCTTTTCTATTTGAAGTGTGCAAACTAGGTATAACCATCAGTCACCCCCCCACCCCCATCCGTTTCCGAGTCACTACCCAAAAAACTTCATTTTCTCCCTGGTGACCACCTACCACAGAGGTAGTTCCATCTCCCACTTCCTTGTCTTGCAGATCAGCTAGCTCACAAAGAACTTTAGCTGCAGGGTGTTCCACCTCCAGTAACTTCAGGATGGTCGCACCATCGTTAGTAATGGTTACGTCCTAAGTAATTTGCCAGGAAGAAAAAGATAATCACAATCACCCCCAGAAACAGGGCAACTTCTAATGAACACAACTCTGTTATGACATACATTCATTCACCTTGGCAACACCTTCCAATACTAGCACTCTGATTAAAAACAACTTACAGAACAAAATAAGATCTTTTCAATTTGAAGAAACAAACAACATCTAGATGTACTTACACCAATATCATCCACCAACATTTTATCCAAGCCAACCGGTCCAAGGGAACTTTTTACGATATTGGCAATAGAAGCTGCAGCCATAACTGTAGAAATGAGATGAACAAAATTAGGAAAAGCCACTATTTCAAAGGACAATCATTTCAGCTTAAAGTAAATGACATCCAGCAGTCTCTGAATTTTACAAATCTGTTCTAATTAAATTATCTACTAGTCATAATTTCAGATTCTCCCACCTTATATGGAAAATAAAAAAAAATACATTTCAACAACCTTTTCCTTCAGAAGCCAGCAGGTATTTTTCCTTTTTTAATTCTGTAAAATCAACAGTTTTTATCTGTGAATCAAAAAACTGGGCATCCAAAGGTTCTGACTTTCATGCAAACTCATCCAAGACAAAAAACAAAAAAACTAGCAATCTATCAAATAACGATAAGACCCACAGGCATCCATGAGTTCTCATTGTAAGCACTCTCAAGAGGCTCAACAACAAACGCTTTAAGTCGTATCCATGTTTACTGGAACAAATTCACTTTAAGTATCGCTCACGCTAGCCTTCAACTAATATTTCGCCGGCTATTATTTCAAGAAGCTGTTAGCGATAGGTAGGGAACGCAGCATCTACAGCCGAGGACAACGGGAGGAGCAGGCCATCGGGATGGTGACCAGTCGGTCACTACGCAACAGAACAGCTGAAAGTAGTCTTTTCTGGTTAGGGGTCCTAAACCGAGGCCCCGAGGGGCGCTCCTCGTGGGTACGGTCGGAACAGAAGGGGCTCAGAGCAGCCAGAGCGGACCCCAGGCTCGGCCGGCCGGCACGTGTGGGCACCCGGGTCGCTCTCGCGCGCCCCGAGGCCGGGCATCCTCCCCAGCCGCCCCCGTCCGGCGCGGTTCCCCATCACGTGCGGCGCTCCTCCCTTACCTGCGGGAAGGGGGCGCTACCGCCCGCCTGGGGGCGCGAGACCCGCGTGGGTAGGACATGCACCCCGCACCAAGCCCTCTTTTGGGGAGAAAAGGAAAGCACAAGGACGGCGGCCGCGGCCCGAGCGGGGAAGCGCACCGCGCCGGCCTAACCCAGGCCCGGCCCATCCTTACCGTTCTGGGAGCGGATCGCCTCCCCACTGCTGCGGTCCCCGAATACCGGCAAAGGCCCCTCCATCTTCGCGGCAGGGTCCACTTCGGGTTTCACTCACACCGCGGACAACTGGCGTCTCGGTCCCTAGGCCGGGCGGCTGCCAGTCCAGCGGCGGCGGCGTGGAACGTGCCGGAACGATGCCGCAGGGGCTGCCGGGAACGCCGCTCCCCTCCCCACCCCGGTCGCCTGTGCCGCCGCGGGGCAGGGCGGGAACGGAAGAGGGGAGGGGCGTGCAGTGCCGGAAGTGAGGAGCCGGGAAAGGGCGGGCCAGCGCTTTCGCCCAGTTGGACAGCAAATGAGAAGGGCGCCAAGGTAGAACGGAAGTCAGGGTCTTTGACCACCGGGTGGTGCTGGGGGGCGGGTGTGCTCGGTGACGCCTGCGCAGTTACACATTCTAGTGCCTTCTAGAAGAGGGTTCGCGGCGGGGCGGAGCTGGGAGTGTGATGGGAGGGAAGGGCGGGCCCTTGTCAGGGACCGGAGCACGGGGGTCTTGGGAACCAGCTATCTACAACCTTTTTCATCTTATGACCCGACTTAATTACTAAGACTCAGTGGCACACCAGACATTTTTTTTTGCATATTTGACAAGAAAAAATAGGTATAATTTTGACACATTCACATTGGACAGCTATGGTAATCTAAGGGAAAAAGAGATCAGTGTCCCTGACTAGTCAGGTACTGCGTGTTTTAAAAAACAATTCTTTTTTTTTTTTTCTTTTTTCATTTTTCTGAAGTTTGGAAACAGGGAGAGACAGTCAGACAGACTCCCGCATGCGCCCGACCGGGATCCACCCGGCACGCCCACCAGGGGCGACGCTCTGCCCATCCTGGGCGTCGCCATGTTGCGACCAGAGCCACTCTAGCGCCTGAGGCAGAGGCCACAGAGCCATCCCCAGCGCCCGGGCCATCTTTGCTCCAATGGAGCCTTGGCTGCGGGAGGGGAAGAGAGAGACAGAGAGGAAAGCGCGGCGGAGGGGTGGAGAAGCAAATGGGCGCTTCTCCTGTGTGCCCTGGCCGGGAATCGAACCCGGGTCCTCCGCACGCTAGGCCGACGCTCTACCACTGAGCCAACCGGCCAGGGCAAAAAACAATTCTTGTGGCACACGGTACACCGGTTGAAAACCGCTTTCCCTTGTCCCCCCTCAACGTGGGACCTTGCTTGGGCAGCAAGGGCAAGCCAGCCAGTCGCAGGCTTTGTTTCCGGCGGCGGCGGGCGGGTCTTTCCACGGACCCTCAGTAAAATGACAGCCGCCCTTTCTGAAGAGAAAAACGGCATCTTGCTCTGCCCCGATCCTTCCCGGGGTCCAACGGGTGCCCTCGCGGTCGATCCGAGAGCAGAGGGACCACAAAGGGTAGCGCGAATCCACGCCTGGCTCACGCAGGGTTCCAGCCCAAAGCGTCTCCTACTCTAACGGGTCGCGCCCACCCCCAGGTGCCGTACTACGAGGTGGTTGGTCGACCTCGTTGGCTACGTGCACCCAGCGTAAGCGACGATTGGAGGGGCGGAGATAACGGGTTGCTCTCTCAGCCACTCAGCGGCAGGGGAGTTATTAGTTCCGGTAGGAAGTGTCGACAGGGAGCTTAAGACTTTTCTCTAAGTAAATATGGCTGCGGCCACGGACCCGTGGGGTTGCTAGTGAGAAAAGGAGGCAAAATTTTCCGGAGGCTTTGCCCGTGATCCCCTCAGCGATGGCGCTTCGGCCTGGGTTCTGGGCGTTGTTGTCGGTTTGTAGGAACTCCGGTAATTAACCTTGCCACTTTTCTGAGATTAGTCCCCGGGCCCTGCTCAGTAAAGTGCATGTGCAAGTCGTATTTTCTATTCGGCATTTCCCATCGAAGGGTGAATGACCTCACAGCATTGCGATGACAGCCGGCATTGAGGACGGGGTCTGAGAAGACTGCGCCCTGTGTCCAAGCATACCTTCCTTCGTCCTTCCAGGGCGCGAAGACGGGGGTAGGGGGTGGGGAGAGTGGATGGGAATAATCCAGTTTCGTCCCCGTTCGTCACTTTTAAAGATCCGTCTGGTTGTTTCCATTCATAGGGCGTAGGGTCGCCGCGCTCTCAACCAGGTCCAAGCCAAAGGTGAAGCCCGAAGTCGACCCTCTAGGAAATGAAGCTGTTGCCCCAGAGTTCACCAACCGGAACCCCCGGAATCTGGAGCTCTTGGCTGTGGCCAGGAAAGAGCGGGGCTGGGGGACAGTGTGGCCTTCCCGGGAGTTCTGGCACAGGTAATTACAGTAAGTCGGCTGGTTACTGAGCGATAGAGCCGTGCGCGGTGCCCTACACGTTGTATCCATCAGTTCATCCAACAAACGTGCCCATTAATGCTGGGGACTCTTCTAAGGAAGCTGAGGTGCCCGTGGGTGGAGGGGGGCACGTAACAAATAGGAGTTACAGAAAAATTAAAGAGGGTGATGGTTGAAGGGAACTAGGTCCTTCTGAACTATAGGAATAAGCCCAGTTATCTGCCAGGAAGAACATTGCCCGCCAAGGGAACAGCTAGGGTGGTATGAGCTTGGTGCGTTGGGGATCTCGTGGGTAAAGGGATGAAGGGTGTAAAATGAGGAGGGAGAGGTTAACGATACAGACTGTTAACTTTGTAAGCTGAAATAAGCACTTTAGACTGTTTTCACTGCATTGAGAAACTATGAGAGGATTTAAAGTTTGAGCCTGAACTAAAGAGCATTCTGGTTACTTTAGAGAGAACACGTTCTTTTCTCTTGTTCTTTTCCATGGATTTGGGAGGGGGGGCATGGGGAGAAGCATCAACTTGTTGTTGCACTTAGTTCCATTTAGTTGTGTATTTGTTGGTTGCTTCTAGTAAGTGCCCTAACCTGGATCGAACCTTGACCTCCACGTGCCAGGCTGACGCTCTATCCATTGAACCAACAGGCCAGGGCTGGGAGAACACATTTTTAAGGAGCAAGGGTAGCCCCAAGAAGACCAGTTAGGTGTCTGTTTGTTATAAAGGTGGTTATTTGTTGAACACTTTCTATTTGCCAGGAACTATAATAGTTGCTTTATATTCATTTAAGTCTTTGATCCATGGTACATTTGTTTTGGTGAAAGTGTAGAGTGAGTTTATTTTTAGCCATTGTAGGGTCAGCAACTTAGCTCTACCTCCTCAAATCCTTTTTTGAAACAGATGCTGTGTAATTATAACTCAGCTCTCAGAAATAACAAATTTCTCTTTGATATTTGAGGTTAAGTGGAAGTGTTTGGTTTATTTTTTATTTTTTACAGAGACAGAGAGAGTCAGAGAGAGGGATAGACAGGGACAGACAGACAGGAACGGAGAGATGAAAAGCATCAATCATTAGTTTTTCATTGCACGTTGCGACACCTTAGTTCTTCATTGATTGCTTTCTCATATGTGCCTTGACCGCGGGCCTTCAGCAGACCGAGGAACCCCTTGCTCAAGCCAGCAACCTTGGGTCCAAGCTGGTGAGCTTTTGCTCAAACCAGATGAGCCCACGCTCAAGCTGGTGACCTTGGGGTCTTGAACCTGGATCCTTCCACATCCCAGTCCAATGCTGTATCCACTGCACCACTGCCTGGTCAGGCAGAGGAAAAATAGCTTTGCCAAGTAAAATCCAGGTCAAGTATGTTGAAGTAAATCAACAAAGTATTTCAGCATGTATTCACCCGAGGTCATTTCTTTTACGAATTTACTCTCTTCTCACCTCTTTCAGGTTGCGAGTTATAAGGACTCAGCATCATATAGAAGCGCTTGTTGAGCATCGCAATGGCCAGGTCGTGGTTTCTGCATCCACACGTGAATGGGCTATCAGAAAGTACCTTTATAGTACCAGAAACGTGGTGGCTTGTGAGAATATTGGACGGGTACTGGCGCAGCGATGCTTAGAGGCAGGAATTAATTTCATGGTCTACCAACCCACTCCTTGGGAGGCAGCCTCAGACTCGGTATTGTTGTTTTCATGTACTTATTTAAAAGGTGTCCTGTTCATTCTTGACATTAGATACTTACATAATAATAATAGTTTCATACAGTATTTCAAGTTCTTTTCACATGTCAGACTCAGAGGTGAGTATTCTGATGTGCATGACCTTTTTTCCTTTTTTCTGATCTTTAAAACCAGATGAAAGCACTGCAGAGTGCTATGACAGAAGCGGGCGTGGTGCTGCAGGAGCCTCGGAGAATTTATGAATGAAATAGAGGCACTGTTTGGAATATGTGCATATCAATGACAACGGAGATTTTATGAACAAAATAGAGTCACCGTTTGGAATATGTGCATATCAATGACAATGGAGAATTTATGAGTGAAATAGAGGCACTGTTTGGAATATATGAATATCAATGACAACGGAGAATTTATGAACAAAATAGAGTCACTGTTTGGAATATGTGCATATCAATGACAATGGAGAATTTATGAATGAAATAGAGGCACTGTTTAGAATATGTAAAGATGAAGCTGTCAGCTATTAACATCCATCAGAAGAGAGCATCTGGAAGGACAGCCAACTTGGGAGTTTTTTGCAATAATGTAACTGCAGGTGCTGGTAGCAGTCAGGATCACCCCCTTTACCCTTGTGTGTGGGGGGCTAAAGTCTTCCCCTCTGTTGGACATGAGAGAAGTATCTGAGAAGAACGTCACCAGTTATAATTAGCTTTTGAAGGACAAATTACATGTTTATAAGTTAAAGAATAAAGGCATACAACAAAAAACAAACAAAAAAAGAATAAAGGCATATTACGAACTCTTAATTTCTGACTATATTAAATTTCTTTATTTTTTAGCTCATTTTAGCAAAAGTACACATACAAGGTTTATGCAAAGGACTCGTCACCATATATATATAGTTCTTAGTGGGGGACCTAAATTCATGTTTTTCAACCTTTTTACACTTGGGGAATAGTGAAAATATAAATATTTCGGGACTGCTGAGGCAGAAATCACCCTGAGCATAAGCAAATTCGACTAAGATTATTGGGTCTATAATCTTCATATAACATCAGGTTGGTTAACTCATTCGTGGACCAGTCTGGAGACCAGTGGTAGAAAAACACTGATCTGATCTAAATGATAGCTTTCCACTCAGTTGTGCATTCATTGGTTGCTTCTTGTGTGTGCCCTGACCATCGATCAAACCTGAAATCTTGACGTATAGGGATGATGTCCTAATGAACTGAACTAACTGGCTAGGGCTGGAGGTTTTGTGTGTTTGTTTTTTTTTTAAATATGAAATATCATTATCAATTCATTATAAAATGGTCTTAGTAATATGAAGATACAGGGTACAAATTTTAACCTCAACTTGGCCGCTGGATTCTAACAGGCAGAACCAGATTTGAAAGGAGAGATGAATGCAGTGAGGAACTGAAAATGGAGGTGGAAATGGAAGGGTTAGTGTGTTCGGAATTTGCCATGAAGTGAAAATGGATTAGGAGATTAGGCTTGAAGTGCATTCAAGTTAACCTAAAATTGAAGCTGGGGTAACTGGGAATCGGGGTAGTTGTCTCGAAGTTGATTAAAGCAAAGGAGTTAACCATTACAGCTGTTGAAGATATGAAGAGGAACCTATAAACAGTTGAGGCGGATTCTAAAGCATTTCCCCCTCGATTATTAAATGTGTGGCCAATTATATATACTTGGGGGGGTATTTTTCTATTTTTTTATTATGTATTTATTTATTTATTTAATTTATTGACTTTTAGAGGGGGGGAGAGAGCGAGAGAGAGAGAGAAAGGGGAGGAGCAGGAAGCATCAATTCCCATATGTGCCTTGACCAGGCAAGCCCAAGGTTTTGAACCGGCGACCTCAGTGTTCCAGGTCGACGCTTTATCCCACTGTGCCACCACAGGTCAGGCCAATTATATTTTTTATACAGAAGTAAAGTAACAATTACTTTTGTCAATCTAGGTATCCAGTATATTTTTTAAAGATAATAAGTAGGTATGCACCAACATTTTTTAAAAGTATAATTGGGCCTGACCTGTGATGGTGCAGTGGATAAAGCGTTGACCTGAGAACGCTCAGGTCACTGGTTCGAAACCCTGAGCTTGCCTGGTCAAGGCACATATGAGAGTTGATGCTTTCTGCTCCTCCCCCTTCTCTTTCTCTCTGTCTCTCTTCTCTCCCTAAAAAAGCTGAATAACATTTAAAAAAAATATATCTTTAAAAGTATAATTGATTCTGAGAGCCCTTTGGCATACAGTGGCTTAGTCCCCTTCTGATTAATAAATATGCCAGTGAAGATATTTTTTTTTGTTTGTTTTAAAATTTTTAAATGTACTTGTTGATTTGGGAAGGGAGAGAGAGAGAAACATTGACTTGTTGCAAACCTGCCACCCTGGCATATCTAACCTGATACCTACCCGGCCAGAGCCCCAGAGGAGACATGTTTTAAATTTTTTTTTTAATATATATTTT
Source organism: Saccopteryx leptura (assembly GCF_036850995.1). NCBI lineage: Eukaryota > Metazoa > Chordata > Mammalia > Chiroptera > Emballonuridae > Saccopteryx > Saccopteryx leptura. The sequence continues at coordinate 8,603,543 of NC_089505.1, read as the reverse complement.
AATTATTTATTTATTTATTCATTTTAGAGAGGAGAGGGGGAGAGAGAGAGAGAGAGAGAGAGAGAGAGTAGAGACAGAGAGAAAGAAGGGAGGAGCTGGAAGCATCAACTCCCATATGTGCCTTGACCAGGCAAGCCCAGGGTTTCGAACCGGCGACCTCAGCATTTCCAGGTCGACGCTTTATCCACTGCACCACCACAGGTCAGGCCATGTTTTAATTTTTTAAAAAGGTTTTAGTTATTGATTTCAGAGGGGAGAGAGAGAGAGAAGAGCAGGGGGAGAAGCAGGAAACATCAACAAGTAGAAATTGCTCCTCTCATGTGTGCCCTGACCAGGCAAGTCTGGGGTTCTGAACCATGACCCCAGCATTCCAGGTCAACGCTTTATCCACTACATCATCACCATAGTCAGGCCCCAGTGGAGACATTTAAAAGTATGTATATATATCATAGCCCTGGCCAGTTCAGATGGTTAGAGCAGTGTTTTTCAACCAGTGTGCCATGATACATGATCAGGTGTACCGTGGGGAAATTAAACATGGGTCCCCAAACTACGGCCCGCCGCCAGCCGCCTCTATCCGAACATAAACATTCCCCTCACAATCCCTCCAGCTATCAGCGACAGGAAGAGTGGAGGCACAGGGAACGCTCACTGACTAATCACCTTCTAGGATTCATCCCGATCACTAGAGATGAACCAATAATAGGCCGCCTCTCATCCACACCCAGGAAGGTCCCCGCTCGGGCTGCCGCACACTTGTCATTGTGTGGCCGCAGCGAGTAGTTGAAGCTGCTACTCCTCCCCATGGTCCCGATTTCTAATCCTGGTCAGGACTGGAGGTAAATATTGCCACCACTAGATGAAGCTTCAGCCTCAGCTGGTTATGTCTATCCTGATGGTGTATATAGATATTTGACCTTTTTCTTTTTAAAAGAGGCCCCGCAGAGGATGATATACAATGCATCACAATGTTATCTATATTGTATATGGCCTCCTGAAGGGTCATCTTCTTAAAGAGCTCAAATCTCTATATACACCATCAAAACAGACAGAACCAAGGCCCCTGCACCCAGCTGACCATGGGATTTGAGCCCACAACCTCAGGGAGAACTCTAGTATTTATCAGAATACTTACCTAGAAAGCAAACTTCTCAATCTGACAGTAGAGATGCTCTGAGGACTTATGATGTTACACAAGTACCCAACGTTTTCTAAAATTGATTTTGTCCAGTCTCTATATCAGGGGACCCCAAACTACGGCCCACGGGCCACATGCGGCCCCCTGAGGCCATTTATCCGGCCCCCGCCGCACTTTTGGAAGGGTACCTCTTTCATTGGTGGTCAGTGAGAGGAGCATAGTTCCCACTGAAATATTGGTCAGTTTGTTGATTTAAATTTACTTGTTCTTTATTTTAAATATTGTATTTGTTCCCATTGTTTTTTTTTTGTTTTTTTTTTTTCTGAAGCTAGAAACGGGGAGAGACAGTCAGACAGACTCCCGCATGCGCCCGACCGGGATCCACCAGGCACGCCCACCAGGGGGCGACGCTCTGCCCACCAGGGGGCGATGCTCTGCCCCTCTGGGGCATCGCTCTGTCACGACCAGAGCCACTCTAGTGCCTGGGGCAGAGGCCAAGGAGCCATCCCCAGCGCCCGGGCCATCTTTGCTCCAATGGAGCCTCGCTGCAGGAGGGGAAGAGAGAGACAGAGAAGGAGAGGGGGAGGGGTGGAGAAGCAGATGGGCACTTCCCCTGTGTGCCCTGGCCGGGAATCGAACCCGGGACATCTGCACGCCAGGCCGACGCTCTACCACTGAGCCAACCGGCCAGGGCCTTCGTTTTGTTTTTTTTTTACTTTAAAATAAGATATGTGCAGTGTGCATAGGAATTTGTTCATAGTTTTTTTTATAGTCCGGCCCTCCAACGGTCTGAGGGACAGTGAACTGGCCCCCTGTGTAAAAAGTTTGGGGACCCCTGCTCTATATAGAGAGAGTATTTGTCAAATTGATTTGAACCCACAACCTTCCTGAGGTCACCAGCTTGAGTGCGGGCATATCTGGTTTGAGCAAAAGCTCACCAGCTTGGGCCCTGGCCGGTTGGCTCAGCGGTTAGAGTGTCGGCCTGGCGTGTGGGGGACCCGGGTTCGATTCCCGGCCAGGGCACATAGGAGAAGCGCCCATTTGCTTCTCCACCCCCTCCTTCCTCTCTGTCTCTCTCTTCCCCTCCCGCAGCCGAGGCTCCATTGGAGCAAGGATGGCCCGGGCACTGGGGATGGCTCCTTGGCCTCTGCCCCAGGCGCTAGAGTGACTCTGGTCGCGGCAGAGCGACGCCCCAGAGGGGCAGAACATTGCCCCCTGGTGGGCAGAGCGTTGTCCCTGGTGGGCGTGCCGGGTGGATCCCGGTCGGGCGCATGTGGGAGTCTGTCTGACTGTCTCTCCCCGTTTCCAGCTTCAGAAAAATACAAAAAAAAAAAGAAAAAAAAAAAGCTCACCAGCTTGGACCCAAGGTCGCTGGCTTGAGCAAGGGGTTACTCGGTCTGCTGAAGGCCCACGGTCAAGGCACATATGAGAAAAAAAGAATAAAAACCTCGAACCCACAACCTTGATGAAAGCTCCAGTATCTATTAGCGGGACTGTATATATGAGGGGATACATGGGACTGTATATATGAGGTTACATGGGACTGTATATGAGGGGATATTACGTGGGACTGTATATGAGGGGATATTACGTGGGACTGTATATGAGGGGATGTTACGTGGGACTGTATATGAGGGGATGTTACGTGGGACTGTATATGAGGGGATGTTACGTGGGACTGTATATGAGGGGATGTTACGTGGGACTGTATATGAGGGGATGTTATGTGGGACTGTATATGAGGGGATGTTATGTGGGACTGTATATGAGGGGATATTACGTGGGACTGTATATGAGGGGATGTTATGTGGGACTGTATTTATAAGGGGATGTTACATGGGACTGTGTATACAAGGGATGTTACATGGGACTGTATATATGAGGGGGTTATCCTTTTTTATTTAACTTTTTTTAATAAATAATTTATTTAAACTTTAAATAAATTCTAACAGAGAGTCATTTTGTGTCATTTTGGTAGGTGGTGCGCCCCAGGATTTTGTAAATGTAAAAAATGTGCCGCAGCTCAAAAAAGGTTGAAAATCACTGGGTTAGAGCATCCATCTGATAGGGAGTCTGTTGTTGGTTAGGGCACATACAAGAATCAACAGATGAATATGTAAATAAGTGGAACAACAAATTGATGTTTCTCTCTCTCTTCTCCTCTCCTGCAGCCATGGCTCGATTGGAGCGAATTGGCCCTGGGCACAGAGAATAGCTCCATGGCCCCAGCCTCGCGCTAAAGAAGGGCTTTGGTGCAATGGAGCAATGCCCCAGATGGGCAGAGCATCGCCCCCCTAGTGGGCACGCCGGGTGGATCCCAGTCAAGGTGCATGCTAGATTCTGTCTCTGCCTCCCCTCCTCTCACTGAACAAACAAATAAAAACAAAGGCAATGATGATGCAAAGTAAAGTGAGGAAAAGATGGGCTGGGGGCTGGGGGTGAGGGCTGGGGACAGACCAGTACTGGCAAGGACAGCGAAGTTGAGAAGTGCTGACTTAGGAAACCAGGTGTGGTCCTTAGCCAGCCCGCGTGTCACCCAGCAGGATCCGCTTACTGCACTTCCTTCAGGGGCTATGTCCTGGTTTCGCTCTAGGTTTCCGTAAACGGCAAAAAGATGTGTTGTGACTGCAGTGAAACTGCCGTGGAGCAAGGCAAAGGGCTTGGATTGCCGAGGCGAGTCTGAGCAGCCCTGACCCGAGCCCACAGGGCGTGAGCCAGGCCCGCGTGAGTGGGCAGGGGGGCGCGGACCGCAGCCCGAGCCGAGGCCCCTGGGCTGGAGGGGCGCGGGGCGGCCCGTTTACCCGCGCGCGGGCTCTTTAAGGCGGAAGCACGTGGCTGCACCGGGGGCCTCGGCTGAGCTGCGTGCCTGCGTGGCCATGGACGTGGGCGCCGACGAGTTCGAGCAGAGCCTGCCTCTGCTGCAGAAGCTTGTCATGGGCGCGGACTTCGTGGGTAAGGCGTGGGGACTGGGCTGGGAGAGCCCGTGGAGGGTCCAGCGTGGGCGGGACAGGGCGGAGAGGGGAGGCCCAGCTGGGACAGTCGCTAGGCCCGTGGGTGGCTCAGAAAGCCCCCCCCCCCCCCCGCAAGGACCGAGAGATTTCCTCTCGGCCTGGGCAGTGCGGTGTTAAGTAGCGGTCACCCCCTCGGCCCGCAGTGGCCCAGGTGGAGCCGAGTCCACGGAGCTGGGACTGGGTAGCCTGGCGTGTCCTTGGTTAGGTTTCCAACGTTTTTCCCCTAAGGTGACCAATCGTCCTCCTTTAGGGAGGACAGTCCTTCTTTTGTAAGTTCTGTCCTCCCTCGAAAAGTGTCCTCCTACATGTCCTCCTTTTTGACTTTGGAAGACTAATCTTGTAAATGTCCGTTTTCCCATGCAGAGTTGATCCATTGCATGTGATGTGACATATTTGTTCTTCTTTTTTTTTTTTTTTTGTATTTTTCTGAAGCTGGAAACGGGGAGAGACAGACAGACTCCCGCATGCGCCCGACCGGGATCCACCCGGCACGCCCACCAGGGGCGACGCTCTGCCCACCAGGGGGCGATGCTCTGCCCCTCCGGGTGTCGCTCTGTCGCGACCAGAGCCACTCTAGCGCCTGGGGCAGAGGCCAAGGAGCCATCCCCAGCGCCCGGGCCATCTTTGCTCCAATGGAGCCTTGGCTGCGGGAGGGGAAGAGAGAGACAGAGAGGAAGGAGGGGGGGGAGGGGGGGAGAAGCAAATGGGCGCTTCTCCTATGTGCCCTGGCCGGGAATCGAACCCGAGTGCCCCGCACCCCAGGCCGATGCTCTACCGCTGAGCCAACCGGCCAGGGCCGTGATGTGACATATTTGTATCTAAATGAGTACTTTTTAAAATAATTATTATTAAAAATGAATAGGCATGTAAGCATAATTACAATATAAAATATTGCAAATGTTTTTATTATGCATTTATCACATTATAGTGTATTACTATTGCAATGAAGAAAATGTTTATTTGCAATATTGTTTTCTTCAATTTATTTTTTGTCCTCCTTTTCATTGTAAAAACGTTGGTCACCTTACTTTTGAATTCACTTGGCTTCTTGAACACAAGAAAAGTGAGCCAAATAGTTTGCCACGTGCAGCCTTTATAGCATGCAGAGCGGTGGCAGTGGTCTGTCCTGGGGACTCATCGTCTTTTGCCTTCCGGCAGGTCTGGACATCGAGTTCACCGGCCTCCGTACTAACCTGTCTGAGCCCCAGCAGATTAGGTAAAGTGAAGGCTGCCTTAGAGCCGAGCTAGAGAGGCACTTACTTGTGCCCCGCTGGGGGGCATCCTGCCCAGACCTATGTTGTTTCACAGCAGGCACCTGGGGCCCTGGGAGGGCAGGGCAGGGCAGCATTTTGTGGGGGCATCTGGAGACCTGGCCTTTGTCCACTGAACCTCCCCAGCTGTAAGAAGGACCAGGGGCTGAGAGGTGTCGGTCCTCATGCCATCTCCTGGCCTGTGGGGTGAGATGTCTGTTTTTTCACAGTCTTTTTGACCTGCCATCAGAGTGGTATCTAAAGACCCGTCCCAGTGTTCAGCAGTTTACAATCTGTCAGATTGGTGAGTTTGATCTTCAGCCATTTGTCATGAGTTGCTAAGGGAGGTACTTTTATTGTCTTTGTGTTTCCTACTGACCAAAAGCTCTGACATCTTTGGAAGAGCTTGGCTGTCATTTTGTGTGCTTGTCTGGTTTTTGGTTGTGTTATGCCAGTCGGACCTCACACTTTGGATCGAGCAGAACTCAATTTAGCAGCAACAATTCCACGCCTAAATAAGTTAAGGAATTTGTACCCTCTTTCAAGGAAAAAAAAATGTATGATTTTTTGTTTAGAGAAAACATACAAACAAGATCATACGACACACATTTTGTTTTGCATCTTTTTGTTTTCGCTAATGGGGTTTAGAGATCTTTCTGTATCAGCACAAGCAGATCTCTTGATCATTTTTAACAGTTGTATTCCAAACCACGAATGTATCTATTGACTCAGTTTCCTAATGATTCGTACTTTGGTACCATTTGTGTGTAATGAAATAAGATTGCACTGTCTCTCCTATTTACACATTACTTTTGCGAGTACTTCTAGCAGTGCAGTTGCAGAGTTAAAGAGTATGTGTTAAAGTATTGCTCTCTGTTGCCCACCTCCTCCTCCTCCTCCTCCTCCTCCTAACCATCCACAAAGTTGACAGTGACTCACACTAACAGCAGTGAATGTGCCTGCTTCCCTCACTCACGCTGGTTATCACTCTTAAGTTTTTTTTGCCCTCTTAGTAGAGGAAAAATGATGTAACTATTACTCTGCTATACACTTTCAATTCAGAGTCAACAAACATTTTCTGTAAAGGGCTATAAAGTAAATATATTAGGTTTTGCAGGCCATATGGTCTGTTACAACTACTCAGCTTTGTCATTGTTTATGGGAAATCAGCCATAGATAGTACATAAATGAATGAGCATGGATGTATTCCAATAAAACTTTCTTTATAACAACAGGCCTTGGCAGATTTTAGTGATCCTTGCTTTCCTTGTGAAGGATGGTGAACATGTGTGTGTGTGTTACTCTTTTATTTTTGTTCTTTGCTATTTCTGTTGTGGTTGCTTTACCTGATTGCGAGACCTCTCTGAAAAGTATGAGAAATAGCTATGTTTCTATTGTTCTTCCCTGCCATGGAAGTCATTTCCACTTTGTGTATGGTCTTTTTATTTTTTAAACAATATAGACATTTTAAAGCAATTAAATATATAAATTGTCATGGTTTTGGGTGTTTTCTCTGGCTAGTTTTACAACTATAAAAATGTCCATTTAATTTTACTTATGTGTTTGGAAAACCATCCACCATTAACATTTTAGTAATTTCAGTGTGAATTACAATTTGACAGCACTAATGTTTTGACTCTGTCTCCTTCTCCTCATTCTCTTCCTCATTCTCATACAGCCCATATTTCTAGATGCAAAGTACTGTTCAAAATGTTTCGTTTTAGTAGTTAACTTCTGGTAGCTCTTCTGTGGTGCTCATTCCCGCTCCTGTCATTCTTCTAGGGTTGTCTGTGTTTTCCAGTATCGAAGGAGAGTCAAACAAGTATGTATAAAGACCTTTTCACACCACGTGGCTCTGGCCCCTTCATCTTCTCCACCTGCTCCTCCCAAATTCTGTTTCAGGCTCTGAACCGCTTTGGCCCTGGACGCCCCTGTTCTCCCCTGCTTCTGTGCCTTCACTTGCTCAGTCCCCTGCAGACCTTGGCTTGTCCTTCAAGCCTCTTGAAGCAACACCTGTTCTGGGGGCCTTTCCTGACACCCTGCCCTGCACCTTACGCACTCCTTGCCCTGTGTCCATCGTCTCCTGTGTGCATCTGCAGAGTAGTAATGAGCACAGGGTGACACTGAGGGGGAGGTCACTCCTCAACACCACCAGAAAGGATGCTGGGTGGCAGTCCCTCTGGGCTCTGGATGGGGGGGTAGACTCTTTCTTCCAGGGCAGGATCTCTGCCTTTTTGAATCGACTCCCCGCCCCGCCCCTGCCAGGGCCAGTCACAGTCTTGGAAATAGCTGACATTCAAATACTTCTCAAGTGCAAGAAGTGTCCACTCTAAAGCCTGTTCTGAGCCAGAGTTGTAAAAAATGATTTTGTCTTTTTCTCCTTTTGTTTGTTTGTCTGTTTTTATAGGTACGTAGCCCATTCATTTAACTTCTTTCTCTTCCCTACAACATTTGGGATTTTGGACTCAGAATTCTCTTTCCAGGCTTCTAGTGTTCAGTTTTTGAATCAGTATGGCTTCGACTATAACAAGGTACAGCACTGGGGGGGGAGGGGGGGGTGTCTGGTCCAAGCGGCCTTGAGCCCCGTTTCCTTCCCCTTTCGTGTCCCTGTGGAACCCAACGAGGAAGGTTTTTTTCACTCTGCTCCCCAGCCCAGGATGACACTACCAGGCTGCTGTTCTCTTCTGTCTTTAGTTTCTCAAGAATGGCATCCCTTACATGAATGAGGAACAGGAGAAGAAAATCAAACACAGCATCCTGACCGGGAACTGGAAAGTGCGCAGGTAGAGTGTGTTTCTCTGGGCGCGTGGTGGGTTTCCCTGGGCGCGTGGTGGGCTTCCCCGGGTGCGTGGTGGGTTTCCCTGGGCGCGTGGTGGGCTTCCCCGGGTGTGTGGTGGGTTTCTTCGGGCGCGTGGCGGGTTTCCCCGGGCGCGTGGTGGGTTTCCTCACGTGCGTGGTACATTTTCCCCGGGCGCGTGGTGGGTTTCCCCGGGTGCGTGGTGGGTTTCCTCACGTGCGTGGTACATTTTCCCCGGGCGCGTGGTGGGTTTCCCCGGGCGCGTGGTGGGTTTCCTCACGTGCGTGGTACATTTTCCCCGGGCGCGTGGTGGGTTTCCCCGGGCGCGTGGTGGGTTTCCCCGGGTGCGTGGTGGGTTTCCTCGGGTGCATGGTGGGTTTCTCCGGGCGCGTGGTGGGTTTCCCCGGGCGCGTGGTGGGCTTCCCCGGGCGCATGGCGGGTTTCCCCAGGTGCGTGGTAGGCTTCTCCAGGTGCGTGGTGGGTTTCCTCACGTGCGTGGTACATTTTCCCCGGGCGCGTGGTGGGTTTCCCCGGGCGCGTGGTGGGTTTCCCCGGGTGCGTGGTGGGTTTCCTCGGGTGCATGGTGGGTTTCTCCGGGCGCGTGGTGGGTTTCCCCGGGCGCGTGGTGGGCTTCCCCGGGCGCATGGCGGGTTTCCCCAGGTGCGTGGTAGGCTTCTCCAGGTGCATGGTGGGTTTCCCCGGGCGCGTGGTGGGCTTCCCTGGGTGCATGGTGGGTTTCCCCGGGTGCATGGTGGGTTTCCTCATGTGCGTGGTACATTTTCCCCGGGCGTGTGATGCGTTTCTCTGGGTGCGGGGTGCATTTTTCCGGGTGCGCGGTGCATTTTTTCCGGGTACCTGGTGGGTTTCCCCGGGGCCCGTGTTCTTCCACCCTTCCTGTGGGTGGGCATGCTCCCTCAAGCACATGGAGACCTGGCACTGTCCCCTCCAGCTGGGGTGGCTTCTGCGGCCTGTGCTCAGTCACACAGACAGGCTCAAATTGCTGGTGATCCCACTCTCACGCCTGAGTGGGGAAACCTCTTGCTGCACTATCCTCGATGAAGGGAAAGGAAAAAAGAAAAAGAACTGACTCTTCCATTGGTGCTCAAAGAAGCAGGGCCTCCACTCCAGGGCTGGGCTGGCGGCAGGGGAGAGGGCCCTGTTGAACTTACTTTGAGAGGGTGTGTTGGCCTTCAGAGTGGTCCTAGGGAGTTTTCAGGGGTATCACATGGGCAGCCTTGGCTCTGCCAGTTACAAGGCTCAATGTGGATGGATATGTCACCTCAGGTGCTAGATCCTGCTGTGTTCCCCGAGGGCAGGATTTCTGCCTTTTACCCTTCGGCCCCCAGGGCCAGTTGTCATGCTTGAGAATCCTGACCTACTGTGGAGCTGGGGCAGGGGTGACGGGGTGACCGGGTGGTGAACAAGTGCGCATTGTGTGCCAGAAAGGGCCAGGCCACCTGGTCCCGGCAGGCCCTGCTGTCAGATGTCTGATTTTGAACAAGTTATTTACAGGTTATTTAAGCTCTTTGGGCTTTAGATTTGTGCCTTTGTCACCAAGGGGGTTAAATCAGACAGCTTTTTTAACTCTGGAACTAAGTTATGGTTATTTGGTCCAGATCATTATCTTATGTGATGTTGGAGGCTGGTTTTTTTGTTTGTTTTCCGCCTTTGTTTGCAGTTTTTACATAAAAATGTAGCTTTTTGTAAGGGGAAAAACAGTTTGAGTTTTTAACCTCCTGTTATTTTCAAATGTTGGCAAAAGACCTTTCTGGATCTCAAAATAACGTTGTGTTCTTATGTTTCTAAGACAGGAGAAGATGTACTTAACTGAAGTTCCTGTCTTTTCCTTATTCTGCCAGATGGTGCTTTTTTTCACCTCTGAAAGCAGAATTAGGAAGACAGGCCTGACAATAACGTGTAGTGCTGGCCAGCTCCCAGTACTTTTTCCTCCGCTCGACCTCGTGATGCAGAGAGGGGTGGAGCGTCCTCCTGTGGACATATGGGAGAGGATAGACCAAGTGCTGGCTTCCCGTTGCAGAAGGAGACTTGGGGCCAAAAACGGTCCTTTTGGGGTCTGTTTTCTTGCCGGATTCGCAGTGTTTAAACGGCAGCCCTCGTAGCCACAGCCATGCTCACGCCATGTCATGGTCCTGCTGTTTTTCTCCAACATTTCCGTTCTCATGTGCCCATTTTCAGTTTTCTGGATAAAGACCGGATCAAGGTGGTGATCGACGTGGTGACGCGGTGGCTGACCCTGGCAGAGGAAGGCGACTCGATGACCCTTCCTGGTATCACTGGTAGGCAGGAGGCTCCCCGACCTGGGAGCACTGGTATGGTCACTGTCACTGTCACATACCCGCTTCTTCCACAGCTCCTGGGGCATACGCTCAGCAGATGCGTGGTCCTTGTGGTGAGATAAAGCTCTGAACTCAATTCAGATGTGGGAAGCTGATTGACCTATTCTGAGTTTTAAGGATGAGGAGGTGAAGTTCCATTCAGAGCCGTCCTTTTACCCCAGCTCTGGGTGTCCTGTGTACTTTTGTTTATTTTTGTTAATCCCTGAATATTCCTCCCACAGTGCAATGTAGAATTACAGTGATCTTGCCCTAGATTAGTGGTTCTTAGGCCTGGTCTGTGGACCCCAGGGGTCTCTGAGACCCTTTCCAACAGGTCCATGAGGTCAAAAGTATCGTCACAATATCGCTTGGCTACCAGCCATTGTCACTGTGCCTTTGGCACCAATGGTGTCAGAGCACAGGTGGGCGAACCTGTCAGCACCAGGGCACAGACTGGGGAATAGCATCAACGTGCTGGTAGTCAGTGTCATCTGCCACCAGTTACTCTCAGTTCTAAAAAAAAATTCTATTTTACTTAACTTCCTTGAAGAAGTGATAATTATTAATTTATTTTTCATTGATTGAATTTTAGAAAGAAGCTGGGGGAGCAGGTGGAAGAGAGGCATTCATTTGTTCCACTTAGCTCTGCATTCACTGGTCGCTCCCTGTATGTGCCCTGACTGGGGATGGAACCTATAACCTTGGTGTTTTGGAATGACGTTCTAACAGCCTGAGCTAACTGGCCAGGGCTGAAGTAAATTCTTATTTTTATTAAATCTCAACCTTTGCTCATCATGTTTCATATTCAGTGTGTCAACATGAGTATGTAAAACAGTAAGCAGGCATAGGGCATTGCTGCTGCGTACCAGGTTCAGTGGTGTTGAGGGAAAGCGCTTGTGTAAGTTTTTAAGTTGAGAGCTGAATTAATTCCCTTTTTCTTCATGGAATATTGCTATTATTATTTTGTATTTTTCTGAAGTGAGAAGCTGGGAGGCAGACAGACTCCCGCATGTGCCCGACCGGGATCCACCCGGTATGTCCACCAGGGGGCGATGCGCTGCCCATCTGGGGCGTTGCTCTGTTGCAACCAGGGCCATTCTAGCTCCTGAGGCGGAGACCATGGAGCCGTCCTCAGCGCTCGGGCCAACTTTGCTCCAATGGAGCCTTGGCTGCGGGAAAAGAGAGAGAGAGAGAGAAAGAAGAGGGGGAGGGGTGGAGAAGCAGATGGGTGCCTCTCCTGTGTGCCCTGGGCGGAATCAAACCCAGGACTTCCACACTCTGGGCCGATGCTCTACCACTGAGCAACTGGCCAGGACTGGAATATTATTTTTACTTAAAGGAAATGACTGGTTATTTTTGATTCGGATATTTTCAGTTATTTTCTCAAATGAAAAAAAATGAGTCTATTTCTTCAAGTATTTGCTAGTGATAACATTGGAGTTTGTAGTCAAAAGTTTGAATTTTGGAAAATTCGAGTCTGCCTCTGTAATCTTGGCAGCCCCCCAGTGCTGAGCCCTCTCTGATGAGGTCAGTGGCCATGTTTGCAAGTGTCTTTTGTTGTCGTTCTATAATGAAATGTGTGAATGTTGGAAGCTCTGTGTAACTTGGCAAACCAGTGTTTTCCAAATAACCAATGCGTAATGTTACAAAACCTGGGGCAAAAGTAAGTAGAATGGGTTTATTATTTTAAAAGAAAACTTGACAATTTAAATTTCATGTATAGTTTTCATTTCTAATGTGGTGGCTATCAAAAGCTATCATTCATGTACAAGAAGACTCTTTGGGGGGGTCCTCAGGTGAAGAGGGGGCTCAGCTTCTGGCATCTCAGCCTCTCTCAAGGAGACGGTGGGCTGCCGTCCCGGGGTCTGTGGGGGTTCTGGGTGAGCCTTGTGTTTCCCGGCTGTAGGCTTCCAGGCCTCCAAGGTCCAGCTGGTGCTGAGGAATGCCCTCCCCAACATCTGGACAGTGCCGGGGGACCAAGGGGTGAGTTCTGACCTGGAGCGGAGCGCCTTTGCCCCTCCGCGATCGCGCCCGTTCAGCCCAGTTGGCGAAAGTGTCTCTTCCTCCCTCCGTTTCCCTTCCCTGCTGAGATGAAGAACCACTTCTCTGGCCCCCATTCCCAGGACTCGGGGACCTTGTGTCCCCTTTCCCTTTCAGGTGATAGTGCAGAAAGTGAGCCAGCGGCACCGCCACTATCTTGAGAACACCTCCTGCCAGGCCGAGCCCCACTGGAAGGAGAAGATTCTTCTGTCTGCAAGGGGTTTCTCTGTGTTCTTCCAGATGCTGGTCAAAGCCCGGAAGGTAGGGGGGAAAATACCTCTTTTTCTCGGTCTGCAGCTGTCTTTTGTATCTCTGGTTCTAACACTGGTGGGACCTCCAACAATAAAATAAGATTCCTTGCAATAAATGATGATCCCTTCTGGTTGATTACTGGCTTGATGGGACGAACTTGCTTTCACCAAATCACGTTGGGTTGGTCTGAGGAGCGCCTGTCCATATGAGTTGTTACTCTTTGCTCCTTTCGGGCACAAATAGGCGTTTTTGTACTAACTGACCTAGAACTGCTTTGTGGACCTGAGAGTTCACCTGCTTCACTGTTTAGGTTCCCAGGGTGGCCCCAGCCTTCCATTCCTCCTGCTCACTGCTCTTCTTTTCTGGGATTTAAGTAATTAGGCTACTCTTCATGGGGGGGGGGGCAGAATCACCACGTGGTCATAATCACAGTGGGTTCTAAAGCTACACCCTTTGCAAGGGACTGTTAGTCTGTGGCGTCTGTTTTTATTTTTACTTTTAAAGTTCCATTTCACTCACCTGTCGATTTCCTCCAAGTAGCCCTTAGTGGGACATAATATGCTGATGGACCTGCTGCATCTCCATGAGAAGTTCTTCCGACCCCTCCCAGGTAGGGGCAGGCCTGCCATTGCTGTTTCTTTGAGCTTAGTTTGCCACCTGGCAGGGGATTGGCCCAGAATCCTGCTCCTGCAGGAGTTGCTACGTGCACAGCCCTCTCTCGGGTCCGCATGTTTCTGCAGAGGTCAGGCGCATCTGTGCCGTTACCGTTTTCCCAGAGATAAAGACCAGGGAACTCGCTGGGGTGTGTGTGTGTGTGTGAACATTTGAATTGACACGCCTTCCCCCTGACAGAAGGTGTTCAGTGTCATTGAATAAAACTTGGCAAAGTCACAACTGTGTGAGGGAGACAAGCCACCTGTAATCTCAGTTCCGGTCCTGACCCTTTGCCTTTCCTGTTGTGAGTTCTTAGGTGTTTGACCACACTGTGTATATTCGATTTTATGGGCTGTCAGGGCTGAAAACCCAGGACCTTAAGCCCCCCCCACCAAAAGCATTTACGATGTTATTAACGTAACAAATGTGATTTTAACGGCTGTGTGGCCCCATCCTATGCCTGTGCCATGCCTTTCCATGCGGGGTGTCTTGTTGGACGTACAGCCATAGAGTGTGGCAATTAGAAGCATGGACTCCAGAGCACACTTGAGTCCTTATTCCCCCCTTGTTATAGGGGTGTTCTTGAGCAGGTTATGTTAACATACCTCGTCTCAGTTTCCTTGCCTGTAAAGTGGGGGTGTTCATGGTACCAGCATCACAGGGTTGTTTGCGATTAGCTGAACTAGTAAATACATAGAAAGGGGTGGGCAGGTTCTAGGAGAGATTTCCCCCAGAGACGAATGGACAGAACCACCTCAGTTTGAACATATTGAGAGAATGGCAGGAGATGAGGGGTAGAATTAGTGATCAGCACTCACTAGAAAAACTAAGCAAACGGCCAAACAGAAGGGCTGGAAGAACAAAGAACAAAAACCGTGCCATTATCACAAAGAAAGGAAAGGAAGGAGAAGTCACCAGAGAATCGAGCCTGCACAGCGCCCGTACTGGTGGTTGCAGAGACGGGTACTGGCCGTGGGGTGGGAGGGGGCTACTATTTTACACAGTGGGAAGTGCACAGTCCAATGCCTAACACTGGGAAAGCACCGATCTCATCGATCGGTGTCAGTGTGGTTTAGAAATAAGGCAGTAACATCAGTGGAGGCTGTTGCCTTTGAGATAGGAAATGGGAAGGTAGTAAGAAGACCAGAGCACAGTGTTTTGGGTTTGTTTTTTGCAGTAAACCTCCTTGCATGCAGGTGCAATTTTGATAAACATTCATTAGTAGTTCAAAATTGTTATCAGGGCACTTTATTCTTATTATAATGGGTTTAGTTGATTTTTCTCTGAACAGTCATTTACAAATGGTGATTTCATCTCTGGTTCTGTTGGCTAGATCAACATTGCAAACCGTGTTACCCTTCATTGGCAATAACAGTGTCCTGAATTTAACGGAAAACTGTGTGGCTTTCACTGTTACAATGGCGGTGGCCGGTTGAACTGAGATTTGGAAATCCTCCACAACTAGGAATAGGGTTGTTTTCCGTTCCTACACTTGGTCTTAGCCACAAGGCCGAGAAGCCGTGGGGTGTCAGTCCCTGTTTTGTTTTATTGATTAACCAGTTGGTGACAAGTTGGGTTGGAGAACTTTCCTTCTCATGTCTGACTTATTCGCTCATGGCTCTCTGGCCTCTCCCCTCAGAAAGCTACAGTCAGTTTAAGCTGAATATCCACGACCTGTTTCCTGTCCTCATTGACACCAAGAATGTGACAAAGGACATATGGAAGGTAAGGAAGGAAATGCTTTCGGTGAAGGGGTGCTTTGTTTTTCCCGGTAACACAGCTCTCTTTTAAAAATTCTTCCTTGAACCTTTTTCTTGTATTTTACAACCAGTATCAGTTTCCTTGTCTACTTTTAGCAACTCTGGGTCCTTCAAGCTTATGTGTGATTTTCTTTCCTTGCCTCATTCAGATTCCCATGTTGGACTGACATGTGTATGTAGCTCAGGTGCTTATTTAGATGCGACAGCAGAACTTGTTCTAGAGCTTGATACATACCTAGTGTTTGCAACATGCTTAAAAAGCATGGGGGGAGGGGTCCCCTCTTGAAAAATGTTGAGGAAACATCTTTACTGAGGCTTAAGGTCCTGGGTTTTCAGCCCTGACAACCCACGAGAACCACCTGGGACACTAAATCCTGACACCCGGGCTCCGCCATCAGCTTTTCTGGTTTAGAGGGACATGGGGTGGGGCTTCTGAATCTCCTAGGTGACTTCTGTTGTGCATTTGGGGAGAAGCACCCAACTGGTTTAAATGCTGCTCAGAAGTGGAACTGAGGAACAAAGAAAGAGGAATTGGATCAGTGTTTGTAAGCCTTAAGCCGATCTCCTCAAGTTAATGATTCAGAAAGGCGCCGCAACAGTGAGAATGGGCTGCTTGGTACACCTTTGCCAGAGACGTGCGTTCTCTCGTGTTTCACGTGTTCCTACCTCTGATGCGGAGGTACCAGGCTGCGCAGTGATGCTGCTGGTCTCCATGGAGCTGTGTCCTAGGGGGGACGGGGGTGGGTGGGGCTGATCTCAGGGAACCGATGGGGCTCCTTTCCACACAAGATGAGACGAACTCTAGGACATGAAGAGCTGGCATTGCCCAGGGCCCTCTGGTCCTTAGATTGCCTGTCCTACCTAGGTGTCCTTGCTCTGGGCCTGATGCCTGGGAGTCCCGTGTTTCTAGAACCCCTCAAATACTTGTCTTTGGAAGAAGATAGTAGTATGAGTTGCATTTGTGGCAGCTTTTTCCTTGCTTAGGTCATTGGGTCCCTTATAGGAACTCAGTCCAAGGACACTAGGTTCCCTGGCATCCTAAATAAGGAATAAGGACAGGTAGGTTGGAAAAGAAAGAAGAGGGTGTGGGAGTTAACATTTCTCCAGGTCATTTTTAAAAATTGATTTAAAATTTTTTAATTTGAATTTTAGAGAGAGGAGGGGGAGAGAGAGAAACTTTAACTTGTTCCGCTTATTTGTGCCGTCATGGGTCGATGACTGCATGTACCCCGTCCAGGCCTCGAACCGGCAGCCTTGGCTTGTCGGGATGATGCTTCGACCCACTGAGCTGCCCGGCCTGGGGCCTCCAGGTCATTTTCGTGGCCATTTGTTTATTACCTGAAGCAGATAATAAACAACAGCACGAATATTTTATTCTCCCTAATTTGTTTTCCATAATGATAGGAGCTGAATTTCCCGAGGGTTTCAAATCTTTCCGAAGTCTATGAGGTCCTGACCAGGTAAGGAAGGATTGTTGGGAGCTGCTTCAGGAGCGGGTGTCTCCCTCGGGCAGTTTGTTTCCCAGGACACATTGGCAGCGGCGGGACACCTACCGCTGGGGGTGCTGCTGCCGTCTGGTGCACAGAGGCCAGGACACGGAACAGCCCCCAGCAGGGCTCTCCGGCCCAGCTAGGGGTGCTGCTGCCGTCTGGTGCACAGAGGCCAGGACACGGAACAGCCCCCAGCAGGGCTCTCCGGCCCAAGGTGTCACTGGTGCTGAGGTTGGGAAACCGCCCACAGGGGAGGGCCTGGTGAAAGCGCCTCCGTGTTCAGTGATGTGCTGTTTTCCTGTTGGCCGGGGTTTTATTTTTCTTTGCATGTGTTTCCGATAACTGGAGTAACAAGCTCTGTGAGAAGAGGGTGGGGTTTTCTGTTTGTTTTTTCTTCTGAACCCAGAGGTTTCTTTTGGCCTAACGCTGTGCCGGGCAGAGCAGATGCACAGGTAACACTTGCAGGAATGAACGATGCCGACCCCGAGGGGAGCCCTGACGTTCGGAGCGCTCTGTTCACACCTCGGGTGGCGCTCGTGTCCCAGGCGGCTGTGGCCATCGCTCCTTGCTGTTCGGACCCCGGGGCGGAGCCGGCATCAGGTTCATCTTGGTGCCCAGGCTGAGGTTAAGCATCTGCTAGATGCTCACAACCCCCGGTTCAGTCCTGAGCCCACGGTTCTCTTTCACCTGTCCTGTTGCCTAGTTACCAGGGCCTATTTGCTCAGGCCTAGCTGGTGCCTTTTTTTTTTTTTTCATCTTCTTCCTGTGAATATGTCTCGGTGTCGAGGACGTTTTTTTTTTATTTTTTTTGTATTTTTCTGAAGCTGGAAACGGGGAGAGACAGTCAGACAGACTCCCGCATGCGCCCAACCGGGATCCACCTGGCATGCCCACCAGGGGCAACGCTCTGCCCACCAGGGGCATTGCTCTGCCGTGACCAGAGCCACTCTAGCGCCTGGGGCAGAGGCCAAGGAGCCATCCCCAGCGCCCGGGCCATCTTTGCTCCAATGGAGCCTTGGCTGTGGGAGGGGAAGAGAGAGACAGAGAGGAAGGAAGGGGGGGGTGGAGAAGCAAATGTGCCCTGGCCGGGAATCGAACCCGGGTCCCCCGCACGCCAGGCCGACGCTCTACCGCTGAGCCAACCGGCCAGGGCCTCGAGGACGTTTTTAGTGACATTAACTGAAGATGAGGCAGGAAGAACCAGAGGGAATATTGTTAGTGACTAGGCTTTATCCTGTTTCTCTCCTCTCACAGTGACTTGAATCCCACCAAGAATTCTGGGCCAGTGATCACTCACTCAAGCATGTGCGGGAAATACGGTGCGTGTTTGCGCGTGCTTGCTCGCTCCCCACAGCTGACAAAGCATGGGGGTGCCAGAGCAGAGGCCAGGCCTCCCTGGGCGGCAGGGTGTGTACAGGGCGGCTGGGATCTCCACCAGCATCCTGGGCTGTGCTCCCTGTGACCCCCTCATTCGACAGGGGCCACCCTGGAGGCATCAGAGGTCCCTGGCAGGGGTGGGAGGTATCCCCTCTGCATGGTGGGTGGTCTGTCTGGAAGCTCTCAGCTCTCCGCTTCTTCCTCCTGGGGGTGCTCATGCTGCCGTGGGGAGAACCAAGGTGGTGAGGGTGGGATGGGAAGGGGAGGGTGTCCACGTCTCTGGAGGAAGGACAGTTGGAGGAGTTGGAGGTTGTGTGTGCATGGCCAATGCAGTGTGCAGCTGGGGCAGGGAGGGGGGCGTGCTCACAGCCCACAGGTGGGGGTTAGGGGGAGACTCCTTTCCTCTTGTGTTCTCATCACTGCTTGACCCTCTCTCCTGCTTCTGCAACGATGCCTCAGTCGAGACAAAGTACCCCCATGAAGCAGCGTATGATGCCTTCCTCTGCGGCTCAGGTGAGAGTCCCTGTCCTCTGGTTTGTGCTGACCCTGCCATCCCATTGACTTCCGGGCGGGTCGCACATGTAAGATGGCGCGGGCGCCTGCGTGTTTTGATAAGGTGACCAGGGGGGGCCTGGCTGTCTGTTACATTTCTGGCTCCCCCCCTCCCCCCAGTTCTTCTGAAGGTGGCGCACCTGCTCCTGTGGAGAACGCACGGGTGAGAATCCCTGCTTTCCATCCTGCGGTTCATCCTCGCCGGAAGCCAGGAGCTCCGGGCTCCCTCGGCCGTCCCAGCGAAGGGAGGACGCAGAATGTCACTGTGTGAATGCAGCCCCTGCCGGGTAGCAGCTACCTCCCCGGGGTGGCCTCGCCCCACCACGCCTGTGCTGGCCCCGGCCCCATCTCTTCCTGTCTTGGTGTTGGGGAGACCCAGTGTCAGGAGGCCTCCCACGATTCTCTGAGCCTGTCACTGTTTGTCAGCAGAGGGGTCCTCAACCACGTGGGAGCTCTGCGTTGGCTAGGGCTGTTGAGGGGCCTTTCTGAGATTGGTCCGTGGGGGCAGCACACCGACCCGAGCCCAGGACTGGTGAGGGGGTGCGGGGAGAGTTGTCCGAGGCAGCACCTCCCGTTCCGTCCCCGGAGCCCTGGCCTCTGCTGGGAACACGGGCACGACTGCCTGTGTGCTGAGTGCTCTGGGGCTCTCTCTGCCCACGCAGTGCCGGCTCGGTGCCCGTGCCCTCCTTTGCCCTGTACCTCGATGTGCTGGCTGTCTACGTGAACCAGGTGAACCTCATCCGAGCGGGGGTCCCCAAGATCGTGAGTACCCTCCATTTTGCTCCTTGCCCTGTTCAGAGGCTGTCCTGGGAAGCAGCCCGGTCCCCTGGGGTATCTTAGGGGTCCTGGTACTAGCCAGAATCAGTGTTGAAGAGGGTGCTCACACGCCACTCAACTTCCTGTTATTTTTTTTGTCTTCCTGCCACAACCAACATGGGACCCACTCTCCTTCCTTCCCACTTCCCTCTCAGCCCAGACGGAGCCTTTCCTAGTTTATATCAGGATTTCAAACCAGGTGGGTTGTCAGTCGGAGAGGTGGAACTGTTCTTCTGTTCTCCCTGCCTTTCAGAACTTTGCTGGTCCGGATTATCCCAGTATCCGACCCCCTGTCCTCATCCTCAGTGTCAGGAGGTGGCCCAGGGTCAGCGAGCAGCAAGTCTATCGCGAGTTCCATAATCTCTGCCAATTCGATGTCCAGCGGTACACGCGGAACCAGTTCCTGCTCTTGACCAATAAGTTTAAGGAGTAGGTGCCCCGGCGCGAAGCCGCCCCGCCCCCTCCCGGCCACCCGGCCTCTCGGAAGGCACCTGGCGCCGTGCCTGACCCGAGAACGCTTCTTTTGGCAGCGTTCGGAGCGTCCTGAAGGCGTACAGATGCCACCCCACCCTGCAGGTGGCCCCCTACCGGTACTGGAGGCACTCCCCGGACATCAGCTGCCTGTTACAGTGAGTGACGGGACCCAGGCTGCTTGTCGCACTGTCCCTGTGGCCCCGGCGTGGTCTGAGGCGAGCACAGCTCGGTAGCTGATGAGTATTGTGAAGGAGTCGTGGACAGGTGTGGGGCACAGAGCGTTAAACAGGAATGTTTGACAGACGGTTACTGAGCATCTGCTGTACTGGGCACTGCCGTAGGTTATAGGGCGTCAGCGAGCAAAACGGAAACTGGTTTTTTAGAGAGAGAGAGACAGACAGACAGGAAAGGAGAGAGATGAGAAGTATCAGCTCGTTATTGCGGGACTTCAGTTATCAATTGCTGCTCTTATTTGCCTTGATGGGGGGGGGAGGGCTGCAGCTGAGCCACTGACCCCTTGCTCAAGCCAGTGACCTTGGGCTCGAGCCAGCGACCTTTGGGCTCAAGCTGGTGAGCCTGCACTCAACCCGGCGACCTTGAGGTTTCAAACCTGGGTTCTCAGAGTCCCGGGTCGTTGCTCTGTTCGCTGTGCCACCGCCAGTCAGGCCAAAACCTGTTCTCCTGGAGCTCGCTCTGCAGTGGGAGGTAGCAGTAAGTAAACTAGTGAGCTGCAGATCTTTTAGGTGACAGGTGCTCACTAAAAACGAGGGCAGTTCACGAGGTGGGAGTGGGAGGTGTCAGGGTGGGGAGGTTGCTGTTGAAAAAGAATGAGAGGCCATGTGTCCGGGCACAGGCGGTGGCAGGGCATGGGCCCTCGAGTGGGGGGTGCCCAGTGCACCGAGGAGCAGAGAGAAGGCCACAGTGAGGGGGGGGACCAGTAAGGAGACGGGGCCAGAGACGTAAGCAGGTCCCCAGCACATGGAGGGCCGCGAGCAAGGGTTCTGGGAGAAACCACGGATAGTCGGAGGTGTTAGCAGAGGGATGTCCCATGGCTCTGTGTTGAGACAGACTGTGGAGGACACAGGTTGGGGAAGAGATCTGGAAGTGGTACCCAGTCACAGTCGGGTTGTGGCTTGGACTGCTTGGTGGCAGAGCGGGGGCAGTGAAGGTGGCATCACGGACAGCCCGCAGCAGAGTCGAGTCTGCATCCAGGGTGTCGGGCTGGAGCATCAGGAAGGGCGGAGGGGCCGCGAACGCACTCCGTAAGGCTTTCCGGTGCCAGCCCTGCAGACGCGGCATTGCCGAAGAACATCGGCTCCTGGGCAGCCCTTTGTCCTGTGCCAACCTCTGATGTAAATCGCGAGGAAGGTTGACAGCTCTGTGCCCCAGACCCGTGCTACCTCGGGAGGCAGAAGTTTGTTGCGGGCACTGGGGACTGCGGTGAGAGGAACTACAACATTTGTGTGCACAAAGTCGGGAGGAAAGGGGTGTGCTTGTGGGTCAGAGCTTTCAAATCTGCCCGCCCCTCATCCTGACCAGGCAGTGGCGCCGTGGACAGATCTGCCCGCCCCTCGCACACGCCGCCCGCACCACGCATACGTGGCCCGCCCCTCGCACATGCGGCCCGCACCACGCATACGTGGCCCGCCCCTCGCACACGCCGCCCGCACCACGCATACGTGGCCCGCCCCTCGCACACGCCGCCCGCACCACGCATACGTGGCCCGCCCCTCGCACACGCCGCCCGCACCACGCATACGTGGCCTGCCCCTCGCACACGCAGCCCGCTCACGCCTCTGGCCTGCTGACCCATGTTGTTGTCTTGCAGAGTCTGTGGCATAGTCACCACCTGGGCCCTGGTCGCGTTTGTCCTGGGAAGACGCAGCCCCTGACGCTGGGGGGCGGCCTGCGGTGTCTCCAGCCCGGGTCCGGTTCCTGTCAAGCGTATCCTCCTTGCAGGTGGATCTGCCTGGAATCCACGAGGAATTTTGTTATGTTTTGAACAAGAAATTCTGTAAATCTTATCAATGATAAAAAATATTTTTGGATTGGGTACCTTTGTGGCCAAAACTTTTCTATCGATGATTGGGGAGAAGTCACCCCCTCCGGGAATTGAACGTCCCAGAGTGTCACCCAAGCTGGTGAGCCCACACTCAAGCCAGCAACCTCAAGATTTAGAACCCGGGACCCCAGCGTTCCAGGTCAATGCTCTGGCCACTGCGCCACCGCTGGTCAGGCAGGCCAGTGTTTTTCAGTCGCCGGTCTGCAGACCAGTGTCAGTCCACCAGAAATGCTGTGCCGGCCCACAAGAGTTAACCACCCCGAGGTTGTATGAAGGTTACAGACCCAAGGATTATACACTCTACTGGAAAGTACTGGTCTAGATAAACATAAGACGTTTATTCTGTGTGTGCGAAAATTTCAATGACTGTTTGTCTAGCACTCTGTTTAGGTCACCTGGCATCCCCAGCCTCCGGGCCGCTGGTAGCCTCGAGTGTCATTCTGAGCTTTTGTTGCCACAGAGACTCCAGGGACCCTGGCTAAAAGCCAGCTAGGCTTCACAGGCCACTCGACAGAAACTCCTCCATTGGCCCCGCCCCCGGGGGGCCCCGGGGGTCTTGCTCGGGAGATCGGAAAAGCAAGACGGGACGGAATAAGAAGACGACGGGCCTTCAGTGTTGAGAGCTGGCTTTCTATCGTGAGGGCTCCAGCGTGCTTGCGGCTTGGTCAGCTCTCTGAAGCGCTGTAGACAAACCCACCTGTCAGCCCCCCCCCCCTCCGAGAAAGGGGCGTTGTCATTGGATGTCATTGTCACTCATCGTAGGGCATGAAAGAGGGAGGCAGGCCAACATCCCCGGGGAGGAGAGCAGGGCCTGGGCCCACCTCTGTCCGTCCACCCTGGTGAGGTGAGCAGCGCTCCGGCGTCCGCTGGGCCCTTTGGGAGTTGGAGGGGCAGCAGGGCGCTGAGGTCTGACACCGGGTGTTACCCTGGGAAGGACATGGAAGGGCTCCTGCAGAGATCCTTCCGAGCGCCGCCTCCAGGGCGTCTTGTTTCTCACAGACTTGTTAAAACATCCTGTTGAACTAATCTGGGGGTCTGCCAAGGTCAAGGAATCTCCCCTGTTTTGGGGGGAGGGGTGAGAATTCCCATAAAATAACAATTCAAGAGATAAACATGCAACTTACTTCAGAAACAGGGAAACAGTAGAACAAAAAGAACCGTTAGAATGATTTCCCCTTTGTGAAAACCCAAATCACCACTTGATGGCGCCAGAAAATAGGAAAGCCGGAGAGCTTCTTGTCCACCAGTGGAGACACTTAAAACTCCCCTCTCCCTGCACGTGAGGGGTGGAGGCTACCTTGTGAACTGAGGCTGAGGTATTCCTGTCCTTGGGAGAGCTTGTCACCCCTGACTCCCTTCCCCTGCCTGGCACCCACGTCATTGCCAGGCTGTAGTTTAAAAGCTTAAAAAATTAAAAATGACCCCGGGAACAACCGAGAGGCTTCCTGGGGACTTGGAGGTGAAATGTCACTATCTAAAGGCCTGGCCTGGAGGTCTGAAGCCTGGAGTGTCTATTTTGAGCCAGACTGTGGACAGTGAGGGACAGAGCCATCACGAAGCCCCTATGGGAGGTGGACATGGGAGCTGGACGTGGGGCCTGGAGAGGAACGGAAGACAGGTCACTCAAACTGCAGGAGGTAGATTGTGCAGGGGGTGTGAGGACCCGCCGAGAGGTGGTCCCCGTCTGCTTCCTGCCTAGGGCCCTGGGTGGAGGGGTTGGGGACGTCCTGCGCCTGCCAGGGTGTGGCCACCGGGGCAGGCTGGTGCAGTGGTGTGTCCCATGCAGCCCAGGTGACTGCCTGCGTCCTCACGCAGGGCTAAGAACAGGCACTTACTTTATTGCTGGACATGGAGGTGGGAGGGAGCGAGGAGCCGTCCCAGAGCCAGGCCCGGTGGGCGCTGCAGAGGCCAGTGGCTCGGGACAGCTGGGGGTAGGGCTATGTGGGTGGCAGGGACCCACCTCCGCATGTGCCCTGAGGCCTCTCTCCCAGCGAGCAGGAGCTGCAGGATGCCGTAGCAAAGGGGGCGCCCCTGACCGCCCGCTCAGGCTCCAGGACATCCCATGGGCCTGGCTGACCCTCCTCTGTCTGCAGGCGGACCGAGACACGCCCGCTCACAGGTCTTGTCGCTGCTCCACGAGGTCAGACTTGCTCTGGGGTCTGCCGCCCCCCCCTCCCCCCCCGCCTGCCGCTGTCTCCCCATTTTCTCACAGGTGCTTCCCCTGACTCCAGCCAGGCTGAAATCTGACCTTCCTGTCTCTTTCCTGGAGGGCTGGCTCACCTGCCCCCAGTCCGAGGCCATGACATCCCATAAGCCAGACACAGAGGGACAAATACTGCATGATTCCACCTGCATGAGGTGTATAGAGGAGCGAACTCAGGGACAGAGAGCAGGTTGGAGGGCAGCAGGGACTAGGGAGGGGAGTGGGGAGTTTGCGTTTACCGGGGACGGTTTCAGTTTGGGAAGATGAAAAAGTCCTGGAGACGGAGGGTGGGGACAGTTGTACAACATTGTGCTTGTCCTTAACGCCGTTAAACTGTACGCTTGAAGGATGGTTAAAATAGTGGGTTTTATGTACATATAACAAAAATACAAGCTACCAAGCTGTTAAATATGTTCTCTCCTTCCACCTTGACAAATACATACCTTTATAACAATTGGAAGACCAGGCTTAAGTTGAGAACAGTTGGAAGCCTTGGAGGTCTGGGCTGGAAAACAGCCAGATGAGGAGAGCCAGCCCCTGGCCTCTGTCCAGCCCTCCTCTCCTCCTGCATTTTGTCTTTGTCCCTGTCCCTCACCACGAGGGGCCTCACTCACACCTGCGTGTCTGCCCCTGCAGCACACCTGAGCTCCACACACGGCGGCTAGCCACCCTTTGCCCAGGCGTGTATCTACGGGCAGTGCAGTTACCCTCAGGGGCCAGGCCCAGGGACAAGGCCTTGCAGATCCTGGGGGCAGACTTATGTTGGTACCCAGAAAACCAGGGCCCTGGGCACCCAGAGCACGATATCAAGGGGGAGAGCCAGGCTGCAGGTGGTCCCATGGTCTGGGTCCCCATGGACTTCGGTGAGTGGGACGTGATGGAGGTGGGCCACTGGGAGCTTTTACAACGTGGGACTCAGTCAAGGACACGTGCTCCTGGGATGAGAACTGGGGCAGGGCTGGCGTGTGTGTTCCTGGCTGTTGAGTCAGCTCTGACTCCTGGTGACTGCATGAAGGACAGATGCCATTAAAACTTGACGTGGATCTTGGTTTCTCCTTTGGGCACCCAGAATCTGGGCCCTTTCCCGCAATGGGGGGTGGAGGACTCTCCTGGTCTCCCTCCTTGTGGGCATCTGACGTTGGCACAGCCAGCCAGGTTTGTCAGGTCCTGACTTTGGTGGCAAGGAAGTAGGAACACAGAGAATCCTCTCTGGTAGGGGTTAGAGAGCCCAAGAGCCCAGGGCAGCCGGACCGGAGCTCTGGGGGCGTGGGGCACTGGGTGCTGGTCGCAGTGAGGGGGAGACTCAGTCACCCGTGGCCCTGGGCTTGGCAGACGCGGCAGCCTCTTGATGCTACTTCTGCTGCATGATTTTAGCGTCACGCAGTTGGTTTGGGCATCCCAACTTAGCCTGGGTTTTCTGTCCTCCTGGAGAGCCTATGAGCTAGCTAATATTATTTTAATAAACCCCCTTTCTACTCAAGTGAGCTGGAGTTCGTTTCTGTTATTTGCAGTTAAAACCCTAACCGATACAGGTCACTTGACACAAGTGGAGTTTAGGGCTGGGAATACCTAGAAAGTACCTGCTGCGTTGTTTTAGGTGAAGCATATTAGATTACTGATGCCAGAAGCAGGGATCCCGAATCCCAGACGGACAGAAGGGCATTTGGGCTCTGACCTAACAGCGTGGCCCTCCAGTGCCGCACTCGTAATAAGGATACCCTCCAGTCACCCAAGTGTCCGTCAGTGGGTAGACGAGTGTTACCTACACATTCCATTCAGTGCCACAGATAGTATCCAGCCTCTAAAAGGAACGTGATTCTGACACAGGCTTTGAACGTGATTCTGACACAGAACGAACCTTGAAGACATGCTGAGTGAAGTAGGCCAGACACAGAGGGACAAATCTTGGGTGATTTCACTTATATGAGGTCCCTGGAGTAATCAAAACTCATAGCAACAGAGAGCAGATTAGAGGACCCCAGAGGCTTGGGGGAAGGAGGGAGTGTTTAGTGGGTATAGGGGTTCAGTGTAGGAAGGTGGAGGTGTGGAGACGGTGCTGGCCACACAATATGGTGGTTGCGCTTAATGCCACTGAACTGCACGTTAAAAAGTGGTTAATGCTGTAAGTTTCAGGGTAGGTTTTTTGTTCTGCTGTGTTTTGGGGGTTTTTGTGACAGAGACAGAGAGAGACAGAAAGAGGGACAGAGGGGGTGACAGAGATGTGGTGACTATGTTTGAGCACCTGGAGCTACTGTGTGGAGAGGTGGGGGACTGACTTCGGGGCCACGTGGCTGTAGACTCTTCAAAGCAGCATGTCACGGGCTTTCATGTGCCCAGACCCCTGTTCTGGGCACTCAGGAGCATGCCCCTGCACATGCATTGGTGTGTCTGACCAGGTCATTCATCGAACATGAGCAGAGTCCAGAATTCAGTCCTGGGCTAGAATTCTAGCATTTTGGCATATGGGCCCCCTGCTAGAATCTTCTCACGTCGGGCTGATGCACAGGGCATGTACCTAAGCCGGGGGATAGCAGCAATCCGGAACCATCTGCCAGCCACTCCCAACGTGGCCTCACCTGGGACTAGTTAACTGAACTTCTAAAGGTCCTGGGTATCAGCAAGTCCATTATTGTCTCTGCAAGGGATGCCAGAAGATGTGTCACGGTGGGGGACGTGGGGGAGGAACCCAGGCTGCCCACCTCTCTCTAGAGAAAGTCGAGACCCAGGAAACCTAGTCCAGTGGCCGCCAATTCCAGGCAGAAACACCAAGACTCTCCATGAGTAGCCGTCGACACGTCTTGGAGCGCTGCAGACTGCCATGCGCACCAGCTGAATGCCGGAGTGAGGGCTTGAAGCTGTCGGAGGAGTGGGCAGCTTGCGGCTGGATGGGGGACACAGGCGTCCCCACTTGTGTGACTGGATTGTCTCAGTGCAGGCTGAGGCATGATGGACACAAGCAAGTCAGCTCCTGGAGTGCAGAGAGCTTAAACACCCCTCCCGCCCCGCATCTGGTAACAGTGGTCAGGTGTCGCCCGCTCCAAGCTCCCTGATGAGCTAGTGGGGAAACCCCTCAAATTTAGCTTTTAGCAAGGCAGCCCTGGCAGGGCCTGCCTCCACTGTGGGAGCCGTGAGCTGGACGGTGGGGTCTCTAGTCAAGACTGGGAGCCTGGGTGCGGAAACCCCAGTGTGGGCAGATCGGTGCCTGAGGTGCTGGTCAGGAAAGGCTCCGATCCTACCACGTGTCCTGTTCGGGAACTTTCACTGTGGGTTATTCCTTTAACAATTCCAGGGTTTCAGAGCAAACTAAGGGTCTTGGCTATCACTCTGATTCATGATGACATTAAGCCAGAGTGGACTCGGCCTGACCTATATCAGCAGGTCTCTGCTACTACCCGTGACCTCTCTCCGTAGGTTCCAGGGATTCCCAGGGGTCACTCGCTTTTACTTTGTGCATGGAGGCCTCTTTCTCTGTCATCCACTCCTTTCTCCTCAGCACTTAGGAATCCTCTTCTGTGCCCCACCCCCCACGCCAGCCTCTGGGCTGGGAGGATGTATACGGGCCAGCACCTCCTGGATCAGGGATAATGTGACCCGAGGTGACCTAGCACATCCTTCTCAGCAGAGCTTAGGCAGAGAATGTTCAATGGAAAATATTGAAAATCCTTAATCTCATTTCGGCCAATAGCACCACCTCCTTCTCCAGCCCGTTCTCTGAGAAGAAGAGCGTGGTGGCTGCCCCCCATCTTGTTTCTCAGCTCACCCTTGTGTGGCAATGGGTCTGTGCACATGCAGAACAAGCCAACATCGAACAGCTGGCTCGAGGTCTGGGAGAGCCACACGCCGAGTGTCCAATCTGAAGCACAGAAGTGGCCTGCACTGTCCTCTTGACCCTGGGCAATGATGAAAGTTGGGACAAAATTAAGAAGGTTGATTTTCTTTATTTTGCCTGATTTATACTGTTGTCGGCTGACTATTTTTGGTCTTGTCTGATAATAGCTTTAGAGCTGAGCTCTAAAGTAGGTACAGTAGCTGGAAATAGAACTATTATTCTCTTGGCTACAGACGCTGAGCGTTCCTCCTTAGGGCAACATATGGACATTGACTTACCAAGAACAAGCCCTCTGCATGGATTTCAGGTGTTATGCAGGTTACTTTCAGACAACTGAACCAAAGCGAGTTGGATAGATGTCGCGGTCCAGTCACGATGAGTCTATTACAGAGTCTCGAATGGGAAAAGGTATGGAATTAAAATAAATGATAGACAGGGACTTAAAGATATATATATATATATATACACACACACACACACACACACACACACACACACACACACACACACACAGATGGGTTCAGGAGGATGACACAGCAAACAGTCTCTACTGTTCCTTAGCCGTAATGTGCCTGCTCCCAGAAACACATCCACTTTTATTCATAGAAAAAATGTGGTCCGTCAGCAATTCAATTAAGTTTCCAAGGCAACTCAAAGACAACCCCCCACCATACCATCCAAATCTACTTTACACTAATAAGAAACTAGCTTCCAGCCTCCTCCGGAGAACATGGGTGAGACAGATGAGAATCTGGTGCAGCTCTTTGTTAACTAGGCTCATGAGGTGGGGTTTGGGCCCAGCACCTGTCGAGACTGCAAAAATACCCTGTTTATTTATTCAGTCCTCAACATATCCCCCTTTTTATTTTTATTTTTTTTAAACTTCAATTCGTGTGTTGTGATTCATACTCATCTGAATTCCCATGTTCCAACTTGGAGGCAGACTGGAAAACTATAAAACAAACAACAAAATTGAAATAACCAATGCTAACAGATACTATAACAAGTGTCCTAATACAATTAAGTGATTAGATTATCAAGCAAAATCTTAACTAATACAACAGGATCTATAATAAAATTCTTATAGTCTTAAATGTCCTTAACATGTTCATGTAATTTCACCTGACACCATCATTGCTTCATATTATTTGTAAATGTAACCCAACCCCACTTCAATCTGAGAACTGTCCCAAGGAGCAGGAGTCACACACATTCAGGAAAAGTCCACAAGGCACTAGAGTTGTGGTCACATTCCCACACTTTGCAGCTCGAGTCCAAGTCCCCAATGACCACTGCTTCTAGCTGATAACAATTGAGATAGACTTGTAAAGCCATCTGCAGCACATATGAAGATGGAGCTTCCATTTTCTTTAAACTGGAGAGATGAACCCAGGGTGCCTTTCCCTGGAGCTCTGCAGCCATGGTGTGGTGAAGAGAACCTTGGGATAAACATGCTGGGTGGCAGAGGTAAATTAATCTAAATTAGAAGCAGGTTTCTGCCTAAAATAGGCATGGAGCATTAAGGCAGGAGGAATAAAGGAAACACTATATATTAAACAAAGCAATAGAAAATAAAGACTATCAACACCCACAGAGATCTTTGAGGGATGAATAAAAATTCAAATATTCAGGTAAGACATAGTAAGTGGCCCTCGTGTCCATAAGAAATGAGATCAGTTTACTTGCTACTTGGAAGAAATACCCTAGGCTCATCCACAGTGATGTGAGATGGGGCTGACAACCCTGGGCACCTTTAGCCTTCAGTGGCAAGTCCCAGCAGGCTGGGCAAGGTTAGGTCACAGGTGGCTGAAGCAGTGCTGGAAGAGACTAAGCCCTCCCTTAGAGGAGTGAGGGGGCAGCTTACCTTCCAGTGTCCTTTTTTCCAAGCAAAGGTATGTCCCTGGTAGGGGCAGAGAAGCCTGGCAGGCTTTAGCTCAATGACCTTCCTTTCCACTCTTGAAGCAGGGCCCTGATGAGTCCTATGAGACCCCTTTGGGGCATTGAAACCTTTAAGGGTGTATGCCATGAGCTGGTATTTTTCCTGATCTCTTTTGGGCTTTGTCTGCCTTTTCTTTTCCTCTTGGTCATTACAGACCTTAAAAGCCATGCTCAGAAGATCTTGCTGAGGATTGTTTTGTGTTTTTTTTTCGCTGAGGGTTTTGAGGGTCCACATCTGCCCATATAAACTTTTTCTGTATATCTGGAACTATTTAGAAAATGACAAAAGAGCATTACTAGCTGGATCAAATAAAAGAGGGTAGACGTTTGCAAAATAAAAAGGTGTGGCATCTCCTGTACATCAGCATTCTTCAAAGTAAATAAATTTGCAGGAGTTCCAGGACATGACTTCCCTCCCTCTTTTTTTTATATTATTTACAATTGACCCTTAAGCATTTGTTGAGTACACTCCACAACACTTTGACCTCAAAAACTGCAAGAAACACCTGTCTCAATGCCAACCTCCAACAAAATACAGCAAATGCACTTTTAAGCAACATTCCCAAACCCATCAAAACACCTCTACCCAATCAACAGGCAATTCAAATTCAAAGAGTAAAAAAAAAAAAAATTACACTTTTGTTAATAAAATCCACCTTGCTTCAAGCTTTGCAGCTGCAGCAACTTTAGCTTGGAGCAGTTTGGCCAAATTAGGAAGTCTTTAAGATCTACATTTCATTTTATTTAAATTTTAGGCCCTGGCCGGTTGGCTCAGCAGTAGAGCGTCGGCCTGGCGTGTGGGGGACCCGGGTTCGATTCCCGGCCAGGGCACATAGGAGAAGCGCCCATTTGCTTCTCCACCCCCCCTCCTTCCTCTCTGTCTCTCTCTTCCCCTCCCACAGCCAAGGCTCCATTGGAGCAAAAATGGCCCGGGCGCTGGGGATGGCTCCTTGGCCTCTGCCCCAGGTGCTAGAGTGGCTCTGGTTGTGGCAGAGTGATGCCCCGGAGGGGCAGAGCATCGCCCCCTGGTGGGCAGAACGTTGCCCCTGGTGGGCGTGCTGGGTGGCTCCCAGTCGGGCGCATGTGGGAGTCTGTCTGACTGTCTCTCCCCGTTTCCAGCTTCAGAAAAATACAAAAAATAAAAAATAAATAAATAAATTTTAATGAGAGTGCTTTACTTGTTCTAATTAAACTTTTAAACTTGTAGGGATGATATTTTATTTTTACAATATTAGAGCCAGCATTTCCAATTTATTGCATACAAGAACATAATTCAGGCCTTGAAAACAGATACATTTAGACATTAAACAGAGACTTCACATACAATTACACAAATCGAGTGAAACCCAGGATTTTAGAAATTAGAATGTGGCCTGCTTGATCTTACATAGGGCTATTTAATAGGAATGTGGTAAGGATAAATACTAAACAGAAATCTCTCTTGAAAAATCTCAAGTCGGCCGTAAGAGACTTTTGTTGAGGCACATCCAAACAGGCTCCCCCTGCACCCTCTTTCCAGGCATAGAGTAAGAAAGAAATAAAATGATAGTTTAGAGAAAGTTAGAGAATAATAGGGAAAAGCTGTAATTTCCCCAAACTCTTACATCTTTTTATTTACTAAAGCTCAGATTCTAATAGCTGCTGCAACTGGCAGCCTAGACTAATCATGCCGAGTTGTGGGCTGCCGCAGCCTCCATCTCCATCCCAGCCGAGCGGCAGACCTAGTTTACCAGGGTGGGGAAGGGTTCCCCATTCACCTCCCTGCTTTACCTTCCCCTTGGCTGCAGCCTCCACCAGTCTGGGCCCAACCTAGCCGCCGCATTGGAAACAACATTCACAGGCAGAAGTATTTCCCTGACCTTCTTTCGTTTGTCCTGCCTTTTATAAAAAATTCTTGGGATCCTCACCTTAAGGGCTGTGGCAAAAGCAAAACCTTGCATGTATGAAGCCCCAACATCAGCGCATATTCTGATATAACTTCTTTTTCTATCACTATTCTTTCAACTGCTGGAACCAGCCGTGAAACAAATTCTTGATACTGCTCATCAGGACTTTGCCTAATATTGCTGAATTCTTCCATTTATTCCCCTGCATCTCGAGCCTGATCGAGAGTGGGGATCTCCAAGGGTCTGAGACAAAGACTTTGGGAGCAGAAAGCTGTGGAGGCGCAAAGTTTAAAATGGCCAAAGCTGTGATATTCTCATCTCCCGAGTTATTCTCAGACTCCAAGTTTTTCTTATATATATTTACATTCCTCTGTTTCTATCTCATTCTGTTCAAACAGCTTCTTCTCAAATAAAAACATTTGTACAAAAAGAAAAAGATCCCTCACTTTTGATCCTACAGTTCCCATATTTATTTTTCTCCCAAATTATTTCTTATTATACTCTTCCTCCAAACTCTACTTAAAAGCTTCACTCTCTAGAAGCTTTATACTTACTTTGTGTGCACACCTCTGGGGAGTTCCATCACCTCTCCTCTTTCCCTTTTTCTTTTTTTTTTTTTTTCTTTTTTTTTTAAATTTATTTATTTATTTATTTATTTATTTTAGGGGGGGAGAGAGAGAGAGAGAGAGGGAGAGAGGGAGGGAGAGAGAGAGAAGGGGGGAGGAGCAGGAAGCATCAACTCCCATATATGCCTTGACCAGGCAAGCCAGGGTATTGAACCGGCAACCTCAGTGTTTCCAGGTTGACACTCTATCCACTGTGCCACCACAGGTCAGGCCCTCTTTCCCTTTTTCGATGGCCACACGTATGGGCGCCAATTGTCGCGGTCCAGCCACAAGTCTATTACAGGGTCTTGAATGGGAAAAGGTATGGAATTGTAATAAATGATAGACAGGGACTTAAAGATATATATTTTTGGGGTTCAGGAGGATGCCACGGCAAACAGTCTCTACTGTTCCTTAGCCATAACGTCCCTGCTCCCAGAAACACATCCACTTTTATTCATAGAAAAAATGTGGTCCATCAGCAATTCAATTAAGTTTCCAAGGCAACTCAAAGACAACCCCCACCATACCGTCCAAATCTACTTTACACTAATAAGAAACTAGCTTCCAGCCTCCTTCAGAGAATATGGGTGAGACAAATGAGAATCAGGTGTAGCTCTTTGTTAACTAGGCAAATGAGGTGGGGTTTGGGCCCAGCACCTCTGTCCAGATTGCAAAAATATCTTGTTTATTTATTCGGTCCCCAACAGAAAGATTTCCACCTTTGTAATCTCCCACCAAAATCATCTCGTGAGTGTATATGAGGCCATGGTAAGACACTGGTTTTAAAAAAGAGAGTTAACAAGCCCTTGCCCTCCAAAATGTTACTTTCCCCAATGACTTTCAGTTTAATGGGAGGAAATTAAACTAACTCTGAAGAAGCAACTATAAAGCAACCAATATTGCAAATGGTGGTACTAATTCTAAATACAGTCGATCTAGTCAACTTTTTCTCTCACTCAGCCAATGCTGAGTGAGTTAGGCTTTGCCTCTGCCTCAGAGAGCTGAGCTTTGTGGGGGAAAACACACACAGATGTGTAACTCTATATTTTAATAGGTGCCATCATAGACTTTTTTTTTTTAATTTTTTATTTATTCATTTTAGAGAGGAGAGGGGGGGAGAGAAAGAGAGAGAGAGAGAGAGAGAGAGAAGGAGGGAGGAGCTGGAAGCATCAACTCCCATATGTGCCTTGACCAGGCAAGCCCAGGGTTTCGAACCGGCGACCTCAGCATTTCCAGGTCGACGCTTTATCCACTGCGCCACCACAGGTCAGGCGACTTTTTCTTTTTTTTTTTTTTTTTTAGATGAGACGAGGGAAGATAGAGAGACAGACTCCTGCGTGCGCCCCAACCAGGATCCACCCAGCAACCCCCATCTGTGGTTGCTACACTCAGCACCTGAGGTCAACTCTTGAAGCAATCGAGCCAGTGGCTTTGAGAGAAGAGAGAGAGAGAGAGAAGTGGGAGAGGGAAGGGAGGAGAAGCAGATGGTTACTTCTCTTGTGTGCCCTGACCAGGGATCGAACCTGAGATGTTGCACAGTGTGCAACACTATAGCTACTGAGCCAACTGACCAGGGCCACACTTTAGGGAACTCTTTTCTGCACGGGTCCCAAGTCACTGCTAATTGTGGTAATCCCAATATGGAAGTTGCTATCATTTGGAGGTGACTTACTTTTTCCCCCCGTTCTCCTTGAAGATATAGTAGGTGGGAAAAAAACAACACTTTGCCAAAATCCACAATTATTGGCAGAAAAAGGATAATGAATACAATACCAGAATTGCCCTTTGGACTGCATTAGTAATTTCAAACATTTTTCCTTTAAGTAGCCATGTAGTCCATTTCCAAAGGCAGGTTAAATATGTGTCCTCAGGCTTCCTATTAGGGAAAGAAAACAAGAACAACGGCACACTTCTTAGCGTTCTTTTCCCACAAGCACACTGTCCGCCGCTCCTCCGGATGCGGACCTCTCCGCCAGGGGACTCCGTCAGTAGGTGGGGAGGGGGGTGCAAGCCAATTCCCCCAGGAACCCTGTCCTGCTCTTCTTGTGTCTTTTTTTTTTTTTTTTTTTTTTTTTTTAGAGCCTCTGCATGCTAGCTGACAAATATCTCCAAAGGATGACTTAGAAATCGCAGTTTTATGAAGGGCCAACACAATGCTGGCCAAGTATGCAGGGCTGAACCCAGGGTAATATTTAGAACATCTAGAGGAATGGATAGACTCCATGTCTCAGGGCAATGCTCCAAAAATACTCTTTCTCACCACTGGATGTTTTCATGGTGTTGGGACAAGAGAGAGCACAGGATTACGATCTAGGTAAAGAATCTAGAAGGCAGGTGTCTGTGCAGCCAACTCAGGGGACAGGAAGCCATTGCATGTATTCAAGTTAAGGAGTCTGGCTCACACCTGCATCTGTAAGGGTGACCACCACCACACGCATGCTCCCGCTGCCCCTGGGCACACACAGCTGTCTCTGATGGAGGACCTCTGGACTCATGTAGGGTCCCTTCACATTTTCCTTATCATTTTGCAAAGGCAGAAAAAGTCTCCTCCTTTCTGGCAGATTCCAAATAGCGGGGGAGGTCAGGGAGACTTGGGGGAGGTCGGGGAGACTCGGGGCTGGCGACCCAGCCTCCCACAGTTGGGTCTAATCTGCAGCCCCCATCTGTCTCAGACCATTCCCAGCGTTTATCCAGGAGTCTATCTGCTCCCTAAACTTCCTCACAGGTTTGCTGACCGCACACCGCTGTTGGGCCTGTCTAGTTGGAGGAGAACGACATGGTGGGGGAGGAGGGGGTGTCATTTCTCTTTAAGATTTGTGGTTTAAGAAAAGTGCACTGGACATAAAGATCGCTACTTGGGAGAGACCCAACAAATCCTAGGGCAGGGTGGGGTACGAGGAGCCTCGAGAAGATTCCCTAAGGCGGATGGGATTCAGATCGGCCTGGGAGAGTTCTGTTCTCAGGGTTTTATCTGGGACTTTTATCTGACCAGTGAGATCTGAAGTCCCGCTGGCAGGACAGGAGGGCAGAGGGCGGGGCCAGCCCTGCTCTGAGGCCCTGTCTATCACACGGAGGGGATAAAGAATCACTCATCACTCCAGTCAAATTTCTAAGTCCAAATTTCTAGCATACCGGAAGTTGTTCTGCTTCCCAATGGTGCACCAGGACAATCTGTGCTCAGTTGTCTGCCATTCTGGGGACCTGCTGTTTCTCAGTCCAGACTGGACTTGGGAGCCGTCATCTTGCTATGGAAACGCGCCCTCCAACCTGCCGCATTGACGGCCTAGTTTTTTCAGTGGGAGTGGCCCAGCCCGTGTCTATTCTAACTTTCTAACGCTGCCGAGGTTAGCACTGGGCTTGGTGAAGCACGCAATGGCTCTCTCCCCATAACTGTAGGCTCAGCATTGGGGGAGGGCATATCCTTCCAGATGGGGAGTATGTTCTAGGCTGTGACTGGACCGCCCCGCGGTCCCCTGGGTGTAGTCCTGAGCAAAGTACCCATGGCACTGAGAGGGTTTGGCACCTGAGAGTGAACTCCTGGTGGAAGAAAAGGATTTTACCCCTTGTGGGTCTACGTATGGGCTCTTCCACTTAGGGGTCCATCCCCGTGACCTTCTGTGACCTTCTGGGTTACTAAGCTTCCTTCTTCGCTGCCCACGCGAGGTCCCTCCCCCCCCCCCCCCCCCCCCCCCCCCGCCTCCGCCCCATGATTCCCTGTTGTGAGAGGGGTGTTGTTTCTCTAGGCAACTTCCGAAGGTGTGACTTGACTTGTGGAGGTGAAGCTAGAACTTCCTTCTGCACTGGACTTTGGGGACCATGGACATCATTTTCCCACACTCAGACTGCTCTGCTCCCCGTTCTTGGGTCTCCTCCCCCCCTCCCAAACTTTCCTTGCCTCTCAAAAGGAGGAGGATTGTTCACAAAGATAAGCCAGGCACAGAAATAGCCCACCTATTTGTGGTTGAAGTGCAAGCAGTTTTATTTTTACAGAGAGTTGCTGTATTTTCTCTAAATGCAAATCATTATCTGCCACAAATGAAACTCCAGCTCCATCTGCAGTCATTCCTGCCTTTGTCAGCGGTGCCAATTAGCCACAAAACAATTGGCGCTTTCTACCACCCACTCAGTCTGGAGGAAAAGAGCCCCTGTCTGTCTCTTCGGGGCTGCCCTGACCAGCCACCGTCCGGGCTGTCCCCCGCCTGGACTGGGCCCCACCTGACCACACCAGCCTCCCCGCGGCTCGCTCCTCATTCACCCTGTGACTGTTATCAATTGACAAACTGGGCGCCTTGTTCTCTGCCAGCGTGCTCAGACTTCTGTGTTCTGGAGGGAGCTGGGAAAAGCAGGGTGCGGAGGCCCTGGGTCCTGTTGACTTAAATCGTGACGTGGGAGTCTCCCTTCCCGTTGGCCACTTTGCTCAGGGTGTCGCAGCCCCTGGAGGGACTAGGTGAAACGTTCACGAAATCTGGACAGCCCTGAGCTTCGGAGAAGCCGCAAACGTGGAGCAGGAGAGCGAGCCAGCCCTTCCACCCACCCCGTTCTCCTCCGTTCCTCCTTCCCCGCAGGGCTGTCGCCTTCCCTGCCGGGACTTTGGTGCCCGTTCAGCCAGCCCGTTCCTCCTCTCCTCGCTGAGTTCCCTGCCGCGTGTCTGGTCCCTTGGCCACCGTGGGCTCCTTCCTTTCTGCCCTGCCGTTTGCCTCCGGTGCTCCTGGGTTTCTCTTCAGTGTCCGGCTGTCCTCCGGGAATTGTCCACTTCTCCAGGAGGCTGACCCTTTCCTCCCCCCGGGACATCCTTGCCAGGTAACGCAATGCTCCCGTGGCTCCCTGGGGCTGAGGTCACCTGAAGTTTTGATTTGCTGCTCGGCCCCTGCCTGTCTGGGAGATGCCGTGACCCTCACGTTGTTTTGCCTGTGGCTTGGCTGTCCTTAGGGGAAGTCCCCCATGTCCTCGTTCTCCACCCCCACCCCCGCAGGCCGGAGCACAGGTCAGCCCCCCGCAGGAGCCGTCTGGCTGGCCCTGGGTCTTGCTGCTATGGAAACAGTCTGAGGAAAGCTTCATATGCGGGTTCCCAAGTCCACTTTCCCACAGAGTCTGAACTTGCCTTCTTACCCCGTTTTGATCTAATTCGTCCCAGGGGTCCGTGACTACTTTGACACAGTAAGCAGGAAGGACTGCTTTTGAGAAAGAATGAATGGTGCCCTGAACGAGGGGCGCGAGGGGTGGGCCCTCGCCTCAGGGCTTGGCTAGTCAAACCATCAAGAATTCTCCTGCGTGGCCTTTGTGCCTTTACACCAGGTCTGTGGCAGAGGGGCCGGGGTCGGGGACAGGTCCCTGGCTGCATGTGGGCAAGAAGCTGCAGCAGCCAGGGACGGCTGCTCCCAGGATCGGTCTCGGGGCCAGGCAGGGGCCACCTGGGAATCGCCGACGGTGCCTTCGGCCCGGGAGCGGGCTGCTCTCTCCTCCGCCGCACGGTCCTTACACAGGAGACTCTGAAAAGGGCTTGTAGGAGGGAAATGGGTATTTCATTATTGAACCATGTGTCCCTCTCTGTGCAGGTTTATACCTACATCTCAGTTCGCCATAGCTACTTTTTGCAGCCCTGTGATCAGCTCCATTTTGCGGGTGACAGAACTGAGTCTTAAAGAGCTTGTCAGGGATCACATGGTTCGTTCCAGGCTAAGTCAGGGATCCGAGCAGCTTCCATCTCTCTGACACGTGATGTTGCCCCTCCACAGGGAATGTCCCTGGCTCATCACCCTCCTTGGCCCCGTCTGGCCCTGGTGGTTCAAGGGGGTTGACCCCCTCGCACGCTCACCAGCTTGTTCCCACTCTGAATCAGCATGAAGACTTCCACTTGAGCGTGTCACTGAATGATGCTATTTGAACACGGCTCCTGATGATAAGCGTGGGACCATCTGCTTGGCACATTTCAGCCGTGGGGGAGCAGCGCTGATTTCTTCAGAGACGGGAGACTGACTGCAGCAGCCTTGGAGGAGAGGTTGGGACCGGAGACCCTGCAGGCTGGCGGGGCCACAGGGCCCCTCTGGATGCGAAGGGACAGCCCCCTGCTGCTGCCGCTGACCCTTCCTGAGCCATGGAGCTAGTGAGTCTGCACCCCACTTTTTCGTGGTTCCGCTGCCCTTGACAGCCAGAGTGAGAGTCCCCCTCTTCGAAAGGCCATTGCCCGGGCAACACTTTCTCTGCTGCTTGTTTTCACAGCGTGTTAGACGTTCAGTGTGTGTTGGCAAAGACCTTTGTCTCGTCCTGCCTTTGTTTTGGAAAATTTGCTTCTTTGCTGGGTTAACTGTCCCCAAACATTGTTTTTCAACTTTGGGGTTGAAACTTCTGTGTTAGCTTTTTTTTTTTTTTTTTTTTTTTTTTTTTGGACTCGTTTTAGAGGGCAAACGTCTTACACATAAAGGAGTCAGGGTTTGAAAGGATTGTGACCATATTTGATTTTTCTGGGAAATCACTTGATTAGAAGCAGTTGGGCATGGCCAGAGGCAAGTTGGATCGATTTTTCTTCGCCTTTCTTTAGTGGGCACCA
Organism: Saccopteryx leptura; assembly: GCF_036850995.1. NCBI lineage: Eukaryota > Metazoa > Chordata > Mammalia > Chiroptera > Emballonuridae > Saccopteryx > Saccopteryx leptura. The sequence continues at coordinate 8,564,523 of NC_089505.1, read as the reverse complement.
GCCTTAGAACTAGCTTCTGTGGCTTATCGAGTCTGGAGCGCAGCCCTCGTGTTGCCAGGTGCCTATGAGAAAGGTATTTCCTGCTCTGTCGTGCTCTTTAATGGGATTGTCTCGGCAATATTTCCTGGGCAGTATGTGTGTGTGTGTGGGGGGGGGGATGGGGACAGTATAAGATGCTGTTCGATTGCTGTGTGGGCAGCAGTAAGTTAGAGGCACCAAGCTGGCCTCTAGAGCAGGGTCTCTCAGCCTTGGCACCATGACCCTGTAGAGCAGACAATTTCTTGTTGTGGGGGCTGTTCTGAGCATTGTAGGATATTTTTAGCCGCATGCCTGGCCTGAACCCACTAGATGCCAATAACCTTCTCTTCTCAATTGTAACAACCAAAATCCCCAAAGTGCCAAATGTCTCCTAGGGGACAAAATCACAGACACCCCCCGTTGAGAGCAGAGCTCTAGGAGGACCCTGCTGTACATTTGAAAAGGGAGCGAGAAGCTTCTGCCTCTCCACGCAGATGGCTCCAGTGTTAGGAGGGAGGGCACAAGGTGTTTAATACCAGGACAGATGTTCCCGCCCTGCCCATTCCCGTCAGGTCCCTTCCCTGCCACGGACATTCCACCCCACAAATGGGTTTCTGTTTGTCCAGGTCACTGCACACACACACAGGGGACGGTCTGCCCTTTCCTCGGGAGCTGCACACCGGGAAGGTCCCGCCTGGGTCAGGCCTCTCTTTCTGGTCGCCTGGGAACGAGACAAGGTTGCAGATGGCTCACCTGGAATCCTAGTTTTGTTGGCTTTTCTCTTTTTCTCCCTTCTTTCATTCCCCCCCCCCCCTCCCTTCATTCTTTCCTTCCTTGAGTGATGTGCTAGACTGGGAATCCAAGACCATGGGTGGGCGGTGGCTAGCTAACCGGGAACGTGGAAAGAGACATTTGCTTCTTAGATTCCAAGAGAAAACTTCGGCAAGCATAAATGTATAGCATGTAAGACTCTCTGCCTTCTCCCCAAATAAAGCTGAGCCCCCACCCCACAGCCCTGTCTGCTTTGACCTGCCTTGCTTTTCTATCAGCTCCACTATTCATCTGTCCCTCTCCCGTGTGTGAGGGGGACATGCAGGTAGCATTGTCCACAGTCTGGCCAGGACCTGGGCTCTGCGAAGCTCACCTCCTTAAGCGTCTAGTAGGGAAAGCCCTGTGCTTGTCCTCCCTGCTAGCTGATGCATTGTCTCAGTTTGGCACTTCCGTGAGACTCGTATGGGCTAAGTGCTTTTCAACCTCCGGCTCCTCTCACCCCCCAGCCCTGTAGAGACACGTTAGACTGGCAACTAAGTGAAAGGAGCCGAGGTCAGAGGGGCTGAGCTGCTTTGCTCGGGACGTACATCTAGGGGTCATTTGAGGGACAGAGTGGCTTTGAGACAGAGCAGCCTTCGGCCCAGGCTGAATAACCGTCGCCTCTGCAGTGTGGCTGGAGCAACGTCAAACCTCTCCATTCAAGCGTCTCCTGCATTCAGGTGTCAGACTGCCGGGGATTCTCTTGATTTTTGCAGGGCGGGGCGTGGGTGTTAAGCGTACCCTCTGCTACAGTCAGCCGGCCTCGCCATGGCCTGTGTGCAGTGTTAGAGCCCGAGCAGGTCAGAAGCTTGCACGTGGGGACAGCCCAGCTGGGGAGAAGGCGGTGGCGAGGACACGGCAGGGCAGAGAGCGTCGGCATGGCGGATGAAGGGACCTGCCTCCAGATCCAGAGCTTCTGCGGGGCGAGGAGGGTGTCCTAGGGCAGGGGCTTCTAAATACCCTTCTTTATGAAAAGGAACCAGGGCGCCTTGGAGAAATGGCTGATTCTAGGGATTGGTGCAGGAAGCAGATAAGATGAATAGTGCCTGGGAAAATGTCCAGAAGCAGCTGGTATATAATAAGTTGGAGATTATTAAAAACAAATTATGGCGGGTTCGATTCCCGGCCAGGGCACACAGGAGAAGCGCCCATTTGCTTCTCCACCCCTCCGCCGCGCCTTCCTCTCTGTCTCTCTCTTCCCCTCCCGCAGCCAAGGCTCCATTGGAGCAAAGATGGCCGGGGTGCTGAGGATGGCTCCTTGGCCTCTGCCCCAGGCGCTAGAGTGGCTCTGGTCACAACATGGCGACGCCCAGGATGGGCAGAGCATCACCCCCTGGTGGGCAGAGCATCGCCCCTGGTGGGCGTGCTGGGTGGATCCCGGTCGGGCGCATGTGGGAGTCTGTCTGACTGTCTCTCCCTGTTTCCAGCTTCAGAAAATAGCAAAAAAAAATAATAATAATAATAAAATAAAATAAAATAAAAACAAATTATGGTATAGCCAAATAGTGACTATTAAAGTCATGGGTTTTTTGTTTTGTTTTGTTTTTAAGTGAGAGGAGGGAAGGTAGACATGCTCCTGCATGCACCCTGACCGTGATCCATTCGATAGCCCCCATCTGGGGCCTATGCTCGAATCAACTGAGCTATTTTTTGCACCTGAGGCTGATGCTCAGACCAATGAGCTGTCCTCAGTGCCCAGGGCCAGCGCTCAAACCTACTGAGCACTGGCTGCAGGAGAGGAAGAGAAAGAGAAAGGGGAGAGGGAGGGAAAGAGAAGAAGATGGTCATTTCTCAGGTGTGCCCTGACCAGGGATTGAACCTACGATACCCACATACCAGGCCAATGCTCTATCCACTGAGCCAACCTGACAGGGGAAGTCATGTTTTTAAAGTATATGCTCACAAATGATAAGCTTACAACATGCTCTTGAATGAAAAAAGCAGATGCCAAAACAGATGATAAAAAATGCTTGCCTCTGGAAACACGTGCATCTGACAGCTCACTGTACAGTCTGCGCAATCATAGCACAAAATGGGGCTGTTCTTATTGCTGTTTTCTAGTTGTGAAACGACATGTGTTTGTTGAAGAAGATTCAGAAAATTTTCACAAAGAAATCACACATGAAACTCTATTTAACATTTAGGACATTTCCTTTAAGTCTTTTGAGCAGTGGTTTCATGTGTGATTTTTTTTGTGTGTGTGGAAAAATTTTAAATTTTCTTCAATGAACACATATTGGGTTTTTTGTTTGTTTGTTTATAAGTGAGGGGGGGAGATAGTGAGGCAGACTCCTGTATATGCCCCAACCGGGATCCATCTGGCAACTCCATCTGGGTCTGATGCTCGGGTACTAAGCTATTTTTAGTGCCTGAGGCTGATGTGCTCCAAGAGAGCTATCCTCAGTGCCCTGGGCCACGCTCGAACCAGTCAAGCCACTGGCAGCAGGAAGGTCGAGGGAGAGTAGGGGGGGGGGAAGCAGATAAGGTAAAGTAAGGTAAGGTCTTAAAATAGGATGAGGCCCCAGGGCAGAGTGCAAGGGTCGCTTTTTCTGTGCCGTGACCAGGGGTCAACCCCAGGATGTCCATATGCCGAGCCAGTGCTCTATCCACTGTGCCACAGGCCAGGGCCGGACACACATTGTTTTACAATTAGAAAGTAGAGCAATAATAATAGACCCGTTTTGTGTTACGGTTGTGCAGACTGTACAGTGAGCCTGCTGGGTGCATGTGTTTCCAGAACCAAGGCTGGAGTTCAGCAGGGCCATGTAATCAGTACACAGCAGAACTGGAACACGGAGAGCACAATGTGACCCCGACCCTACCCTGGCCAGGTCACAGTTAGAAATGAAACAAGTCTTTGGGGAAAAAGAAATCCCCTGTAACATCAGGGAATATGATGCCTCCCGTTCCTTAAGGAGGAAGCATCAGAAGCACACGGGATTGAGATCGGAAAACATGCCACAGAGAGGCTAAAAAAGGTAAGGTCTTAAAAACAGGACGAGGCCCCGGGGCAGAGTGCGAGGGCGCGGGAGTGTTGGCCTCCCTCCCAGCGTCTCCGGCGTCCATTCAGTGATCTGTGGGGACCAGGGGCACCAGACGTGGTGAAGGATGAGCGGGAGGCCCTGTGCAGTGTGTGGCCCAGTGGCTCTGAACTTGGCCTGCTTCTCAGTCCTTAGCTTTTCCTCTAGGAAGTGGGGATGAGAACACCTTCCTTGGGGACAGGAACACCTTCCTTATCAGCCTGCCCAGGCAGGCTGAATTTGCAGAGCTGGCATGGGGAGAGATGGCTGAACTTGAAAGTCCTGCCCAGTGGCCTTCTCAGACCCCAACGTGCTGCTTCCTCCCCAAGGATTCTGCTCGGAGGGACGAGAGGACAGGAAGGTGCTTCAAGGACGCTGTCAGGAGTCCTTAGCCGTCGTGGTGCCACTACTGACTCGGCTTCCTGTCCTCTGCCCCCAGCTGAGGTGTCCACGGCATGTTGCAGAGTGACTGACCATGTCAGGGACACAGGGGCTGGTAGGATGAGCTGTCCTTCCACCTCGAACTGTCTGTCAGGTAACATGCATCGCTGCCGAGACAACGGCTGTCTAATGGGAGCCGTACGGAACCGTGATGTGCGTGTCTGGACAGAGAGCTCACGGTACAGAACCGGGTTTCCAGGAAGACCAGCCCCCACAGCATCCTTTCTGGAGCATGTTGGCTTCCTCTCATGTTCAGGAGGACCCACGGAGTGCCCCTCTCATGTTCAGGAGGACCCACGGAGTGCCCCTCTCATGTTCAGGGGAACCCACGGAGTGCCCCTCTCATCTTCAGGGGAACCCACGGAGTGCCCCTCTCATCTTCAGGGGAACCCACGGAGTGCCCCTCTCATGTTCAGGAGGACCCACGGAGTGCCCCTCTCATGTTCAGGGGAACCCACGGAGTGCCCCTCTCATGTTCAGGGGAACCCACGGAGTGCCCCTCTCATGTTCAGGGGAACCCACGGAGTGCCCCTCTCATGTTCAGGGGAACCCACGGAGTGCCCCTCTCATGTTCAGGGGAACCCACGGAGTGCCCCTCTCATCTGCAGGAGGACCCACGGAGTGCCCCTCTCATCTTCAGGGGAACCCACGGAGTGCCCCTCTCATGTTCAGGGGAACCCACGGAGTGCCCCTCTCATCTTCAGGAGGACCCACGGAGTGCCCCTCTCGTGTTCAGGGGAACCCACGGAGTGCCCCTCTCATGTTCAGGGGAACCCACGGAGTGCCCCTCTCATCTTCAGGAGGACCCACGGAGTGCCCCTCTCATGTTCAGGAGAACCCACGGAGTGTCCCTCTCATCTTCAGGGGAACCCACGGAGTGCCCCTCTCATCTTCAGGGGAACCCACGGAGTGCCAGAGTGCCGAGCCAAAACGAGGTTCTTCTGAGCGGGAATGTTTGGTCAGCTAGGACCGATTACCTTCTGGTTCTCCTACTCTCCCCAGGATCAACATTCTAGTCACCCTCCAACGGGAATGGATATCATATTTCCCCATGTATAAGACACTACCCTGTATAAAACACACCTTAATTCTGGGGCCCGAAATTTGAAGAAGAAAAAAATGTCTTACATAAAGTGACTGAACTCAAGTTTTATTCATCATGAAATTCATACAACTCCTCATCACTGTCAGAACTCCCATCCATGAGCTTGTCCTCATCTGTGTCTGATGACGAATCACTGTCTTCAACAATGCGTGTAAAAACAAGTGCAAGAAAGCAGGAAATGCAAGTAAAAAAAAAAACAACCACTGTGTAAGATGCACTCAGTGCAATTTTTTAGACCCCAAAATTTTCGGAAAAAGGGGCATCTTATACATGGGGAAATACGGTAATAAGCAACCTGCCTGGAGGAGAGGGTTTGGGGGGTGGTGAGCAGGAGTGACCAGCCCTGTTCAGGGCACTTCTGGCCCTCTGTTAGTCCCCCTGGGCGACTGGAGCTCAGCTGGCCTGCTAAGACCAGGAATGTGACTTTTAACAATGTGTTCATTTAAATAGAACGCCCCTACAACAAAACAGTTTGGGGAGTTATGGGTTTTGAGTGAGATTAATTTTAATGGGATTTTTATCTGCTTTCCAATCACATCATGATCGAAATCTGCCTGAGATGTGATTTCATGAGTTATACGCTGACTGTTCGTTAGAAAACTTTTAAATTAACCTGAGCTTGAGACAGTGCCTTCTCAGGGCTGCAGGGTGGGCTTCCGGTCCTGGAAGCGTTCGGTAAGCGTGTATTGAATGCCGACACCAAGTGCTGAGGGTCCAGACGTGAATAAGACCAAGTCGGAGTTTGCTGTTCGGTGGGGGAGGTATTGTTTTCATTCTCTGAGAAGGAATGTGGTGGCTATGGGGGTCAGTGATGATAGCAACAGAGTAGGCCCAGGGAGTCCGGGGAAGGGAAGGGATGGCAGTGTGACAGGCTGGGAAGGGGGGACTGACCCTGCAGGCAACGAGGAGACAGGAGACACGTCGCGTCCAGGCCAGAGACGGAGGAATAGAAGAGGAGCTGTGGGCCGGGTCACTTCTGCGTCTGACATCCCGGTCAGGCCGATGCCCCGTGACGAAGCACGTTCTGAAGATCTCATCTGTGTGTCCCTGACTCTTTCTTTTATTAAGTTGCAGCTTATTTAAAAAAAAAAAAAATCACTCCTTGAGAGTGGGACGTACAGAGATGAGCACAGCGGAACCTGCCCTTGTCCGTGTCTTCCTGCTGCTCTCTTCCTTCTCGATACCTCCCGGACCGAGTTCCTGGTTCTCCCACCGTCCCCGCCGCTGTCCCCGGTCCTGGTCCCAGTCATTGGTAGCTCATCTACACAGCCTCCTCAGATGGGAAACTTGGTTCACTGACCCTCCCTGTCCATCCACGCCCTCATGGTCACTGGGGCCCGACCAGTCCTCTCTGAAATGTCTCTGGAATCCATTCTCTCCTCTGCCATCGTCCTAGCTGTGTGTCTCCCCAGGACTTTTGCAACACGCCCTCCTGGCTTTGTTTCTCTGCTCATTGTCTCCTTCCATAGCTGGTCTTTAGACTATGACCAGGGTAAACTTGCTCAGATGCAGTTTAGGTCATATCGCAGTCCTGGGAGGAAACCTTTTTTTTTTTTTTTTTTTTTAGATTTTTTTTTTGTATTTTTCCGAAGCTAGAAATGGGGAGAGACAGTCAGACAGACTCCCGCATGCGCCCGACCAGGATCCACCCGGCACGCCCACCAGGGGGCGACACTCTACCCACCAGGGGGCGATGCTCTGCCCCTCCGGGGCGTTGCTCTGCTGCAACCAGAGCCACTCTAGCGCCTGGGGCAGAGGCCAAGGAGCCATCCCCAGCGCCCGGGGCCATCTTTGCTCCAATGGAGCCTCGGCTGCGGGAGGGGAAGAGAGAGACAGAGAGGAAGGAGAGGGGGAGGGGTGGAGAAGCAGATGGGCGCTTCTCCTATGTGCCCTGGCCGGGAATCGAACCCGGGTCCCCCGCACGCCAGGCTGACGCTCTACCACTGAGCCAACCAGCCAGGGGGGAGGAAACCTTTAATAGCTCCCTTGGATGAATAGTAGTGGTTTTCAAACTACGACCCGCAACCCACCTGCATCAGAATCCCCCTGGGCTATGAAAATTCAGATACCAGGACCCCGCTCCAGGCTTTCTGAAACAGTGGTGCCGTGGAATTTGCATTTTTAATAAGCAGCCCTGGGCCCTGGCCGGTTGGCTCAGCGGTAGAACCTTGGCCTGGCGTGCAGAAGTCCTGGGTTCGATTCCTGGCCAGGGCACACAGGAGAAGCGCCCATCTGCTTCTCCACCCCCCCCCTCCTTCCTCTCTGTCTCTCTCTTCCCCTCCCGCAGCCGAGGCTCCATTGGAGCAAAGATGGCCCGGGCGCTGGGGATGGCTCCTTGGCCTCTGCCCCAGGCGCTAGAGTGGCTCTGGTAGCAACAGAGTGACGCCCCGGAGGGGCAGAGCATCGCCCCCTGGTGGGCAGAGCGTCACCCCTGGTGGGTGTGCCAGGTGGATCCCGGTCGGCGCATGTGGGAGTCTGTCTGACTCTCTCCCCGTTTCCAGCTTCAGGAAAAAAAAAAAAAAAAAAAAAAAAAAGCAGCCCTGGGTAGATGTAAGCACTCAAGTTGGATAAGCACAGCCTGTAGAAGAAGCTTGACTGAAGGATCATTCATAATGAGGCTTTGCTTTCTGGCACACCTCAGTCCCGGTGAGCATTTCCTTATTGCACCTCCACCCCGTCCACGGACTCCTCAAACCCCACCACTGTGCTACCCGTGCTTAGAGCCGTGCCTGGCAGGAAGTTGGCCCTGAATAGATGTTCAGTGGGTGAATCGGGGCACCTGGCTGTCTCACCTACAAACTTCTAACAGAGCCTGGTCTCTAGAGCAGGTCTTTGGTCAACCATGTCCTAGTCCTGTGGATTCTGGTCCTGGTGGGGGGCTTCTGAGGGTATTGGAGTCCATGTCTTCTGTCTATGAAATGAAAGAAGAGTCTGCCCCAGGGAGGGTAATCTCCAGCATCCCCTCAGAACAACTGAGGGCAGTGTTAGTGGGGAGGGGGCCGGGACAGGGGAGGCAGGGACCTCTCTGGGCCTCTGGGTCACACCCCTGGGGAGGTATGTGTCCTCCACAGCCTGCCTGCTAGTCCAGATCTCAGGCACAGCTGTGCTGAAATCGGAGCTTGGAGCCCTCCCAATGTGGGGGCTCTGCGAACGCCACCCCAGAAATGTCTGATATTGTTAATGACCTTCCAGCTCCAAGTATCCCATCGACACCCCGTTCTGGGCAAACGGCAGGCACTTGCTAAACCACAATATTGTTTTTGATCAACTTCCTAGAGGTTAATTATATGCACACATAGGGGCCCTGGTCTGCAAGGGCAATGTTCAAAAAAGCGAAGAACAATATTTTAGCACCCTTGCCCACAACAGGATCTAAAAAAGAAAAAAAAGCCAAGGACAAGTTCGAGCAGCACCAAGGAGAGGCTCTCCACTGGCCACTTCCCTTTCCTTTCTCCGGGGTGCGAGCGGCGTGGATGTGTATTTGTCGTGCAAGAGGAAGGGGGGAAACAGTGGAAATACTTATTTTGCAATTTGGAGAGTGTGAGGGAAAGTTTCAGAGCATCTCTGCTTTGCAGTAAAGAAAGCTTGAGCATTTTCATCGGTCTCAGGTTAGTGCTTGTGCAATGTCTGTCAGTGGCGCACCCCCGTGTGGTCCGGCCTGTGGGACGTGGGGACGTGAATGCACCCTGGGGCGGCTCGCCGTCTGTCCCAGCGTTGGTTTGCGCAGCTCGCCTCGCCTGAGTGGCTGCCCCGTTTTGTCACAGAACTGAGACTACATATCATCAATGCCTTCTAATCGCTCACGCTTTCAAAAATGTGAGTACACTATGGAGCGTGATTTTTGCGAGCAATTCCCTCTCATTAACCTATTGCTAATGGCACCTTATGCCTTAAAAAGGAGACAGCAGTATTACCCAGACGTGTGTTTTGTGGTTGCATTTTAGTGGGGTTAACATGGTTCCTCCAGCCTAGTGGTGTTTTCCAAACACCCCCAGAAAGCTCGGGCCAGGCTGGAAATGGACACCAAGATCCCCAACCCCTTGCTTTGCCAGATCCCTTGGACACTGAGCCACAAGTAAATAATTATGCAGAATAGAAGATTACTGGGGGATCAAAAACAGTTATGAAATCAGTTCTCTCTCTCAGTGAAATGTCTTAATTTTATCATCATTAGAAAGAGAAATGTACAGTCTATGAAACAATTTTTGTAACAGAGGTTACATATATGTTATCTTTTGCATGATCATAACCTTTGTATGATTATAACATGACGACTATGACTGGTAGCTGAAATTCTACCTTTTACTCTAATTCATCACCTTTTTCCTTTTTTTAACTTGTTTATAGAGAACGATCTGAAGAGCCCCAGTCTGAGGCCTCCTCATGGATGAGTCGAACGTGACGTCGTTCGTGGCCGAGGGGCCCACGAACGCCTCAGGCAGCAGGAACACCTCCACCGGGGACCCGCCCCAGGCGGTCCCCGCTGTGCACTGGGTCATCATGAGCATCTCCCCCCTGGGCTTCGTTGAAAACGGAATTCTGCTCTGGTTCCTGTGCTTTCGGATGAGAAGAAACCCCTTCACGGTCTACATCACCCACTTGTCGATTGCGGACATCTCGTTGCTCTTTTGCATTTTTATTCTGACCGTCGACTACGCTTTAGATTATGAGCTCTCTTCTGGTTATTACTACACCATTGTCACACTGTCGGTGACCTTCCTGTTTGGCTACAACACGGGCCTCTATCTGCTGACGGCCATCAGCGTGGAGAGGTGCCTGTCCGTCCTGTACCCCATCTGGTACCGATGTCATCGCCCCAAGCACCAGTCGGCATGCGTCTGTGCCCTTCTGTGGGCGCTCTCTTGCTTAGTGACCACCATGGAATATGTCATGTGCATTGACAGCGAAGGGCAGAGTCACTCTCGAAGCGACTGCCGGGCGGTGATCATCTTCATCGCCATTCTGAGCTTCCTGGTTTTCACTCCGCTCATGGTGGTGTCCAGCGCCATCCTGGTGGTCAAGATCCGAAAGAACACGTGGACGTCCCATTCCTCAAAGCTGTACCTGGTCATCACGGTCACCATCGTCATCTTCCTCATTTTCGCCATGCCCATGAGACTCCTGTACCTGCTGTACTATGAGTACTGGTCCACGTCCCGGAACCTTCACCAGGTCTCCCTTCTCTTCTCCACCCTCAACAGCAGCGCCAACCCCTTCATCTACTTCTTTGTGGGCAGCAGTCGAAAGAACCGGTTCAAGGAGTCCTTAAAGGTGGTTCTGACCCGGGCTTTCAAAGATGAGATGCAGCCCAGGCGCCAGGAGGGCAATGGCAATGCCACCACTGTTGAGACCGTCGTCTGAGGACGAAAATGATGGGACCCAGGTCATTGACACTCTGTGCTTGAGCTACAACTTAAGTATCTCCTATATGACACAGACGGACACCCCTTCCCATAGGCACGAGATATGAATTAACCATGAGATTGTAACCATGATTCTTGTATCGGATCTTCAGGAAATACCTACACATGAACCTCAAGCATTTCTGGACCTATCAAAAACGAAAACAAAAACAAAACCAAAAAACAACTCTTTCTGTTCCTCCTCAGCTCTCCCGGCAGCATTTCCTCAAGAACGATGAACATGATTCTCGCGGGAAGGTTTGCAGACACGTAGAGGAGAAGGGAACAGAGCATTTGTTGGAAGCTGAGGAGGTGGAGCGACGTAGTGGGAAGAACGTGGGTTTTGCAGTCAGGTGGACCCTGCCATTTGCTGCCCGTGTGACCACAGGCAAGTGGTCTGCCCTGTTGGAGCCCCATTTTCTCATGTATAAAACGTTCAAAGGGGAGTTTTTACCTCCCAGGCTTGTGGTGAGGATGAAATGGGAAGAGAAGAGGTGCAAAGCGCTTGGCCCATTGTCAGCGTCCAATAAACGTCAGTCTGCCCTCACTGCTTGTGGTGGAAGGAGAATGTTACCTTCTGTCCCGTGAAGCACACACCTGGCTCTGTCACGTACCAATGTCGTTACATGTTCTCAAGAGTTGACCGAGGACCGATGACGGTCTCCTCTCTGCTCTTGAAAACTCCTGCAGGTGTGACACCATCCCCACAGCCACCGGGTTAGAGCATCACATCAGGTTGTGAATGAAAACACCGGTCCCCCAGGCGAGGGGCTGCTCGTGGCTTCCCTTCTCTCCACAGGAATGCTCGATGTCATGAAAGTCTGTTATGACGTGCTTTGCTCGACATCAGTTTTCACGAGTGGAAGGAACTTAATGCCACGTTCCTGAGGGGCCTGTGCTTCCGGGGCCCCTCCGCCCCCCACAAAGAGGTGGGTTATTCACTTATAGCCACGGAGTTCTCGCCTACAGCCAGGTGCCCACTTCTGCGCCTCTGGGCCTCCTCTCTTCCTGAGCACACATTTCTGTGTCATTCCCGGCAGGAGGCTCGGCAGCAGGGGCTGGTGACAGCGTGGTCACATCTCGGAGGGAACTTTTGCAGGACTTCCTCAGCATCTTACTGCTCTGGCCCACCGGCCTGCGGTGGCTCGTGTCTGTGTCTTGGGCAGCAGGTCCGAGGTGTCAGCTGGGGAACTCATCATGGCCTATAGACTACATCACTACGTCCGTGTCCTTCTGCCTCTTCCGGGCGCCCCCTTGGAAATGGCAATGCTTCTTGTGGCTCTGTGGGGATAGACCTGTTCATGCCCATTAGTATTTATTTTAACTGTTTGTCTCCGAAGGGTCAGAGAAGATGTGATGAAACGGTTCTCTGTGGCCACCTGTTTCTTCTCCATCGAAAGAAACAGTCTCCCGTGAGCATGGGGGGCAGCCTTCCCCGTGGAGATGTGCCAGTCTCTTGGATGCAGGCAGCTTTTCAGTGGATGATGACATCTGATTCAGAAACAAGACAGCTTGCTTTCAGGAGCCCCAGATAAGGGTGGAGTGATGACATTTGGAATGGTCTTGTTTTTGATTGAAAACAAGATTTTCTTCCCTGGGAATGAAGAATATCGCAGTGGCTGTCCTCTGCTTACCACCACGTCCCAGACGCCGTGCTGGCCTCTTGGACACTGAGTGAGGGATCAGCCTCATCTTGTCTCAAAGGGACCCTGGTGTCAGAGAGGAATTAAAGACTCTTAGAAACGTTTCACCCACGGAAAATACGGTGAACTAATGGGAAGCCCCCCATCAACTGCCTTTCTGCAGATAAAGTGGTGAAATTGAATGCGTTAATGAATATAAAAATTCTTCTAACCTTTTAAAGAGTCACGAGTTGCAGAGAGGAAGGGTTCAGTGCTTGGCAGTGTGGTTAGGACACATTTCTCTCTAAATACTTTACCTAAATTCATCCCCCAAAGTATAAAGTAAAAAACGAAAACAGGAAGGTTCAAGTAAATATGCACACGTGGAGAGTAGACAAGACGGTTTATACCCATTGAGAATTTAGACACTCTGCCTGAGTCATCCTAGGTTAGGGGGCGCCATTTCTGAGAATTCCCTGGGCCTGGGGAGGAGCTTGTTCAGCTGCAAGGCCTGTGTTTTGATGAAGGGGAGGGGTCTGTAGCATTCAGCCTACAAATATTTGTGGCTGGCTTCTTTGCCAAGCTCCACGAGGTGAGCAAGGCCTGGAGGAGCAGGTGGGAGCGGCTGGAGTCTGGGCGAGGGGGGGGGGAGACGTAGAAGCCTCTACCGCCCCACCCTGCACATAAATCCACGTCAGGAGAATGTAATACGCAAAGTTGTGTGGCCAGCAAGAGGGAGGTGACTCCCATCTTTTGTAGTAAATTAAAAAAGGAATGTTTCACGGAGGGGCTCTTTGATTGCTTGAAGGCAGGTAGGGTTTCAAAAGGCTAAAGAGGGAGGGGGTTCCAAGCAGAGGACAGGCCTGAGTGAAGTCAGGGACAGGTCCACATGGGAGAAGCAAGGCCAGCCACTGTCACGCCCGTGGGCTGGCTGAAGAGGCCCTTGGAGACCCACGTGGTCCTGCTCCCCATCCTGCCCTCTTTCTTTGTTGCTGCCGTCTCTGGCCTCCTGGCCCCACGTTCTTCACGTTTTTTGAAATCTGGCTCCCCGGCCTTCTGCCCACTATCACCATCGTCCAGCCTGCCATGGTGGCCGCCCGAATTTCTTATCTCCACAAGCCCCGCGCTGGCCTCCATCTCTGCGCCAGCTCCGCTGACCCTGAGAGTTCCCCCTCTCTCAGCCACACACTGAGCCTCATTGCAACTCAGACCGACTCGACTTCTGAACACGCAAGCCCCACAGTCCACTGCCCGGCGTGGCCTCCTGTCCTTTCCGTCACTTGCCTTCTCACTCCCGCTGCCCAGGGGTCTCTCCACCACTGAGACCCTGGCCCCTGGCTGTGGAAGTTGCGACCTCTCGGAGTCTCTTCTGCATCATCTCTGTCGCCGTGCGGTCAGACCTCTGGTGTCCCGGTCCAGTCCCTGTCGCTGCTCCCTGCTTCTCTCGCCCCATGGCTCTCCCGTCCTGCCCTTCTCCTCCGGTTGCCTCCGGCCCCAGCCCGGCTTCCGAGCGGTGCAGAGACCCTCACGGCAGGCAGGCAGCGAGGGCTCCTGCAGAGTCCCGGGCCTCACGTGCTGGTCCCTCGTCACGCCTGCCCTGGGCAGCCCTTCCAAACTCCTTCTCTGTCCTTGACCTCTGTGTGGCACCTTTTCCCCTCACTGTCCTTATCTCGCAATAGCTTCCTTCGTAGGTCACTGAATAAATAAGAATCAAGACCACTCGGTAACAGCTCTCGGATCCTGTCTGCTACCCGGCCAGCACTGCTCCTCCCCTGCTTTCTCCTGTCTGGGGGTCCTGTCCTCTGGCCACTGGCCTCCCGGATGAGAACAAGTCCTGCCCGTGGGCTACGAGGCACCACCGCCCAGCCCCGTCTGACTTTCAGCCCCTGTGACCCTTCTCCAGGGTTGGTGTGGCCCCTCCTCCAGCTGCCCCTGCCCTTCTGCCCTTCTTTGCACATAGCAAGAACGCCCGACTTCTGAGAGTTCAGCTTTGGTGCTCCTTCTACTTGGAACGGCTTCCCTGGGTCTCTGCTCCCCTACCCTCTTTCTTCCCTCAGGCTTCTTGGCTAGATGTCACCTCAGCAGGGAGGCTGCCAGGCTGTCGCTGCCCCCTCTCCCCAGACAGCAGCCCCTCAGCCAGGACCCCCCCAGCCAGCACCGCAGCCAGCACCCCCCCAGCCAGCACCCCTCCACCCAGTACCCCAGCCAGCACCCCAGCCAGAACCCCCCAGCCAGCATCCCCCCAGCCAGCACCCCCCCAGCCAGCACCCCCCCCAGCCAGTACCCCAGCCAGGACCTCCCCAGCCAGCACCCCCCCCAGCCAGCACCCCCCCAGCCAGCACCCCCCAGCCAGCACCCCTCCAGCCAGCACCCCCCCAGCCAGCACCCCCCAGCCAGCTCCCCCCCCAGCCAGCACCCCCCAGCCAGCACCCCCTCAGCCAGCACCCCCCCAGCCAGCACCCCCCCCAGCCAGCATCCCCCCAGCCAGCTCCCCCCCAGCCAGCACCCCCCCAGCCAGCACCCCTCCAGCCAGCTCCCCCCCCAGCCAGCACCCCCCCAGCCAGCACCCCCCTCAGCCAGCAACCCCCCAGCCAGCACCCCCCAGCCAGCACCCCGGTTTCTCCTCAGTGCTCATCACCACCCTCGAGCTGTACATGGATCTGCTGGCTGTTCATTCCGGAGGACAAGCGCCTGTGGGGCAGGGACTATGTCCTGCCCTGGCCGTGGCCCCAGCCCCTTATTGGCCGTGGTGGTGGGAGCCCTGCGTGCACAGGCTCAAACTGCTCCGTTTTAACACAAACGACAAAAACAAAAGCCATTCCCTATAGTCCCGTTCAGCCCCTCTCCGTCTGCCCTGCCATCACAGATGCCCTTCCAGAAGGGCCCCCACACCCACTGTCCACATTGTCCCTTCCAAGTCCCCCCTCCACACTCGGCTGCTGAACGGTGACCCTCCCACCACATAGAAATCTGCTCAGTCAAAGTACGAGGACTTCCACGGGGCCACAGCCAATGGGCCCTTCTCTACCTATGCCTTCTGTGGCGTTTGACAGGGCTGACCATGCCGTGCTTAAATTCCCCCCCCCACCCCGGGTTCCAGCTGGTCACTTTCCCACTGGTGCTCATAATTCATCCTGTCACACCGGTCGGCTCTTTCCTTTCTCTTCCCAGTGCCTCCCTCAGTGGCTGTGTTTCCCGGTGTCGGGGCCAGGACCTCTGCCCGGGCCCATCCATAACCGCTTCCATGTCAGGGACCCTCAGAACTGCCCCAACTGAACAGAATCTTTGCTGTGCTGCCTCCCTGGGTGTCCACCCACCTAACAGACGTTTGACTGGGTGCCCAGCAAACACTGCAGCTGCACTCCGTCTGGTTCCCCATAGTTCTTCCTCCGTGAGCGACACCTCTCGTCAACCCGTTCCCCAAACAATGTGATTCTTTGAGCATTGACGCCCTTTATAGTTATAACCTAGCCAACTCCATTTATCCGTCCACGTCCAGCGCACACATTCGCCGCTCAGGGGCACCTTCCTGGGATGATGGCGTTGTACCTCCTCTTGTCTTTTCACACCCCTTTCCGCCCTCACACTCGGCTGATGGCTGTTTTCCCTTTGCACGGGAGTGCAGCCCCCAGGAGCAGTGCCCACACCTGACCACGCTCCAGTCTGCGGGCCGCCCACACAGCAGTGCCCACACCTGACCACGCTCCCGCCTGCGGGCCGCCCGCACGGCAGTGCCCACACCTGACCACGCTCCTGTCTGCGGGCCGCCCACACAGCAGTGCCCACACCTGACCACGCTCCTGTCTGCGGGCCGCCCACACGGCAGTGCCCACACCTGACCACGCTCCTGTCTGCGGGCCGCCCGCACGGCAGTGCCCACACCTGACCACGCTCCTCTCTGCAGGCCGCCCGCACGGCTGTGCCCACACCTGACCACGCTCCCGTCTGTGGGCCGCCCACACAGCAGTGCCCACACCTGACCACGCTCCTGTCTGCGGGCCGCCCACACAGCAGTGCCCACACCTGACCACGCTCCTGTCTGCGGGCCGCCCACACGGCAGTGCCCACACCTGACCACGCTCCTGTCTGCGGGCCGCCCGCACGGCAGTGCCCACACCTGACCACGCTCCTCTCTGCAGGCCACCCGCACGGCTGTGCCCACACCTGACCACGCTCCTGTCTGCGGGCCGCCCACACAGCAGTGCCCACACCTGACCACGCTCCCATCTGTGGGCCGCCCACACGGCAGTACCACCTGACCACACTCCTGTCTGCAGGCCGCCTGCACAGCAGTACCCACACCCGACCACACTCCTGTCTGCAGGCCGCCTGCACAGCAGTACCCACACCCGACCACACTTCTGTCTGCGGGCCGCCTGCACAGCAGTACCCACACCCGACCACACTCCTGTCTGCAGGCCGCCCACACAGCAGTGCCCACACCTGACCACGCTCCTGTCTGCGGGCCGCCCACACGGCAGTGCCCACACCTGACCACGCTCCTGTCTGCGGGCCGCCCACACAGCAGTGCCCACACCTGACCACGCTCCCATCTGTGGGCCGCCCACACGGCAGTACCACCTGACCACACTCCCGTCTGCAGGCCGCCCACACAGCAGTGCCCACACCTGACCACGCTCCTCTCTGCAGGCCGCCCGCACAGCAGTACCACCTGACCACGGCAGTGCCCACACCTGACCACACTCCCGTCTGCGGGCCGCCTGCACAGCAGTACCCACACCCGACCATACTCCCGTCTGCAGGCCGCCCGCACGGCAGTGCCCACACCTGACCACACTCCCGTCTGCGGGCTGCCCACACAGCAGTGCCCACACCTGACCACGCTCCTGTCTGCAGGCCGCCCACACAGCAGTGCCCACACCTGACCACGCTCCCGTCTGCAGGCCGCCCGCACGGCAGTGCCCACATCCGACCAAGCTCCTGTCTGCGGGCCGCCCGCACGGCAGTGCCCACATCCGACCAAGCTCCTGTCTGCGGGCCGCCCGCACAGCAGTGCCCACACCTGACCACACTCCTGTCTGCAGGCCACCCGCACAGCAATGCCCACACCTGACTGTCCTCCTGTCTGCTGGCTGCCTGCACCCCTGTGCTCACAGGAGACACCTGGTGCCCTGCGGGAACCCGATCCCCCAGCTGTGGTGGCCCCACACCTGCCTCCAGCCCCTGTCTCCTGTCCCCTCCTCAAGGATGTTTCTCTAGTGACTCTCTCTTCTTTGCCAAGCATCATCCACTGCGGTCTGGGCCCAGGAGGACAGACTGTCAGGAAGCAGACAGGGGGTTGGTGAGCTGCTCGCCGACCTGGCCACCAGCCCCGCCTCCCGGCTTGCCTGTTGATTCTCCATGGACAAGACTGCAGGCACTGAGGTGACGCCTGGACAGCCCCAGCCGTTTCCACGACCCGCGCCCCAGTGCCTGTGCCCCGTGCAGATGGACTCAGGATAATCAGCTGCCTTCACAGAGCTGAGAGAGGAGCACCTGGCTGATGATGCCTTACGCCGTCCCTACAATTTCACCGTGAGTGAAACAACGCTTTTAGGTTAAAATTTTTTTTTTTTTACTCAACTCTTGAACAGATTACAAGTCACCCCCAAGAGGATAACACACCAAGTCATGGATAACTCCCCGTGCTTTCTCTGGAGGACAGGAGCATTCAAGACAAGTCACCTGGGCGTAACCGGGTGGGGGTGGGGGAGTGTGGAAAGGAAGAGGAGGGAGCCATAAAGGACCAATCCCTCGATGCCACGGACAGGAAGCTTCTTTTCTTGTCTCACACTCGACTGCCTAACATGACAAGGCGTCAAAAATAAAAGTCCTCAAAACGTGAAAGCATTCATTACCAAATGTGTCACTTATGAGATTGGTTCCCACCCAGCCCCCCTCCCTGACTGCAACGTGTTCAGGATTCCGTGAAGCTGGTAAAAGAGGTGTCAGAGAGCTGCTGAAACAACACCCCCAACTATTGGCAACAGAGCCCAGGGGGCAGAGCCGGAGCCGTGGGCGGGGCCAGGCCTGTGGGCGGGGCCAGGCCTGTGGGCGGGGCCGGGCGGGGCCGGACCTGCCGGCAGCTAACTTGGAGAAACAAACAAGGATGGTGATGGGATGAGAACCCCTACAAAGAAGGGTTTCATGTCAAATGTTTAAGAAAGGCTCTTAGGAAAACTAATGAGGTCCTCAGGTATTTTTGCAAAAATTATCCTTTTTCTTTTTTTTCTTTTTTTTATTTTTCTGAAGCTGGAAATGGGGAGAGACAGTCAGACAGACTCCCGCATGCGCCCGACCGGGATCCACCCGGCACGCCCATGAGGGGCGGGGCGAAGCTCTGCCCACCAGGGGGCGATGCTCTGCCCCTCCGGGGCGTGGCTCTGCCCCGACCAGAGCCACTCTAGCGCCTGGGGCAGAGGCCAAGGAGCCATCCCCAGCGCTCGGGCCAGCTTTGCTCCAATGGAGCCCTTTTTTTTGATATTCAAAAAAAAGTAACTATGAAATAAAGGATGGCATGGCATGGTTTTGTATAGTGTTGACAGAAAAAAATATTCCAGACATGAACTCTTTTCTGTGTCTTAAGACAGCGACATACCTACTGTCCTTTCTCGAGGTCCTGTGGGCTGATTGAGTTGAGCCGGTGCTTCTCATTTGGGGTCGCCTGCAGGTGTAGCCAGGTGTTGACCGAGGCAGCAGTCACCTGAAGGCTGGGCAGTGCGGGGCACCAAGATGGTACACTCACCTGGGGGATCTGCGGTGCATGGGCTCAGCTGGGGAAGTCATTAGAGTTCCTGCATGTGACCTCTTGTGAAGGCTGGAGGTTTTTACAGCACATCAAGTACATTCTGAGCTCCTGTGATGAGCTCCCCAAAAGGCCCCAAAAGGCCGAGATCCACTATTGATTCTCTTTCTTTCTTTTTTTTTTTTTTTACAGAGACAGAGAGAGAGTCAGAGTGAGGGGTAGACAGGGACAGACAGACAGGAACGGAGAGATGAGAAGCATCAATCATTAGTTTGTTTTCTTTTTCATTGCGCATTGCGACACCTTAGTTGTTCATTGATTGCTTTCTCATATGTGCCTTGACCACGGGCCTTCAGCAGACCGAGTAACCCCTTGCTCGAGCCAGTGACCTTGGGTCCAAGCTGGTGAGCTTTGTTCAAACTAGATGAGCCCGCGCTCAAGCTGATGACCTTGGGGTCTCGAACCTGGGTCTTCCGCATCCCAGTCTGACGCTCTATCCACTGCGCCATCGCCTGGTCAGGCTTGACTCTCATTTTTAAAGAAGAATCAGCATGGCCCTGACCAGGTAGCTCAGTTGGTAGGAGTGTCATCTCCATATGCCAAGGTTATGGGTTTGATCTTTGGTCAGAACACATATAAGAATCAACCAATGAATGCATAAGTTAAGTGGAACAGCAGAATCTATATGTGTGTGTCTCTCTCTCCCTCTTCCTCTCTCTAAAATAAATAAATTTAAAAAATTAGTTGAAATGAATTAGCATGTGGCTGAAATTGCATACATTTTTGATAAAGGCAAACTAAAAACTTTTTTTTTAATTTTCCTTCTCAAGATAATGTACTAAGCTTTTTTTTTTTTTCCCTCCTCTCACGGTTTACTATGAAATTTGGTCCTCATTTTAACAAAATTTCCTTTTAACAGACTTTTACTAAAACTAGTTATCCTTGGATAAGGAGATCCTCTTGCAATAATTATTATCTTTAAACGCGTCTATATGAGTGTTAACACACAATGTTGAATTGTCAAAGCAAGTTCACTGTGAATTACAGATCTTCCCCAGCCAAAATCTAGTGATCCTAATGATACAGGCAAGTGCAGCACCAATGAAATGTTCTTTTCAGGAGGAGCTCAAAAGAGATGGAGTTTCCAAAACATCTCCTTCTTCTACATGAGAACACGGTTTAGTTTCAGATTGATGAGTTTTGAGCAATGTGGACAGAAAAAGCCTTCTCGGAAGAAGCTGTTCAGGTTTGGGCCCCTCTGTGTTGTACTCTGCTAATTACACAGATAGCAAATGTGTGGGTGCCTGCTCCCTCTTGTTCAGTCCTTCGTGCCCCATAAACCTACAGATTCCAATAAGCGATCTTGAAAGATCAGGTCTGTCCGGCTGGAGATAGGACTAGTTCCCTGAGCATAATATTTACAAAGCTGTCTGACGGAGATCGGAGTCTTTGCAAGGGGCCCGGGTAGAGGCCATTCCCTTTGGGGCACTCCCTGTAGGAAGGAGTGAGTTTCTCCGTTACTGGGGGGGGGGGGGGGGGGGGCTGTGAGGACACTACACCTGGAGTGAGGAGACTGGGACTAAGGCCTGACTTGTTTCATTAACAGCTCCAGAGTCACAACAGGTTAATCTCTCTAACCCTGATTATCTGTAATTGGTGATTTAGTTGAAATTTCCCCTAAAGCAGACCCTGAGGCGAGGATTTGGGTACAAGTGATTTACTTAGGAAGTTAGCCGGAGGATGAGGAGGGAGGGAATGGGAATTCAGACAGTGCAGGGATAAAGACAGCATAGGGTGAGTTAGTGAGTCCAGGAGCCCAGGACAGGGGGCCCCCCTCAGAACTGCCCTCCCCCAACTCCTCCCAGGCGGGAGTCACACCCACAATGACCGCTCCCAGCTCTGCTGGGTCCGCCCTGTGCGCAGGTGCAGGGCTACTGGCCACAGTGAGGACACCCGGAGGCAGAGAGGCTCCGGGAGCCCGGGGCTGGTGCAAGGTCTCCGTCTACAGGTGACCTCTGGGTGGTCTTGGGGATGACTGCCAGTGTCCGCTGTAGTGGGATAACATAACCTGCCTATATAGCCAGTATCCACGGCCACCATCACAGCCGCCTGGCCCGTGCAGGTTCACATCAGATTTGGACAGTTGGTAAAGAAACAACGGAGCCAAGAACTGGTGGGCCATTACCTTCAATCCTAGCTTGCACCCGGTGGGCAAGTAAACACACACACTGGGCTCCAAAACCCACTCATTCAGTGCTCACAAAGCTACTGACTTATCCGAGTTTCCTAGAGTCAAAGGTTTCTAGCTCACTAGCCTTATTCACCTTTCTCCTTCTCTCTACACAAACTCTGTACAAACTGGCTTCTTCTTCAGCATTCCTCCATCTTGGCTGCTTCTCCCCCCTCCCCTCTTACTCTGCTCTCCTCCCTGTTCTCTTCCCCCAGAACAACGTGATCTCTCTTCCTTTTAAAACCTTTTGGCGTGAAAGCCCTCCCCCAACACATATTAGCATAATCACGCCCATCCCAAGCAAGAAGAGCAACTAATATTATCACCTGGGTGATGGGCTTCCACGTGGGCAGCGCCATCTTTAACAAAGTGAACGTAATATATTTTATCTGCCCAACACTGCCTCACAAAGTAGCTGTGCCACTTTGTGCGGGTGAGATAATGTGTGTGACGCTCTGTGTAAATGGGAAACAGCCATCGAAGTTACTTAAGGCAACATACTAAGTGACATAAGCCAGAGACAGGACAAACACTGTGTGATTCCACTCCCATGAGGTCCCGAGTGGAGTGACATTCCTGGAGACAAGCAGTAGAAGGTGGTGGCCAGGTACTGGAGGAGGGAGGAATGGGGGTGTCTGATGGGGACAGAATTTCTTTTTGGGAAGAGGAAACATTCTGGAGATAGATGATGGTGACAGTTGGACAGCAATGTGAATGTACTTAATGCCACTGAACAGTAACTTAAAGTAATGTAAATGGTAAAAGTTATGTTATATATATTTTTACCATAATAAAGGCAACTAGTTCTCATACTTTCAAGGCCCTAGGTGTGCTCTTCGACATCCTTGACAGCACGTTGCCCAACGATGAGCACCAAGCCAATAGCGCTGGTGACAAAGAAGGAAGAGGAATGCCCTCCCTCACGGCAGGCGGCGCTGTGCTGGCACAGCCTCCGTTGAGAGTGCAAAGACATAAGCTTAATTAAACAAAACACCTCAGAGTCTGTATCTGCAAGTGAATGTGGTTCCTCTGGAGCTGCCCAGCATGGTCCCAGTGAAGCCACTGCAGAGGGCTAGTCACATGGAACCCGGTAAAATGCCCTGCAGTGTCTGCTGCCTGATGCAATGCTGATGCAATGCTGTCAGTATTCGTGACACAGGTTCTGGTGAAAAGGGAAGAGGTTTAGTCAAGGGCCGGCCACCTGAGAAGATGAGGGGACTCTTGGCTTCAAAAACCCATCTTTGCTTGGCCTTTGGTGGCGCAGTGGATAGAGTACCTACCTGGAACGCTGAGGTTGCTGGTTCAAAACCTGGGCTTGCCCAGTCAAGGCACATACGACAAGCAAGCAACGAGCAGCTAGAGTGAAGCAGTGGCTCATCATACCCCCCACTCTCCTCTCTGTAAAATCAATAAATAAAATCTTAAAAAAAAAAACAAAAAAAGTCCTAACAGCTCAGATACCTTGGCCAGATTATATAGGGGATGTGGGGAATTTGGGAGAGGGAGAATTCCTAGGGAGAGGATGGACATGCAGTTTCTCTTGAGGGAGGGATGTTCTTACCTTCCTAGCTGTCTGGACTTCTGCAGTCTTTTTGGCCTAATTGGAGAATGGAAACTGTGAGCCTCAGCGTGGTGGGAGAGAGGGGAGGGGGTCTGAGGGTTCATTCTTCTCGCTTTGATGTTAACTCTTGATATGCATCAGCCAGATGTCTGATTCATCGCCACTGGTGATGTTCCTTAATGTTCCTTATTCTAGGAGGGGAACAGGCTTTTGAATTGCAACGAGAACTCAGCCACAGGTGAAAGCATAGGATTGATTATATACTTGTGATTTGTTACAGAATGCATGACTTTGATTTCTAGATTGGTAATATTAAATCACAGTTACATTTAGAGTAACAAGCTAGGTTTACTAGATCAACATGGGTGGCTTTATATCAATTCTTATATAGGCTTACTTTAAGAGCATATTCTTGTTTTAATTCTATTCTATGGCTAGTCAGACTAATATCAGTAATATAGCATGTTCATTCCCTGTTACAAGCATTTTGGACTTGGAAGGCCACACAGTCTGTGTGGCAAGGACTTACTTCTGCCCTTTTCACACGAAAGCAGCCATTGTCAATACATAATGAATGAGCATGGCTGTGCTCCAACAAAACTTCATTTGCAGGTCCTAAAATGAAATTTCATGTAATTTTCATGTGTCATTAAAATTCTCCTTTCTCTTCAAACATTTAAACATGTGAAAAATTACTCTCATCTCTAGCCACACGAAAACAAGTGGTGGTCAGCTTTGGTGCCACAGCAGTTTGCCAACCTGGCCTAGAATACTTTCTTTTCTTCTTTTAAAAAAACTGTTTTCCCATTTGATTTGAGACAGAGAGAGGAAGGGAGAGAGAGAGAAACATCAACTTGTTTGTCCACTTTAGTTGTGCACTCATTGATTGCTTCTCGTATGTGCCCTGACTGGGGATCAAACCCGTGAGCTCGGTGTGCCGGGATGATGCTCTATCACTGAGCAACCTGGCCAAGGCTGGCCTAGAGTATTTTTGGAATCCCTCTTCTGGAATTGACTTCAATGTGGCCTCAACATGTCTATGTATAATCCTGACTTTGGTGGTGGCAAAACTTCATCCTTTCCTGGAGATCTGGCTTTGCCAAAGGACCAGCAGACGTCCTGACTTAAACTGGATGAATGAAGTTGGTGTTGTATTGTACAGTGTGGTGTTGTATTGTATTGTATTGTGCTATCCTAGGTCTAAAGAAAAGGAGTCACCAGTGACCCAAAGAATAGGAAGTTCTTGAGCTGCTGTTGAAGATGCCGAGTGTCCGCACCAGGCGGAGTGTAGCCAGGTTGCTGTTGACACCGCCCCTGCCATCCACACCACCCACACTATCCACACTGCCGTTGCCTGCACACCAACAGAGTCTGGACGGTGGCTGCACACTGCCTCTGCGTGCCACCACAGTTACACTCGAGTCACTTATTTGTGTGTGCAAAATCCCGGCGAGAGTGGATTAGGCCAGGTTTACACACGCATGTCCTGGCTGCCGGGGGACAGGCAGAGGGAGCACCCACTCCGCTCCCCTCCCTTGCACACCTGGGCCTCTACATTCCACAGGTGCAACACATAATGGGACACTCCATAATGACACGTGCCCGTTATGCTTCCTGCCTCTGGCGGCCCGACATGCCCCTGTCCCCACTTGGATGTTTCCCCACACCCTCCCCACACGTCCCTCCCTCCCTCCTCAGCTCCGAAGTCCGGGAGGTCTGGGCGACACCCGTTTCCCTTCTGTGTTCTTGCCCTGGAATCCTTCCTCTGGGTTTAGAGAGAAGCAACAACATGGAAAACCCTAATTAGAAGGATATCACAGGGTAGTGAATATTTACATCTGGGTAATTATTAGCTCCTGAAAAATTAAGGTATTTTTTATTCAACTTACATTTTGTCGAGCCTCCATCTGCACAGCTAAGATGATGCAATCTGTGGTATAGTTTTTGCATGATGTACATAGGAATGAGTCAGTGATAAAAAACATACGGTATGCAAAGTACAGCATAGGGAATATAGTCGATAATATTGTAGTAACTATATATGGTGTCAGATGGGTACTAGACTGGTCACTTTGTAAGTTACATGAATATCTAATCACCATGCTGTGTACCTGAAACTAATATGACATTGTATGTCGACTGTAATTGAAAAAAATTATTAAAAAGTTATATACCCTGGTTGGTGGCACAATGGCTAAGGGTCATCCCAGAACACCAAGGGTGCTGGTTCAGTCCCGGGGTTGACAGCTTGAACCTAGGGTCACCGGCTAGACCCTGAGTTTGTCAGTTCAAGCCCTGGTCAGGGCACAGATGAGAAGCAATCAATGACACAACTAAGTGGAACAATGAGTTGATCTTTCTTTCTCTCTTTCTCTCTCCCTTCTTCTCTCTCTCAAAAAAAAATTATATAATGACAGACTATCTAAATTTTTTTCAGTTTCATGATTTCTCACAGGAAACTAAGGGGACAAGCTTTCTTATGTTTTTCTTTTTTCTTTCTTTTCTTTTCTTTCTTTCTTTTTTTTTTTTTTTTTTTTTTGAGATAGACTCCCATATTTTCCCTGACCGGGATCCACCCCGCAACCCCCATCTGAGACTGATGCTTGAATCAGCTGAGCTATCTTCAGAGCCTGGGCCCATGCTCGAACCAATCAAGCTACTGGCTGTGAGAGAGGAAGAGAGAGAAGGGGGAGAGGGAGAAGGAAAGGAAGAGGAGCAGATGGTTACTTCTCCTGTGTGCCCTGATTGGGGATCGAACACAGGATGCCCGCATGCTGAGCCGATGTTCTATCCACCGAGCCAACCAGCCAGGGCCTTATTTTTTCTAGAGCCTTGGGAAGCTTTAAGTTTGGGTATATGTGGGCTCCTTGTGTTTTAAACAGAATGAGGAGTTTATTTTGGACAGTGAATTTTCCTCCTATAGCAATAATCTTTTCTGGAAGGCACAAGGTCAAGAGGAAGACCCACTGGCCATGGATGTGAGACTTCCTCTGTATCTAAAGAATGACTCCCACTTCATGGAGTGGAGATGAGCACCATGAACTCAAAGGATTACTTACTGTTCACCGGGCACTTTCGTCAGGGCTTCCTGTGTGTTATCTCATTTAATACTCACAACCCGATAACTACATGCTATTACCATCCCTAATGTCCTAACACTAGTGAGTGGTAGAGCCGGAATTCACCGTGACAGCCTCACTCCGGAGTGTCTACTCTTCATCTGACTGAAATACGTGCTTCTTTCCCCGGTGACCCAGAGATCGGCTTTCACTATTACTAAGGTGACCAACTTTTTTACAACGAAAAGGAGGACAAAAATAAATTGAAGATAACGATATTGTAAATAAAAGAAACATTGTGTTCATTTCAACAATAATACACTATATAATATGATAAATGCATAATAAAAACATTTGTAATATTTTATATTGTAATTATGCTTACATGCCTATTCATTTTTAATAATACTTGTAAGAACAAAGTACTCATCTAAATACAAGTACGTCACATCACACACAATGGGTCGACTCTGCATCGATCGAATACGGACATTTACAGATGAGTCTTCCAGTATCAAAAAGGAGGACATGCAAGAGGACACTTTTCGAGGGAGGATGGAATTTACAAAAGAAGGACTGTCCTCCCTAAAGGAGGACGATTGGTCAGCTTACTATTCTTCCTGAAAAGGAAGTCGAGACATTTACAGGTCATTAGATGACACGAGGAACCCCTGGGGAACGAGTCAGCTGTTCCTTCAAGTGTCGGATGTTTCAGAGAGAAGTAGTGCAGAGTTGAGCTGGTCAGAAAACAGAGGCCTGATGTCCTGGCTCCTTCAGCGTCCCCTCCTCCTCCCCCTCCTCCAGCCTGCTGCTCCGCGTGGCCCCTTGCGGTTAAACTCTACGGAGGAGATGGCGCTGGGGCTGTTCTCCCTGCAGGTCCAGAGGGAGGTTCTGGATAAGCTGCACAGCCACTGCCTCCGGACAGGACAAGGAGAGCCCAGGGAGCGGAGAGCCCAGCGCGGGCCCGGGTACTGGTTCCGGGGAGTGTCTGGAAATGCCTGCTCCGTGGGTCATGTTCCCTGGTGGTCGCGCCTCCTGAAAATGGGTCCCGCGGATCTGCACCTTGAAGGGAGGCGAACGGCATGAGTGTCCCCGTCGCAGCGAGCTGGAGGGTACGGAGTGAACGCAGAAGACAGATGGGTCTGGAGAGACAAGGGGCAGTGCTGAGGCATCTTGAGAATAGCAGACATTAGACAATAAAGCGTAAGGCTAAGGACATGACAGAATATCTGAGCTAATGAACTAAGAGTAACGAAACTGGTTTGAGGAAGATAAGAAATTAAGAGTACACAAAAAGTATAAATTAAAAATGAGTTATGTAATCATCGGCAAGAATTCATATCTCCTTTTAAGCAAGAATTCTTTTTTTTTTTTTTTTTTTTGTATTTTTCTGCAGCTAGAAACGGGGAGAGACAGTCAGACAGACTCCCGCATGCACCCGACCGGGATCCACCCGGCACGCCCACCAGGGGCGACGCTCTGCCCACCAGGGGGCGATGCTCTGCCCCTCCGGGGCGTCTCTTTGCCGCGACCAGAGCCACCCTAGCGCCTGGGGCAGAGGCCAAGGAGCCATCCCCAGCGCCCGGGCCATCCCTGTTCCAATGGAGCCTTGGCTGCGGGAGGGGAAGAGAGAGACAGAGAGGAAGGAGGGGGTAGGGGTGGAGAAGCAAATGGGCGCTTCTCCTATGTGCCCTGGCCGGGAATTGAACCTGGGTCCCCCGCACGCCAGGCCGACGTTCTACCGCTGAGCCAACCGGCCAGGGCCTTTAACCAAGAATTCTTATTTATTTATTTATTTATTTTTTTAGTGAGAGAGAGAGAAAGAGGAACAGACAGCAACAGACAGGAAGGGAGAGAGATGAGAAGCATCAACTCATAGTTGCAGCACCTTAGCTGTTCACTGATTGCTTTCTCATACGTGCCTTGACCGGAGTGGTGGAGGGGGCTCCAGCCAAGCTAGTGACCCCTTGCTCAAGCCAGCGACCTTTGGGCTCAAGCCAGAGACCAAGAGGTCATATCTATGATCCTGCGCTCAAGCCGGTGAGCCAGCGCTCAAGCCAGTAACCTTGGGGTTTCGAACCTGGGTCCTCAGCATCCCAACCCAATGATCTATCCACTGCACCACCGCCTGGTCAGGCTTAAATACTTTTTAAATAAAGAAAAGTCTTTATGCACGCTATCCCTTTGAAGTTCCTTCCTTTTCCAGAATGATCCAGGCCAGCCTCCCCTTTTACCCTCAGCAGCAAATCCCCAGAGAGGCCCCACCCACCAGCTTCTGGCTGAATGAACAGAGAAAGCACTCGTCTACAAACCTAAACACCTCTTGGGTCCTGGGTGCCCGCAAGGCAGCCAGAATGTCCACGTTGAACCTACTCACCCCTGCCCTGACTGCTGCTGACATTTCCTCGTCAGCACGCTCTTGCAACGGCCGTTTTGTCACACGTGTATGCTACATAATATACTGCTTGTTTTGTGTGTGTGTGTTTTTTTTTGTTTGTTTGTTTGTTTTTTGTATTTTTCTGAATCTGGAAACGGGGAGAGACAGTCAGACAGACTCCCGCATGCGCCCGACCGGGATCCACCCGGCACGCCCACCATGGGGCGACGCTCTGCCCACCAGGGGACGATGCTCTGCCTCTCCAGGGCGTCGCTCTGCCGAGACCAGAGCCACTCTAGCGCCTGGGGCAGCAGCCAAGGAGCCATCCCCAGCGCCCGGGCCATTGCTCCAATGGAGCCTTGGCTGCGGGAGGGGAAGAGAGAGACAGAGAGGAAGGGGGGGTGGAGAAGCAAATGGGCGTTTCTCCTATGTGCCCTGGCCGGAAATCGAACCCGCGTCCCCCGCACGCCAGGCCGATGCTCTACCGCTGAGCCAACCGGCCAGGGCCTCTGTTTTGTGTGTTTTTGTATAACATTTATATCACAGTCTATGTTGTTTTCTGCAAATTGCTTTTTCCACCTGGGGTTACGCTGAGGGAATCACCTGTGCGGTTGTGCGTCATGTCGTTTGTCTGTTTTTCACTGCTGAGATGTGTTCCTCTGAGTGAACAGACGTATTTTAGTCTCTTGCCACCAGAATGTTTCCAGTTATTATTATTATGATTTTTTTAAACAGGAAACATTGCTGTTTAGAAGCTTCCCTATCCGTCTCTCCTGGTATGCTTGTGCAAGAATTTCTTCTGGGTGTATGCCTAGAAGTAGCACTGCTGGGTCAGGTTTACAGAAGAGTAGAGCAGTGTTTTCTGAGGTGGGGCTGGCCAGGTGGGGAGAAGCTGGGGTCCAAATCTCTTTCAATTCCTTTATGTCCTCCATTTCACTACCAGTTTTTCCTGGGAACACTTCCCAATACATCGCTTTCACATGCATCCCGTTGATATTCCACAGACATTTTAGAATTTTTTTTTAGGTTACATGAAAATCCTGTTGAGATTTTTCTTGGAATTTTTTTTTTTTTGAATAGAATATATAAATCAGTTTGGGGGGAGAATTATACCCTATGACATTAAATATTTTTTACACATGAATATGAAATATGATTTACTGGTCTTTTTTAGTACCTTTTAACAAAGTTTTCATAATTTTCTGAGTAATGGTCTTGCACATATTTTTATTAGATTTATTTCTAGGCACATTACAGTTTTTATTGCTATTATAAATAGTGGAGCTTTTGCTTTGTTTTGTTTTAATTTTGCTTCTCAACTGTTTGTATAGAAACAACAGTTCACTCTTGGTCCTTTTTTTTTTTTTTTTTTTTGGTGTATTTGGTACTTGTAGGCTGAATTCTGGACATTGTGCACGAGAAACGTGTGTCAGGACCCCTCTGCCAGTCTCGCGAAGCTTACAGATTCCTTAGAAGAGTATTTTTAAATGCAGATAAAATGCATGGGAGTACAAAGAATCCAGTTACATTGAATTGCAACCCGGAGGCCCTGGGGGTCCACAGACCCCACGTCAGGAACAGTGTAGGAGTTCTGGATGGCCTTATCTTCTGAGAGAGTGTTCACTGCAAGTTTTGGTGAGGCAGAGAGAGTGGAATCACGCACTGAACTGTTTTGAGGCTAAACTGCAAGTTTGGAAGGCTTTGACTACCTCTGGTTTTCTCTCCCTTGTTAGGGGGCACCCCCTCCAGGACTCCCAAATAGGGGCTTACTTTAATTTAGTATTAGATAACTTCCAATAAAGAGAAAATCCTAACCAACCAGTGTTATAGGGAATATATTTGGCAGAAGCAAATACATTCCCGCAGATAACGGCCTCAGACAGATTGCAGATATCAAGACATTAATCACAGGGCTTTGACATTTAAGAACTCGGGAGTTTGAAGTTTTGTTGACTTTCAGAGATAGGCAGAGCTTAATGAGCCAAATAAATTATTCTTCAGCTTTCTGCTGAAAATGCTGTAAATAGCATTTTTACTGGTTCTGTCTGTCATCTTTTTATGAGGAACATTAAGTATTCCCTCTAGAATAATATTTTGTGAAGGACAGAATATTTCTAAATATATTTATTAATTACCAAATAACAAGACAAATGAAAAGTCAGAGGTCAGTCGCCTTCCGTACTCTCAGTGATCCAAAAAATGGTTTAAGGTATTTTTAATGTACGGTTCTGACCTTTTAGTTAATTTACATTGGATTTTGGCAACAGAAAGGGTTATATAATAGTGCAGCCTCTTTCTACCAAATAAAGACTGAGTTTTTAAAAAAATAAATCTCACTATTTAAATTTAGAAATATTAAATGTTTGGTTAAGAAAAAAAAATTTTAAGACTTTATTTTTTTAAGTTGTTTTCAGTTCACAACAAAATTGGGGGGAAGGTACAGACATCGCTCCGATGCTCCCGCCCCCGCACGCGCAGCCTCCCCGAGTATGTTACCAGCACCCCTACCGGAGGGTGCGTTGGTTTACCGTCAGCGAACCTGCATTGACATAGTACAGTCACCCTAAATCCATTGCTTGCACTACAGTTCAGTTTCGGTGTTGTACACTCGATGGGTTTGGACAGGTCATTCTACAATGACATATGTCGACCATTATAGAATCATAAGGAGGATAGCAGTCTCCCTCCTGACCACAGGGGTATGTTCCAGGACCCCGGGGGGGTGCCGTGCCTGAAACCGTGGAGAGCACTGAGCTCTTCTTCCTCTACGTCGTTTCTCCTCTACATCCAACCCTTTTCACTTAAGGGAAGGCTTCAGTGGCTTTCTCTGGCATATCTGAATTGCCAGCATCACTATTCTTGTCTTTTGGGGACACTATTAAGTCAAATAAGGGTGACCTGAACACAAACACTGTGATACTGCCCCAGTCCATCTGATACCTTAGACAGCAACAAAGTGACTAATGGGTGGAGAGAGGGTACAGTGTGGAGACACAAGCCACAGGGATGACGCATATCCTGGGCAAGGTGGCGTGGGAAGGCACGCAATTCATCACACTACTGACAACAGCATTTCATTGAAAACGTATGAATTGTTTATTTCTAGAATTTTAGACCGAGGCTGACCTTGGATAACTAAAGCCCTGGAAAGCAAACCCACAAGTAAGGGGGACGATTGTATTTTAACTGCCCTAAAAATTCCCTGGGCTCTGTTTTTCCCTCCCTGCCTCCAATTTCTGGCAATCACTGACTTTTTTTTTTTTTTTTTACTGTCTCCATAGTTCTCCTTTTCCAGAATGCCATATTGGAATCATATAGTGTGTAGCCTTTTCAGATTGGTTTCTTTCACTTAGTAATATGTATTTCAAAGTACTTCATGTCCTTTTATGGTTTGATAGTTCATTTATTTTTAGTACTGAATAGAATTTCATTGTCTGGATGGACCACAGTTTATCCATTCACCTGCTAGAGGACATCTTAGTTGCTTTCAAGTGTTGGCAATTATGAATAAAACTATTATAAACATCCATGTGCAGGTTTTTGTGTGGACATAAGTTTTCAACCCCTTTGGGTAAATGCCAAGAGGCACAATTGCTAGATGGTCTCTTAAGGGTATGTTTAGTTTTGTAAGAATCTGCCAAACTGTATTCCAAAGTGTCTGGCCTATTTGCATTCCTGTGAGCAATGAATGAGAGTTCTGTTGCTCCCCGTCCTTGTCAGCATTTGGTGTTGTCAGTGTTCTAGATTTTGGCCATCTAATAGATGTGTAGTGATAGTCATTGTTCTCTATGTTGATTTTTTATACATGTTTTTAATTTTATAAGACTTTATTTACTCATTTTAGGGAGGAGATAAAGAGATAGAGATAATAGAGATAGAGAGAGAAGGAGGAGGAGCAGGAAGCAGCAATTCCCATATGTGCCCTGACCGGGCAAGTCCATCATTGTTTTTAACCTGTATTACCCTGATGAAATGATGTGGAGCATCCTTTCATATACTTTTTTCCCATCTGTATATCTTTTTCTTTTCTTTTCTTTTCTTTTTTAAGCGAGCGAGAGAGAAAGACAGACAGGAAAGGAGAAAGATGAGAAGCATTACTTCTTCATGTGGCACCTTAGTTGTTCATTGATTGCTTTCTCATATGTGCCTTGACCCAGGGCTCCAGCCGAGCCCGTGACCCTGTGCTCAAGCCAGCAACCTTGGGCTCAAGCCAGCAACCATGGGGTCCTGTCTATAATCCCATGTTCAAGCTGGTGAGCCAGCAACCTCAGGGTTTTGAACTGGAGTCCTCTCTGTCCCAGGCTAATGCTCTATCCACTGCGCCACCATGTGGTCAGGCTGAATATCTTCTTTAGTGAAGTGTCTGTTAAGGTCTTTGGCTAATTTTTAATTCAGGTTGTTTTCCTATTGTTGAGTTTTAAGAGTTCTTCGTGTATTTTGGATAGTAGTCCTTTATAAATGTGTCTTGTAAACATTTTCTCCCAGTCTGTGGCTTGTTTTTTCATTCTCTTGACATTTCACAAAGCAAAAGTTTTTTTAATTTTAATTAAAGTCCAGTTTATCAATTATTTCTTTCATGGATTATGCAGGAAGTCATTTTTCCCTTTTGATTTCCCCTCAATTTTTCTTTTATTAAAAAAATTTTCTATTGATTGATTTTAGAGAGAGAGAAAGAGAAACATCAATTTGTTTCTCCACTTAATTATGCATTCAATGGTTGTTTCCTGTATTTGCCCTGACCAGGGATTGAATCCACAACCCTGGAGTATCTGGGCAATGCTCTAACCAACTGAGCAACCTGGCCAGGGCCCCCAATTATTTTTAAAGAAAGAAACAAGGCCTGGCTGCGTGTTCAGTGTATAAAGCATCGTCCTGGTGCACCAAAGTCATGTGTTCAATCTCCGATCAGGGCATATGTGAGAAGCAGTCAATGAGTGCACAAGTAAATGAAACAATTAAGTGAAACAACAAGATGATGCTTCTTTCTCTCTTTCTCTCTCACTTCTCTCTCTCAAATCAATTGCAAAATTAAAAAAAAATAGAAACAACAATAAATATAGTACGATACTCTCTGCATCACATTATTTTAATTGCTTGAGGTCAGCTGGAAGAAAAGCATAGTCCTCCATTGTATGTGACTTTAAAATGGTCCTTGTAATTCTCTACCTTGTTGATTCAGATCAATTCCATCACCGACAGAGCACCCCCTACCGCCATGCACCACGCTAAGCATCAGCAGCGACGCCCTGGCGGACAGTGAGCCCCGCAGGACTGCTCCACAGGCAAAATGTACGAGCGAGTCTGGGATCAGAATCGAAGCGTAAGAAAATATTTATTTTCCGTACACTCACTTAGCATTTTGCATAGAGAAAAATCTACAAGTCATTTGTAATTCAGCATCCATACAAAGTCTGAGTTTTATGGTTTGGTATTGTTCTTATTTTGAAGGTCACAGGGGGCAGGTGGTGAGCATTAAAACCATTCCCGTTCTGGGGACCGCTGAAGGTCTCAGAGTTGCCTAAGCTCTGACTTTGCAGACTTGGCTGAGAGAAGCGTAGAAGATGGAGATAGGATACTTCATTCCCCTTGCCTGCTTCATTTGAACACACCCCTGCTCCCAGAACTCCTTGAGCAAGGGATGAGAAACGCAAGGAGCTTGAAGACAGATGGGATGCAAAGAATATGGTGATTTGAAGGTGATCACTCTCTTCCCAAGAGTTTGGACAAGAAAGGTCACAAGAAAGTTCTTCCATGATACATACAATGAGGATTATTGTGGTCAGTTGGCGGGTTTTGAGGCTGAGCAAGGGAGAGACAGGACCACCAGGTGGCAGTGTTGTTCAACAGCTTTATTGCATGGGACTTGGGCAGGTTATATGTATGGGGAGGCCCCTCACAGCAGAAGACCTTCCTGAGACAGGGACACGGATCCACCACCCAGAAGGGGAAGAGGGTGTGGGAATTCTCCAGACTGACGAGAATCCGAGAGGGAGTTTACCCATCCAGGTGATGTCACTCAGCAGAAAGATCAGGAGTCTCTGGGTC
Organism: Saccopteryx leptura; assembly: GCF_036850995.1. NCBI lineage: Eukaryota > Metazoa > Chordata > Mammalia > Chiroptera > Emballonuridae > Saccopteryx > Saccopteryx leptura. Next base: position 8,530,088 of record NC_089505.1, on the reverse strand, counting down.
AGAGAACTCCCATGGGTGGCAGCAGTTTTGGAGTCTTGATGGTTAATTCTGTGTCAATTTGACTGGGCCACAGATGGGCAGATACCTGGTTAAACAAGATTCTGGTTGTTTCTAGGAAGGTATCTCTGGATGAGATTAGCATTTGAATTGGTAGGCTAAGTAAAGCAGACCGCCCTTCCCAATGTGGGTGGCCTTATCCATTCGGTTGAAAGCCTGGAAAAAAAAAGCTAAGTAAGGGGGAATTTGCTCTTCCTGCCTGACTGCCTTCAAGTTGGAATCAGTCTTCTCCCGCCTTTGAACTTGGACTTAAACTGGAACTCACACCATTGGCTCTCTTGGGTCCCCAGCTTGCCAACTGCAAATCTTGGGACTTGTCAGCCTCCATAACTGCATGAGCCAATTTCTGAAAATCCATCTATCTATCTACCTATCTATCATCCATCTGTCATCATCATCTGTCTTTTATTGGTTCTGTTTCTCTGAAGAACCTTGGCTAATAGCTACAAGGGTGTGTCTTATCTGTGGCTAACAAATATTGCGTGCAGTTTCATGGGTTATATAAAGTGGGTAGGCTCTCAAGGGCTAAAAATGATGTTTATTTGGACTCTATGTAAAGCAACTGAGTGCGTGAGAATTTGAGTCGGTGCTGGTGGACTGCGAGCTAACAGTCCAACCAAGCCTGGTGTGAAGAAGAAACAACACAGGACCACCTTAGGCCAACACACAGGGTCCAGCTCCGGCCCCTCTTTAGGACGACTATGGGACGGGGGGAGAAGGAAGGGCTCAAATCAGTAAACGTCTGAATAGTTAACAGTGCTTTCCTTCATTCTGGAATGTTCTTTATTAAGGGATGGCAAGGAGCTGGGGGTCTTATGTTTCTCGTGAACTCTCTGTCACCCTCACTCGTCCACCCCACACCAGCCTGGAGAGGGGAGCAAGGGCTCAGGTAACCATAGCAACAGTAACAAAAATAGTTGTATCTTCTCTGCCACGTCTCCGTCTTCACTTTCCTCTGGCCGGGTCCCAGGCACGTCCACGTGCTCCCCTTGGCTGGCGGCCACGTAAGTGCGTCCACAGCAGCCGCTGGTGTGTGGGCTTAATAATGTTTATCTTTTCTTCTACTTGAAAGATATTAATGCTTATGATAGAGGGTCCAGGAGGTAGAAAAATAAAAGAGAGAACTAAAAGTGACCCATCTGAGAGAGAACCACATTTTCATATACTTCTTTCTTTTAGTCTTTCTGTAATACGTTTATAAATAATATTTAACATCATTACTGTTTTGCATTCGGTTCTTTGCATCTTAAATTTAATCATCTGATTTTTCTATGTCATCAAATATGTTTTAGAAGGACCATACACACACACACACACACACACACACACACACACACACACACACACGGGTGTGGGTATGATTTTTTCCCTCCACAAGCAGAACACAGGAAATCTTGGCCAGAGTTCTCTGGCTTTGCTTAACTTTGTTCAGGAAGCAATGTAGCCCACAATATTCACTGTTCAAAATTTATAAGGACCAGCTAGGTCTTTAGCTTCATGCAATTTTTTTTTTCTTCAAGCACGAAAATATCAAGTAAAGTCATAAAAACAGTGACCTAACCTCTGGCAGAAGGATATATTTTAAAACGATTGCACTTAGAAGCATAAGTTTTAATGCCAGCATAAAATTGCACTCCGTGGGCACAGTGCAACGTGTCCAGTTGTTGGCCTTTTAGATTGGTCCCTAATTTGCCCCTTGAGAACCAAAGTTCGATCAGCGAGGACGGGGCTGGCTGCCCCCCTCTGGCGTTTGTGTCCAGGTGAGGTCGGAAAGGACTCCCTCCCCTGTTAGTGTTCATACTTCTAAGCCTCAGCCTGGTACAGCACCCAGTGTGAAGCCATGCCCTCAGCCTTGCTCCACGATGAGAGCCTACAGTTCTACCGTTTCCTTCCTTCCTTCCTTCCTTCCTTCCTTCCTTCCTTCCTTCCTTCCTTCCTTCCTTCCTTCCTTCCTTCCTTCCTTCCTTCCTTTTTTTAACAGAGACAGAGAGACTCAGAGAAAGGGATAGATAGGGACAGACAGACAGGAATGGAGAGAGATGAGAAGCATCAATCATCAGTTTTTCGTTGCGACACCTTAGTTGTTCATTGATTGCTTTTTCATATGTGCCTTGACCGTGGGCCTTCAGCAGAGTGAGTAACCCCTTGCTTAAGCCAGGGACCTTGGGTCCAAGCTGGTGAGCTTTTGCTCAAACCAGATGAGCCCGCGCTCAAGCTGGCAACCTCAGAGTCTCAAACCTGGGTCCTCACATCCCAGTCCGACGCTCTATCCACTGCGCCACCACCTGGTCAGGCTCTACCGTTTTCTATGAAAAGGCTCCCGATAATTGATGTATGAGGACAGAGAGAGAGAGAGAGAGAACTTAATTCTCTTTTTTTCTTTTTTAACAGATTTGAATTTGTTATTCTGTTGTTCTTAACTGTGGAGTCATTCAAAGGCCCAAGAATGCAAAAACCAGTTGGAGATGTTTTCAAAGGACAGCCAAACAAGCATTTCTCTTCCAAATAAGTTTGATTCCACTGTTGGATTTTTAAAAACTTTTGTTTATCTTCACTGATTATCTAACTTTGATTTGAATGCTTTGTCACTGAATATTCCTAAGTAGATTAACAACAACAAAACCCCCAAAATAAGATCATCTAAAAATTAGTTATACGATGTGCTCTAGTGATGAGACTCCTGGGCTAAGGATGAAGAAACCTTATTTCGTTTCTGCCCCCGCCTCGGAAGGGTGACTTCGGAAGCCATTGACCTCTGTGAGCCTGTTTCTTCTTCTGTCAAATGAAGTGGGTTGGACTCCAAGGCGGGCAGTTATTATTTTGTGGATGTTCACTTTTTGTCTCTTTTGCTCCTGGTCCTGGGTTTCCTTTGGAGGACCACATTCTTCCACTGTCATGCATTACAGATGGGGTTCCGTCACTAGCTTGGATTGGGGGGGGATCCCCTCGTATGGCAGTGGGAATGGGGAAGGATGCTTCTCATAGCATGAAGGGACCCTTTGAAACACAAATTTTATGTTTTAAAGTATCAGTGGCTAACATGAAATGATTTCTTACTCTATGTATTAGTTAGCTATTGCTGTGTAACAAATTACCACTGATTTAGCTGTTTACAACAGCACACATTTATAATCTCAGAGTTTTCGGGGTCTTGGCTGCAGCATGGCCCCGGGCTACAGTCAAGGTATCGACCTGGGCTACAGTAACATCAGAAGATCTACTGGGGGGAAATCGGCTCCTCAGCACCCAGGCTGCTGGCAGAATCCATGTGCTTCTTGCGGGGCTGAGCCGTCAGCATCTTGCTGAGGCTGCTTTCAGTGGCTGGAGGTCGCCCACAGCTGTTTGCTGCAGGAGCTCCGCCAGCATGACTGTTGACTACACGGCCAGTGAGGGCAAGTCCAGCGTGTCTGCTGGCAAGATGGAGTCTGATAGGTACGTAGACACCTAATCAAGGAGTGACATCCCCTTGCCTCGGCCACGTTCTCTTGGTTACAAGCAAGTCACAGGTCCCGCCCACATTGAAGGTGTGTTCCCTTGGGGGTCACCTAGGGTCACCCACCTACGTTTTCCGTCGGACCTCACATGGAAGGGTTGACTGACCAATAATGGATATTTAACACCTCCTCTGTTCCTCTGGTAAGTACCTCAAAGTTTCAACTATGTGCCACAGTCTCGACTTGTGGTCTTTCGGTCGTTAGCCTCTGTCTCCAGGTCCAGGATAGGCTCACCTCCCGTGGAACGTCACTCTGTAAGAAGTGGTGCTCCAGCTCCAGGACCTCCGCTCCCATTTCTGCACCCATGTTTACGGCATGGGCTTCCTCTAGGCCAAACTGTGAGCTCGAGACAAGCAACTGGCTGGTGTTCGTGGGTGACAGACCGTATCTTTGCCACTGACCTTTGTGGGATTATCCCATTAGTGGGATACTCCTCATTAGAATGCCTTGTCAACAGGAGACCCTGACTCCCAGGACAGGGACGGATTTTTATGACACCTGGACAGGGGTGATATGTGATGACAGCTGACGTTCCCACCTTACACCCTGTGCTTTCACACCTCCCATCAGCTCTGAGGCTCTGGACTCTCCTTTGAGAAGGCTTTCAGTAGCTGCTCTTGTTTCGGATGAAACCCAGAGAAGTGACCGAGTTGGGGGGGGGGGGAGGGGGAACAGATGGAAGGCTGTTTGCCCCGAGAGGGTGGGGAGAAGCCAGAGCACAGTCTGCTTCGCGGAGCACTGGGCGACCCTCTCCCAGCTGGAGTCTCAGGAAGGTTGAAGGGTCATTTTTCAGATAATATTAAAAAGAGGATAAAAAAAAAAGAGATTGGTTACTTTTTAGAACTGCAGTGTTTCTTTTCAGCAGATTTAGTAAAATTTCTCTAACTTTTCTTTTAAATGGTTATTTTGCCTTTTAAAATATAACATTTTCCTAGGCCCTGGCTGGTTGGCTCAGTGGTAGAGCATCGGCCTGGCGTGCAGAAGTCCCAGGTTCGATTCCCGGCCAGGGCACACAGGAGAAGCGCCCATCTGCTTCTCCACCCCTCCCCCTCTCCTTCCTCTCTGTCTCTCTCTTCCCCTCCCGCAGCAGAGGCTCCATTGGAGCAAAGATGGCCCGGGCGCTGGGGATGGCTCCTTGGCCTCTGCCCCAGGCGCTAGAGTGGCTCTGGTAGCAACAGAGTGACACCCCGGAGGGGCAGAGCATCGCCCCCTGGTGGGCAGAGCGTCGCCCCCTGGTGGGCGTGCTGGGTGGATCCTGGTCGGGCGCATGCGGGAGTCTGTCTGACTGTCTCTCCCCGTTTCCAGCTTTGGAAAAATACCAAAAAAAACCCCAAATATATATATATGAGACTGTCTCTCCCCGTTTCCAGCTTCGGAAAAATACAAATATATATATATATATATATATATATATATATATATATATATATATATATATATATATATATAACATTTTCTTGTATGCATCCTGACCGGGGATTGAACCTGCAACTTTGGCATATCGGCATAAGGCTCTAACCAAGTGAGCTGCTCAGGGCCTAAGATATCACATTTTAATTTTGAGTAGATTTATATTTATAATTAGTGAAGATAGTACAGAGAGGTTCCATAGACTGTAATTTCCTTTTCGTTCTAAACGTGCCCGGACCCAACGCCGGGCTCACACTCTTCCCGAAACCGAGCGTTGTGCATAAGAAGATGAGAGAGAGCCCTGTTTTCTCTCTTCTTTCCAGTGTGTCACTGGCTCCCAGTGTTCAAAGCAGAGGGTTTGAAGTGACGCTGGAAGAAGAAAGGAGAAGGAAAGGGAGTCGGGCCATGAACTCTTTGACATTCCCAACTTTCATTTTAATGGTTAACTTCAGTCTCCCTCTCTGCAAATCTTTATAGAAACTGCCTGGCCTGCCAGGCAATGGCACAGTGGATAGAGCATCAGACTGGGATAAAGAGAACCCAGGTTCGAAACCCTGAGGTCGCCGGCTTGAGCACGTGCTCATGAAGTTTGTACACGGGGTCGCTAGCTTTGGCTTGAAGCCCAAGGTTGCTGGCTTGAGCCCAAAGTCACTGACTTGAGCAAGGGGTCACTTGCTCTGCTGTAGCCCCCCCCCCAAGGCACATGTGAGAAAACAATCAATGAACAACTAAGAAGCTGCAATGAAGAATTGATGGTTCTCATCTCTCTCCTTTTCTGTCTGTCTGTCCCTGTCCCTGTCCTTGTCTCTCTCTCTGTGTCTCTGTCACATACACACACACAAGAAACTGCCTGCAAGTCTCCAGCTAGACAGCCCAGTGCTGGGAATACCAACAGTCCTTGTTTCTACAAAAGCGTACGTCCCCCTGCCGAAGGGAGAGGCTTGTGAGGTTATTTGCTTTATGTTTGGTGTCAGGTGCTGGTTTGGGGAGTGAGGTGCAAATGTGGGTGAAGTTTTTGCAGACTTTCCACCCTTTATGTTCTCCATGCAGGCTCAGAATAGTCTCTGCTGCAACCCGTGTGGCAGCCTGCCTTGCGGCCATTTGAGCAGGAGGTGGGCCATGCTGCTGAACCAACATCTGGGAAGAGACTGCGCCTGTCCTTGTCCCGGGAAGGGAGGAAGGAAATGCAGACTCTCTGCACGGAATGGACCTGGGCCATTTTTAAAGCTTCTCATCACACCTGCCGTTCCTCTACTGCAGTGTGGCCTAAAGAGAGACAGGGACATCAATGGAACAGAACAGAGAGCCCAGAAGTAAACCCACACAGACCCGAACGACGGGTGTTTTCCCAAGGAGCAGTGACAGTCTCACAAACAAGCAGTTCTGGAAAGAATTGTGTATTCACGAAATTGCAAGAAAAATGAACTTGGATTTATAACTTGCACCATACATAGAAACCATCTCAAATTAGATCTAGACCTAAATGTAAAAACCTAAAACTACAAAACTTGGCAGAAGAAAGAGTAACAGGAAATCTGTTACCTCAGCAAGGCAAAGATTTCTTACTTATAACACTGAAAGCACAATCCGCAAAATAACAAATTGATAAATTATACCTCATCAACATAAAAAACTCTGTTCTTCACCCCGGCCGGGTAGCTCAGTTGGGTAGAGCATCGTCCTGACACGCCAAGGTTGCAGGTTCGATCCCCAGTCTGAGCACACACATGAATCATCCAATGGAATGCATATGTAAGTGGAACAACAGATCGATCTTTCTCTCCCTCTTTCTCCTTTCTTCTCTCTCTCTAAAAATTAACCAGTCAATAAAATAAAAAGTGCTGCTCTTCAAAAGTTTCTATAAAGAGAATGAGAAGAAAAGCCATAGATGGAGAGGAAATCTTTGCAAAATATATATCTGAAAAGTATTGATATCCAGAGTACATAAAGAACTCTTAAAACTCAGCAATAAACAACTCAATTTTAAAATGGGCAAAGTTAGCTAGCTAGCTAGATGGTATAAAGATGGCCAATAAACACATGAAAAGATGTTCAACATCATTAGACATTAGGGAGATGCAAGTTGAAACTACAATGAAATAACACTCACACACCTATCACAACGGCTAAAATTTAAAACGCCCAGTGTCGGTGAGGATGTGGAAAAAGTGGAACTCTCAGACACTGCTGGTGGAAATGTAAAACGGTGCACCTATTTTTGAAAACAGTTTAGTAGTATTTTAACAAATTAGACATGTCTACCATTAGATTCGTCCACTGTCCACTCCTAGCTGTTTAACTAGGAAAAAAGAAGACATGTGTTGAGAGACATGCACACAAATGTTCCTAGCGGCCAGCCCAAATCTCCATCACAGGGGAGTGGGGAAACGAGGGGGTGCTACAACGGAATATTACTCAGCCATAACAAAGAGTGAGGTACTGACCCATGTAACAATATGGGCGACTCTCAAACTAGTTATAGTGAGTGAAAGAACCCAGACAGAGGGGAGAACATGCTATATGACTCCCTTCACAGTCAAGTCTAGGGAATGCAGACCTGTGTCCTGTGGCAGGACGCAGAGCAGCGGCCGTTGTCTGCGGGGCGCAGGGAGGGAGGGCCTGCGGGGGAGGGGCACGGGGCGCTTCCGGAGGCGGCATGGGTATTTTCACCGTCTTGACAGTGCGGATGGCTGCACTGTGTGAGCCGGTATCCAAACCCACCAAGCTGTCCGCTTTAAATGGATGGTTTATTGTGTGCCAATATGCAATCTATTTGCATGGCAATGAGCAAGTGCCAAGAGCACTTTCCCTTTATCAAAATCAGAGATAAGGTACTGCTAAAGGCTGCAGACACCTCAGAAAGGGGAGAGTCTGGAGCCATGTGAGTTTCCTGTGCGGGGGCGGGGCGGGGGCGGGGGCTGAGCGAGGGGCTGTGCGGGCGGGGGCGGGACAGGAGCTCACAGTAGTCACCCCTCGTGCGGCCTCAGCCCCCCCACCCCAGGCCCCGCTAGCTGCCTGGCTTCCTTCCCCACGCCCCACTCCAGGCGGCAGATGGCACAGAAGTCAGGGGCATGTGCCTGGAGACAGCTTCAATGTCAAGTCCTGCTCCACCATTTCTGAGTGAGACGGAAACTTCACTCTCACCTGTGAAAACAATGGGAATTCAAGTCATTTAACTCATCCGGTGATTGTGGAAACCAAATGGGAACTTCAACCAGTGCCGGGAACGAGGCGAGTTGTCAATAAATGACATGTGCTGTGTCCTGCCAGGGTGTGGGGCCTTGTCCGTCCTCCTGCTGGGCTCTTGGTGCCTCCAGCCTCTATCAGGAAAGCTGGCACTTGGTCCTTCTGGTCTTGTTTCTCCAAAATGACCTGGGGATTCCCAAGGATGGAGAGGGCAGGACCCGGGCCCCACCAGAGTCTACTCACTGGAGAATCCCTCTCCAGAGAGGCCCCACCTGGGAACCCTGGTCCCGTCTTGGGGAGAAAAGAGCAGGGCCAGCATCTTCCTGCTCCTTCCCGTGCAGTCTCCCCAAAACCCCATTCAGAAAATACCTCCACTGGGCTCTCAGCTCTCAATGCCACGGACTCTGCCTAATGCGGAGCACACACGTGGGTACCCGTGGCTGAATGCCGGGGGCCCACGGGTACAACATGCAGGGGGCACCCTGTGCTCACATCTCCAAGTGTTAGCTTCCACCTGGTTCTCGGGGGTCTAAGAGGAGGTGCCCAGTGTAGAGGGGACATCGCCAGTGGAAGCCACCCCGGCACCCTGATGACACTGATGTTGAGGTGGCTGTCTTAGACCTCCGCAGGCAGGAGACCCGCCCGCTGAGTCCGCAGGTCCTGCCGCGTGGGCTCAGGGTTGGCGCTGCGGTCCATTAGCTGCTGCCCTTGGTGCAGACCGGGCCGAGGGTGACACAGGCACAGAACCCGCTCCAAGTCCTTCCTTCTGGGGACATGTGATGTGTGCCAAGGTCGCTTACTGGGTAGGCTAGTAACGTTTTGGAAGGGGCTTGGAAGCTGGAAAATCTTTCTTAAAGAGCAATGTCATTCTGCCACCTTGTGGTGATGTCCTTCTAGGAATTGTTTCTGTGACTGGCCTGTTAGGGGACACCGACTTTCCCCGAAGAGGACCAGTGTTTAATCTTATGCAGTGTCTTATTAACCACCATATACTCCCTATGAAAACTAGATCGTTTAAGTGTGAAACACATCACAAAGTGAGGTCCATCTTTGTGGTGCAGGATACTTTAAATATTCATTCAACAAACACTTTTCCTCCTCTTTTCAAGCAGCAGTGGCAGGCTCTGCGGGAAATATAGACACACAGTCTCTGCCCTCAGCGAGCTTAAAACTGGCCAGAGCATAAGGACATTTTACATAAATATCTATATTACAAGGCAAAGAGAGAGAGAGCGAGAGAAAGTATGTGTCCCCTGAAGAGCTCTGGTCAAACAGGGAAAGAAGCTGATGACAACATGGGAACCTGGGAAAGTCCAACAGGGGAGGTGGCAGTTGAGCCCAGGGAGGCACCCCCTCCAGGAGGCTTCTCGTCCGACTGTCCAGTGGCAGGAAGGCCACTGGATTCACAGCTGGGAGCAGTGATCTGCAGACTTTTTTGACCATGCACCACTAAAAATCCAACTGCAAAATAAGTGAGCATGCGTTTCACTAGAAATGTCTCTTTATGAGTTACAAGCATTTACGGATTGAGTACAGTCATTATAAAGTGCATACTAAATGATAGAACAGGGGTCGGGAACCTATGGCTCATGAGCCAGATGTGGCTCTTTTGATGGCTGCATCTGGCTCTCAGACAAATCTTTAATAATAAAAAAATAACGTTAAAAATATAAAACATTCTCATGTATTACAATCCATTCATTTCCTACCGCTCATGTTCATGGTTGTGAGTGGCTGGAGCCAATCACAGCGGTCCTCCGAGACAACACCAAATTTTTTTTTTTTTTTTTTTTATTGTGGTTTTGATCAGTTGCTTTTTTTTTTTCTTATATAATTTTATTTTTTTAATGGGGTGACATCAATAAATCAGGATACATATATTCAAAGATAACAAGTCCAGGTTATCTTGTCGTTCAATTATGTTGCATACCCACCACCCAAAGTCAGATTGTCCTCTGTCACCTTCTATCTTGTTTTCTTTGTGCCCCTCCCCACCCCCTATCCCTCTCCCATTCCCCCCTCCCCCCCGTAACCACCACACTCTTATAAATGTCTCTTAGTTTCACTATTATGTCCCACCTACGTATGGAATAATACAGTTCCTGTTTTTTTTCTGATTTACTTATTTCGCTTCGTATCATGTTATCAAGATCCCACCATTTTGCTGTAAATGTTCCGATGTCATCATTTCTTATGGCTGAGTAGTATTCCATAGTGTATATGTGCCACATCTTCTTTATCCAGTCATCTATTGATGGGCTTTTTGGTTGTTTCCATGTCCTGGCCACTGTGAACAATGCTGCAATAAACATGGGGCTGCATGTGTCTTTACGTATCAATGTTTCTGAGTTTTTGGGATATATACCCAGTAGAGGGATTGCTGGGTCATAAGGTAGTTCTATTTTCAGTTTTTTGAGGAACCACCATACTTTCTTCCATAATGGTTGTACTACTTTACATTCCCACCAACAGTGTATGAGGGTTCCTTTTTCTCCACAGCCTCTCCAACATTTGCTGTTACCTGACTTGCTAATAACAGCTAATCGAACAGGTGTGAGGTGGTATCTCATTGCCGTTTTGATTTGCATTTCTCTAATAGCTAAAGAAGATGAGCATCTTTTCATATATCTGTTGGCCATTTGTATTTCTTCCTGGGAGAAGTGTCTATTCATATCCTCTTCCCATTTTTTTATTGGATTGTTTGTTTGTTTGTTGTTGAGTTTTATGAGTTCTTTGTATATTTTGGATATTAGGCCCTTATCTGAGCTGTCGTTTGAAAAAATCATTTCCCATTTAGTTGGCTTTCTGTTTATTTTGTTATCAGTTTCTCTTGCTGAGCAAAAACTTCTTAGTCTGATGTAGTCCCATTCATTAATTTTTGCCTTCACTTCTCTTGCCATTGGAGTCAAATTCATAAAATGCTCTTTAAAACCCAGGTCCCTGAGTTGAGTACCTATGTCTTCTTCTATGTACTTAATTGTTTCAGGTCTTATGTTTAGATCTTTGATCCATTTTGAGTTAATTTTTGTACAGGGGGAGAGACTGTAGTCCAGTTTCATTCTTTTGCATGTGGCTTTCCAGTTTTCCCAGCACTATTTATTGAAGAGGCTTTCTTTTCTCCATTGTGTGTTGTTGGCCCCTTTATCAAAAATTATTTGACTATATATATGTGGTTTTATTTCTGGACTTTCTATTCTGTTCCATTGGTCTGAGTGTCTATTTTTCTGCCAATACCATGCTGTTTTTGATTGTCGTGGCCCTATAATAGAGTTTGAAGTCAGGTATTGAAATGCCCCCAGCTTCTTTCTTTTTCTTTAGGATTGCTTTGGCTATTCGGGGTTTTTTATAGTTCCATATAAATCTGATGATTTTTTGCTCTATTTCTTTAAAAAATGTCATTGGAAGTTTGATGGGAATTGCATTAAATTTGTATATTGCTTTGGGTAATATAGCCATCTTGATTATATTTATTCTTCCTAAGCCAAGAACAAGGTATATTCTTCCATCTCATTATATCTTTTTCGATTTCCCTTAACAATGGTTTATAGTTTTCATTATATAAGTCCTTTACATTCTTTGTTATGTTTATTCCTAAGTATTTTATTTTTTTTGTTGCAATCGTGAAGGGGATTATTCTTTTGAGTTCCTTCTCAGTTGTTTCATTGTTGGCATATAGAAAGGCTATTGACTTCTGTATGTTAATTTTGTATCCTGCGACCTTACTGTATTGGCTTATTGTTTCTAGTAGTCTTTTTGTGGATTCTTTGGGGTTTTCGATGTATAGTATCATATCATCTGCAAAAAGTGATACCTTTACTTCTTTTCCGATATGGATGCCTTTTATTTCTTTGTCTTGTCTGATTGCTCTGGCTAGAACCTCTAGTACCACATTAAATAAGAGTGGAGAGAGTGGACAACCCTGTCTTGTTCCTGATTTAAGGGGGAAAGCCTTCAGTTTAGTGCCATTTAATATGATGTTAGCTGATGGTTTATCATATATGGCCTTTATCATGTTGAGATATTTTCCTTCTATACCCATTTTGTTGAGAGTCTTAAACATAAAATTGTGTTGTATTTTATCGAAAGCCTTTTCTGTGTCTATTGATAAGATCATGTGGTTTTTGTTCTTTGTTTTGTTGATATGGTGTATAACATTAACCGTTTTACGTATGTTGAACCATCCTTGAGATTCTGGGATGAATCCCACTTGATCATGATGTATTATTTTTTTAATATGTTGTTGTATTCGATTTGCTAGTATTTTGTTTAGTATTTTAGCATCTGTATTCATTAGAGATATTGGTCTGTAGTTTTCTTTTTTTGTGCCATCCTTGCCTGGTTTTGGTATGAGGGTTATGTTGGCTTCGTAAAATGTGTTTGGAAGTATTGCTTCTTCTTCAATTTTTTGGAAGACTTTGAGTAGAATAGTAACCAAGTCTTCTTTGAATGTTTGATAAAATTCGCTGGTATAGCCGTCAGGGCCTGGACTTTTATTTTTGGGGAGGTTTTTAATGGTTTTTTCTATTTCTTCTCTACTGATAGGTCTGTTTAGGCTTTCTGCTTCTTCTTGACTCAGTCTAGGAAGGTTGTATTTTTCTAGGAATTTATCCATTTCTTCTAGGTTGTTGAATTTAGTAGCATAAAGTTTTTCATAGTATTCTACAATAATTCTTTGTATATCTACGGTGTCCGTGGTGATTTCTCCTCTTTCATTTTGGATTTTGTTTATATGAGTTCTTTCTCTTTTTTCCTTGGTAAGTCTTGCCAAGGGTTTGTCAATTTTGTTGATCTTTTCAAAGAACCAGCTCCTTGTTCTATTAATTTTTTCTATAGTTTTTCTGTTCTCTAATTCATTTATTTCTGCTCTGATTTTTATTATCTCCTTTCTTCGGCTGGTTTTGGGTTGTCTTTGTTCTTCTTTTTCTAGTTCCTTAAGGTGTGAAGTTAAGTGGTTCACTTGGGCTCTCTCTTGTTTGTTCATATATGCCTGAAGTGATATGAACTTCCCTCTTATCACTGCTTTTGCTGCATCCCATAGATTCTGATATGTCGTATTGTCATTTTCATTAGTCTGTATATATCTTTTGATCTCTGCACTTATTTCTTCTTTGACCCATTCATTTTTTAAAAGTATGTTGTTTAGTTTCCACATTTTTGGGGGATTTTTTCCCTCTTTTTTGCAGTTGAATTCTAGTTTCAAGGCTTTATGATCAGAAAATATGCTTGGTACAACTTCGATTTTTCTGAATTTGCTGATGTTGTTTTTGTGGCCCAACATATGGTCAATTCTTGAGAATGATCCATGTACACTGGAGAAAAATGTATACTCAGTCACTTTGGGATGAAATGTCCTGTAGATGTCTATCATATCCAGGTGCTCTAGTGTTTTGTTTAAGGCCACTATGTCTTTGTTGATTCTCTGTTTGGATGACCGATCTAGAGCCGTCAGCGGTGTATTGAGGTCTCCAAGTATGATTGTATTTTTGTCAGTTTTTGTTTTAAGATCAATAAGTAGCTGTCTTATATATTTTGGTGCTCCTTGGTTTGGTGCATATATATTAAGAATTGTTATGTCTTCTTGATTCAGTGTCCCCTTAGCCATTATGAAATGGCCATTTTTGTCTCTGAGTACTTTTCCTGTCTTGTAGTCAGCATTATCCGATATGAGTATTGCTACACCTGCTTTTTTTTGGATGTTATTTGCTTGGAGTATTGTTTTCCAGCCTTTCACTTTGAATTTGTTTTTATCCTTGTTACTTAGATGAGTTTCCTGTAGGCAGCATACAGTTGGATTTTCTTTTTTAATCCATTCTGCTACTCTGTGCCTTTTTATTGGTGAGTTTAATCCGTTTACATTTAGTGTAATTATTGATACTTGTGAGTTCCCTATTGCCATTTTATATCTTGCTTTCTGTTAGTTTTTGTGTCTTGTTTGATCCTTCTCTTTTGTTTTTCTATCTTTTGTTTTTATTTGGTTGTATTCCATACATCTTTCCACTGTTGCTATCTTTTTTATCTCATGTGCTTCTGTGGTGGTTTTTTCAATGGTGGTTACCTTTGAATAATGAAAAGGGTCCCTACCCTGTTCATTGTAGCGAACTATTTTGTGAGTACTTTTGCACTCCATCGTCCTTTGCTACTGTTAATCTCCATCTTCTCCCCCTCTTTCTTTTTGTTGTTGTCACAGTTTAAATTTGGTTTTATTGTGTTCTTCTTGGAGCTTTTACTTGTGGCTCTGTTTTTTTTTGTTCTTTGTATCTGATTGGAGAACCCCCTTTAGTAATTCCTGGAGTGGGGGTTTTCTGATGATAAATTCCCTCATCTTTTCTGTATCTGTGAATATTTTTATTTCTCCTTCATATTTGAAGGATAGCTTTGATGGGTATAGTATTCGTGGCTGAAAGTTCCTCTCTTTCAGGACTTTAAATATTGGGGTCCACTCTCTTCTAGCTTGTAGAGTTTCTGCTGAGAAATCTGATGATAATCTAATGGGCCTTCCTTTATATGTTGTATTCTTCTTTTTCCCTGGCTGCCTTGAGAATTTTTTCTTTGCTGTTGGTTTGTGTCAATTTTATTATGATATGCCTTGGAGTAGGTTTGTTGGGGTTAAGAAAACTCGGAGTTCTGTTTGCTTCTTGAACTTGAGGCTTTAGTTCTTTCCACAGGCTTGGGAAGTTCTCATCTATTATTTGTTTGAGTATGTTCTCCATTCCATTTTCTCTCTCTTCTCCCTCTGATATACCTATTATTCTTATGTTATTCTTTTTGATGGAGTCAGATAATTCTTGTAGGGCTATCTCATTTTTTTTAATTTTTGAGTCTCTTTCTTCTTCTCTCTGTTGTGCCTCAAGTTGCTTGTCTTCTATTTCACTAATCCTCTCTTCTATCTGACCTGTTCTATTAGCTAAGCTTGTTACTTCGTTTTTCAGCTCGTGAATTGAGTTTTTCATCTCTGTTTGATTTGTTTTTATAGTTTCAATTTCCTTGGACATATATTCTTTGTGTTCATTGAGTTGTTTTCTGAGCTCCCTAAATTGCTTTTCTGTGTTTTCTTGTATATCTCGGAAGATTTTTAGGATTTCTATCTTGAATTCTCTGTCATTTAGCTCCAAGGTTTCCAATATATTAAATTTTTTCTCCATAGATTTTTCCTCATCTAGCTGTGTTACCTCTCTTTCTTTTGTATCCATGATATTCAATTTTCTCTTCCTTAATGGCATCTGAGGGTGGTTTTGTTGATAGTATTAATGAGATTTAATAAAGAATAAAAAGTTTAAAAAAATAATAAAAAAAATCGAGAAGAGTTGTTTTTTTTTAAAAAAAAATTAATAATGAAATAAAGAAAAATAAAATAAAATAAAAATTAAAAAAAAAAAAAAAAAAAAGGAAATTATTCCCCCCCTCCTTTTTTCCTCTCCTCTCCTCTCCCCTCTTTCTTGATAAAATCTTGTGGTGGACTGTGAATTATAACAAACAATGCCTGTGATGGAGGGCCTGAATTGGGGAAAAGTAATAAAGGGGCAAAAAAAAAAAAAAAAAAAAGAAAGAAAAAAGAAAAAAAAGAGCGTATGGACCCACAAAAAGCAAATAAGGAAAAAATTTGGGTCAAGAATAAAATGATTTGCTTTTAGGTGTTGGTTGTCTAAGAGTTATGACGAGAGGATTAAGAGGAAAACGGAAAAATGGGGGGACAAATTAAAAAATTACTATTGTATTTAGTGGAACAAGAACTAGATAATATGGAGAGCCAGGGATGGGAGCACTGCTAGTGAGTTAAAAAGGTGAAGTAAAAACCCCCCAAAATGCCACAAACATAAGTTTGAGTCCCAGATAAGATAATTTGTTTGTTATTGAGGTTTGAATGAGAGGAGATGTAAAGGGAAAAGGAAGAAACTAATAGAGAGGGAGAAAAGAAAGAGAGAGAGAGAGAGAGAAAAAAAAGAGGGAACCACTAAAAGAAGAAAAAAGAAAGGAGAGAGAGAGAGAGAGAGAGAGTTAAGGGTTTTGGAGTGCAACCCTCATAGAGTGAAAGGAAGAGAAGAGAAAAGATAATGGGAGATGTAACACTTATGGGTAGTGTAGTTCAAGGAGAGGAGAGAGTAAGACCGGTAGAGAGTTAATCGGCCAAATTGGAGGAGGAAAAAAAAAAAAAGTATCAAGAATGAAGATAAGAGAAACAAACGAACAAATATAATAAAATGGGATAGGTTATAAAGTCTGCAGATTATTCTTGATTTTGAGAGGTTATCTTCTTGCTTTTTCTTTTCTCTCCCTCTTCCTGGTCGGTGACTCTGTACCCCGGGTTTTGCCCCTTTGCCACGCTCAGGTGGAGGTTTGCAGTTGATAAGTCTCTATGGCAATGTCATGTATTGTGCTTTAGTCTCGTTGGCAGTCGAGGCTATTAGCATTTATAGGCTCCGACAGTGAGAGAGTCCGTGTTCCTGGAGCCTTTCTCCTAGTCTTTCCTTCCTCAATTAGTAGCCTGATAATCCAGCTATGGGGTTGCTGCTGCCTCTGCCTGGATAGTAAGAGGCTCAAAGAGCTGGCAACTCCCCACTCTATTTCCACTCAGCACAGGGCTCTGGGTAAGGCTCAGTCAGTCAGAGCTGCTAGCATAATCAGGCGGGCTTTCCGCCCACTCAAAGACCTCTGGCTCTGTCTGCCACTCTGTCCGGTAACACAGGTGGGCGCCCACTTCCGGGGCGCTTGGAGGAAACTCTCACTCACTGGCTGCGTGCGCAGACCAGGATATCCGGCCAGCAGTCTCACGCTCTGAGTGAAACCCCCGACCGCAGGGAAAAGTTGCAGCGTTGGAATTGAGTCTCGCTCCGTCCCCGTGCGCGGCTTTTGCAAGGCGCTGGGGCGGCCCGAGATTCCGCTTTGGCCCACACAAAGGCCCCTGACTCTGCTCCTCTGTGCGATGACACGGGCGCGCACTGCCGAGGCACTCGGAGGAATCGCTCACTCCTTATCTGCGCGCGCAAACCAGGATATGAGGCCGGCCGCTTTCCCTCTGAGTGAAACACCCTCGGCAAGGAAAATCTCCACCATTGGAATTAGTTCTCACTCCCTCCCGTGCGTGGCTTTCCCAGGGCGCTGGGGCTGCCCAGAGACTCTGCCCTCCGCCCACAGAAAGGCCTCTGACCCTGCCTCTCCGTGGGGCAACACGGGCACTGACTCCCGGGGCCTAGGAAGAAATCTCTCGCCCACTAACTGCGCACCAACCAGGAGACCGGGTAAAATGGCCGCGCCGCTTGTCTTTCTTTGTTTGGGTTTGGCGCGAGTGTTAGCTTGTATTGCCCGGGGGTCCACAGGATCAGATCTTCCTCGGCTTGGATCTCCGTGCCACGGCCTGGTTCGGCCGTTTGTATTCACCCCCTTTGCCCACCTCAGTTTCTATATTCACAGTTACCAGAGAAAGCCGCCCTGTTTAGGTTAGTGAGGAAGGCGGAGCATTTCTTACTCCCTATTTCCTTCGGGGTTTGGTTATATATTTAGCCAATTTTTCACTCAATCATACCTTTGGGTGTATTGCGAAGCATCTGGAAGCTCCAAGTATAGGTTTTTCTGTTTCTGGTTGAAGATCTTGTTGAGTTTTGGGGGAGATTTATCGGTATCGCTTCCTACCCCGCCATTACTCTGACGTCATCTGACACACCAAATTTTTATTGGATAATGAGTAACATACACAGGTCGTTGTGAGATCAGGAAGTAAACTTTCCTCCTTTTAAACAAGCAGTCAGCTAGCTAATTGCAGAAACCCTTTTGATAAAGAAGATGGCTAAAAGAAAAAAGATGAGGAGTATCGTACTTTTCAGCAGGAATGGACAGAGGAATTCGTCTTTGTGGAGAGAGCAGGTTCTGCAGTGTGTCTAATATGCAATGATAAAATTGCATCGATGAAATGGTCAGATATAAAGCGGCACTTCAACACATGCAATACTACATTTGCATCGAAATATCCAGCGGGGGACAGCAGGAAGAAAACATGTCAAGAGCTACTGTGCAGGCCTGACCTGTGGTGGCACAGTGGATAAAGCGTCGACCTGGAAATGCTGAGGTTGCTGGTTCAAAACCCTGGGCTTGCCTAGTCAAGGCACATATGGGAGTTGATGCTTCCAGCTCCTCCCCCCTTCTCTCTCTCTCTTTCTCTCTCTCCTCTCTAAAAATGAATAAATAAAATTAAAAAAAAAAAAAGAGCTACTGTGCAGAGTGCAAGCTAGTCAGCAGCAACTCCGTGTTTGGACCCAACAAGGTGACAGGAATTCGGCTAGCTTTGCTGGTGCTTTAGCAATTGTGAGAAATGGAAAGTCATTCACAGATGGGGAGTATGCCAAAACATTCATGCTTGATGTTGCCAATGAACTTTTTGACGACTTTTCAGATAAAGACAAGATAATCAAACGAATAAAAGACATGCCTCTGTCGGCATAAACTGTTCACGATCGTACCATCGAGATGGCAAATCAAACTGAGGCAACACAAGTGAAGGACATAAATGCAGCACCATTCTTTTTTCTCGCTTTGGATGAGTCAACAGACGTAAGCCATTTATCCCAGTTCAGCGTAATTGCAAGGTATGCTGTTGGTGACACACTACGTGGGGAAAGTCTTGCTGTTTTGCCTATGAAAGATACAAGAGGGGAGGATTTATTCAAGTCTTTCACTGAGTTCGCTAAAGAAAAAATCTACTGATGGATAAACTTATCTCGGTGTGTACTGATGGTGCTCCGTGCATGGTGGGGAAAAACAGAGGATTCGTAGCGCTTCTTCGTGAACATGAAAAGAGACCCATCCTAAGTTTTCACTGCATCCTACATCAGGATGTGCTTTGTGCTCAGATGTGTGGCAAGCAGCTTGGTGAGGTGATGTTGCTGGTCATTCGGGTGGTCAACTTTATTGTTGCCCGAGCTTTAAATGATTGCCAATTTAAAACACTGCTGGATGAAGTTGGGAATAATTATCCTGGTCTGCTTCTGCACAGCAATGTGCGTTGGTTGTCAAGAAGGAAGGTGCTCAGCCGTTTCGCGGCTTGTCTGAGCGAAATCCGGACTTTTCTTGAAATGAAAAACGTCGAGTGCCTGACCTGTGGTGGCACTGTGGATAAAGTGTCAACCTGGAACACTGAGGTCGCTGGTTCAAAACCCTGGGTTTGCCTGGTCAAGGCACATTGGGAGTTGATGCTTCATGCTCCTCCCCCCTCTACCCTCTCTCTCTTTCTCTCTCTCTCTCCTCTCTCTATAAAAAAAATCAATCAATAAAAAATAAAATAAAAAGAAAAACATCGAGCATGCTGAGTTAGCAACACTGAGTGGCTCCTGAAGTTCTACTATCTCGTGGACATGACTGAACATCTGAACCAGCTCAATGTGAAAATGCAAGGCATTGGAAATACAGTCTTATCCCTTCAACAAGCAGTGTTTGCATTTGAAAACAAGCTGGAACTCTTCATCGATATTGAAACAGGTCGTTTACTACACTTTGAAAAACTGGGAGAGTTTAAAGATGCATGCACAGCAAGTGACCCTGCTCAACATCTTGATCTCTAGCAGCTAGCGGGCTTCACATCTAATCTCCTGCAGTCATTCAAAGCACGCTTTGGAGAATTTCATGAGCGCATTCATCTTTTTAAGTTCATCACCCATCCACACAAGTGTGCAGTGGACAGCACTGACCTGAGTTACATCCCCGGTGTCTCCGTCAGAGATTTTGAGCTACAAGCTGCTGACCTGAAGGCCTCAGACATGTGGGTGAATAAGTTCAAGTCACTGAATGAAGATTTGGAAAGACTTGCACAACAGCAAGCAGAGTTGGCGAGTTGGCGAGCAAACACAAGTGGGGAGAAATGAAAAAACTTCAACCACGGACCAGCTGATTGTCAAAACTTGGAACACACTTCCTGTCACATGCCACACACTGCAGCGTGTGAGTATTGCTGTACTGACAATGTTTGGCTCGACGTATGCATGTGAGCAGTCTTTCTCACATCTAGAGAATGTTAAGATCAACCTACGATCACGTTTAACGGATGGAAGTCTCAACGCCTTCATGAAGCTTAACCTCACCATGTATCTACCAGACTACAAGGCCATCAGCAAAACCATGCAGCACCAGAAGTCGCATTAATGGTAAGAAGTACTTTATTCATCATTGATTAGCAACAGCATAACAACATTATTAAAAAGAATTCAGAGACTTATTGTACTTAAAAAGTGTTGGTCTTACATAAAATGCACACATTTCCTTGTATTTAGTGTTAAACATATTGTATGGCTCTCACAAAATTACATTTTAAAATATGTGGCGTTCATGGCTCTCTCAGCCAAAAAGGTTCCCGACCCCTGTGATAGAGGGACAGGCTAAAATAAGAGAGTGGCGCGGGACTTCTTCTCGCTTCTCCTCCCCTGATGGCGCCGTTATAGGTGAGTATGGGCAGGAAGACGGAGAAGAGGGAAGCGGAGAGACCCTGGAGGCGTCAGGACGGTGCCGGCAAGAGGGAATGAGAGCCTACGCAAGGCGGGGACAGAGGGAGTGTGACAGAAGGGGTGTGCTTTCAGAGACCGAAGGAGAGAGTCACCAGGCAGAGTTTAGGCAGAGAGAACTCTGACAGGTGATTCCGAGTCCAGTCGTTTGCTGGGAAGGTTGTGACGTGTTTCCTGAAAGGACGCAGAAGAAAAGGCAGGTTTCAGGAGAAGAGAATGAGCTTGTTTCATGTGTATACTGAGCACCAGTGAGATCTGCTCAGCTCCCCCTGGAGTCTGGAAACTTTTGAAGGCCAGAGGAGAGAGTACAGTCATCTGACTGAGAGGTAGTGGCCAAGTGTGTGCAGGTTGGAAGTTGCCCAGGGAAAGACGACAGACAGACAGGGCGCGAAGAACGCAGAGCGAAGGACAGACTCCCGAGGATGGCGGCTCCAAGGGGCGGCTGTAGTGATTGTAGCGTAGGTTCCCATGGAAACAGACTGAGCTGGAGAGTTGCGAGCAGGTGTGTTGGGTGGGGCGTGTCTCAGAATCAACACCTGGAAGGCAGGAGGAAACAGGGTTGAGTGCGGGGAGGAAGTTGAATGGGAATGTGGTTTCCACAGGGCTCAGCGGATCCCATGGAAGCTCTGAATCACCACATCAGCCCTTTGACAGATGTCAGCGATGTGCCAGACTGGTTCCTACCAGCTCGTGGGAGTGACTGCCTCTGTCGCCTCCCAGCTCCTCACTCAGTGGTGTCAGCTTGATCTTGAAATTGGCCGTGGTGGGGGTTTGAAATCTCCCAACATTACAAATGAGGGCTTTCCCCCAGAGAACCAGTTGTTGTTAAATATTTACCAGGGTACCCACCTGTATTCTAATGAGGTAAAGGGACAGAGCTTTTGTATCTTTTCAACGACTAATCTAATCGTCAGGTGTGGGCAGCCCCTGGAGAGCAAGCAGATGTTCCCTCGGTGGGACAGCCCCCTCAGTGAGGACCGCCCCGGAGGAGAACACAGTGGTGGGCCTTCAGCAGACAGCATCCCCTGCACCCGGGGAGGTCAGTGCCTTGATGCGGAAGCAGGACTATCAACAGCGTCCTGTTATCGCCTCTTGAGCAGTGGCTTCGTACAGAGTCCACCTCACCTAGAAACAGCTCTTTCGGGATTCGGGTTAGTCTGCTTTCCTGGGGAAACTTACAGGAGTGAGATGGATCTTGCTGGAGGCAGGCAGGCAGGCTAGGCATCCTCTCCCTCGCTTTCTAGGCGTTCTAGATTCCTTCCCCTTCAGCCAGCACCTCGGCTGCTCGAGGCAGCTCACCTGGGAGGGTAGCTGTTGGGAAAACAGCTGTGTTAGGCTTGCTCGCTTGTACTTTGTCTGGTTAGCGTGTGAGCACGTGGCAGCCTGCATCTAGTCTATGTGAGGCTTCGGGGGCTTGCCCTCAGGGCGGGTTGCGGATCGCCTGCCTGCTGCTGTGAGGGGCCGTTTTGCTGTTTATTTGCCCGAAAGCAGTCTTCTCCTGCCTGTTTTGCTTGTCTGCCATTGCAAGACCCTGTTAAACGGGAATGGACCAACTCTTCCTGGCTCCGCAGTTTCTCTACCGTCTGCCTAGCTTCGGCCACCTGCATTACGGTAACCCAGATGCTCATCTCCAGGGTGGGACATCCTGGTCACCGTGTCCTTCTCGGGCTGTGGCTGCTGCATGATGTCTAGTTACTATCAGAATTGGTCAAGGGACTACCAAGAGACACCCATGTGGACCACCAGTGTGCGGATCTAATCTTCCATTCCCCTGGTATGGAAGGGCAGAGCCTCCCAAAGAGCAGAGTCAATTACCGCTGCTAGTATGATGAGTCCTTTTCTCGCCAGCTCATCTCTCTCTCTCTCTCTCTCTGGTATGTTTCTGAAGTTGGAAGCAGGGAGGCAGAGAGACAGACTCCCACATGTGTCCGACCGGGATCCACCCAGCATGCCCACCAGGGGGCAATGCTCTGTCCATCTGGGTTGTTGCTCCGTTGTGGCCAGAGCCATTCTAGTGCCTGAGGCGGAGGCCATGGAGCCATCCTCAGTGCCTGGGCCAACTTTGCTCCAGTGGAGCCTTGGCTGCGGGAGGGGAAGAGAGAGATAGAGAGGAAGGAGAGGGGGAAGGGTGGAGAAGCAGATGTGTCCTGGCTGGGAATTGAGCCCAGGACTTCCACACACCGGGCTGACGCCCTGCCACTGAACTAGCCGGCCAGGGCCACCAGCTCATCTTTTGACAAAGGACACTGGGGGCCACCTGATGGATGCATTCCTTCTGTGGGAACCAGGACCTCTCACTCCACAGATTCAGGATCCTTCTGGGATCCACTCATCTAACTCTGACCAAGAGTGTTTCATGCGCAATGTTCCTCCAGCTGCAAGAGAAGGAATCTGGTTTCCTGGTTGGTGGGAGTTGAACCATTCAGCTGGGACACAGCTAAGCTCACTTTAACAGGATGCCTCCCTAAGTGCTGCCGTGGGGAGTGGGGGCCCTTCTCTCTCACAAGAACAGGAGTGGGAAGAAATGTGATTCCTTTGGCCCCGACAGGTCTGGTAAGGAATAATTGCGCCATCTCCAGAACTAACATCACGTGCTTGTCAACATTGGGGATGGAGCTTTTCATCCTGTCGTATAATACTTCCTCTCCCGTTAGTGAGTAAAGCATAATCTCTTCAGTAAACTATGTCACAGGTCACATGGCGTCTTCATCATGGACCTTCCTGTTCAGCACACACCCCACCCTATTTTAGAGTTTCTAGCCCCAATTTTCAGGTAAATCAAGGTGTCCATCTTAGGAGTACAGAGTTCTCAAAAGGAAATTCATTTTAATTCACTTAAAATGCCGCCCCCGCACAATTATTAAGGGTGGAGAAGGGTAGAAAAGGAAGAGGAACATTATTGAATAAATAACAGAAAGATGTCATTATTCCCAAAATATTAAGAATGATAATAATAGGTTATGTCTTATTACTTAATTGCTCAGGGGATATTATTTTTGCCTCTCCCACTAGGCTGTGGATTCTTTGATCTCTGACTTTCCGTGGTGTTAGCCACAGCTAATGAGGAATGGTGGAAGGCTGGTGGTAATAAATGCTGGGTTAAATCACTTGATTCTTGCCAGAGACAAGTTCACTGGATTGACTTGATTTTCAACTTCATAATGAATAGTCCATAATAGATTATTCTACTGCATGGCCCAACGGCACACATTAGGTCATTCTGCCAAACACCTGACCTACATGCTTCCTCCTGGCGTTTGTCCCTCTCTCCTCATTCTGTGCGCAGGAAAAAGAGAAAACTCGCTGGAATGTCACTTTCTCATTTATTTACTCATAAACTATTTTACTGAATTCTTCTTGTGGGCGTGGCAGTTCATTAGTCACCTCTGACTTAAACTGGGACAATAACAGGGGACCTTGTTTTATCCAGAATAGGTGTGTTTTCCATTGTGCACGTGCCTGGTCTTGATGATGATGATTATTATTATTATTATTATTATTATTATTTAAACAGGTTGATTGAGCTGTAACTCACATACCACCCAATTTGCCTAATTAAAATGTTTTAGAATATTCACAGATATGTGCAGCCATCACCACCGTCAATTTTAGAATATTTTCGTCACCTCAGAAAGAAATCCCATATGATTTAGCTACCACCGCCCCTGCCCCTCACCGTTCCCCATCCTCAAGTAATCCTTAATCTATTTTCTCTGCAGATTTTCCTTTTCTAGACAGTTCATATACATGAAATTATACTGCATGTGGTCTTCTGTGTCTGGCTTCTTTCACTTAGCATGATGGTCTCAAGGTCCGTATATAGCCAGGAGTCAGGAACCATTTTGGCTGAGAGAGCCATGAACGCCACATATTTTAAAATGTAATTCCATGAGAGCCATACAATGACCTGTGTACGTTATGCATTATCCAATAAAAATTTGGTGTTGTCCCAGAGGACAGCTGTGATTGGCTCCAGCCACCCGCAACCATGAACATGAGTGGTAGGAAATGAATGGATTGTAATACATGAGAATATTTTCTATTTTAACATTATTTTTTTTTTATTAAAGATTTGTCTGCGAGCCAGATGTAGCCATCAAAAGAGCCACATCAGGCTCGCGAGCCAGAGGTTCCCCACCCCTGGTATACATTGTCACATGTGTCTGTATTTTATCTATTTTTATGGCCAAATAATATTCCACTGTATGAATAGATCATATTTCATTTGACCATTTGTTGGTGAATGGAAATCTGGGTTGTTTTTGCCCTTCGGCTATTATGAGTAATGCTGCTATGAACACAAGTTCTTATGTGGCCATCCGCTTTCATCTCTCTGGGTGTATATATGCAGAAGAACGCCGCTGGGTCACTTGGCAGTCATTTGAAAAAGTGGCAGATTGTTTTCCAAGGTGGATACACCATTTTACATTCCCACCAGCAAGTGAGGCGTCCAGTTTCTCCACACACTTTGCCAACACCAGCCGTGGTCTCACTCTTTGATTTTAGCCATCCTAGTGAGTAGGAGACAGCATCTTCTTGTGGTTATGATTGGAGTTTCTCTGATAACTGATGGTCTCAGGCACTGTTTTTTTTTGTTTGTTTGTTCGTTTTTTAATTTTTTTTTATTTTTTTATTTTTTTTTTAGAGACAGAGAGAGAGAGTCAGAGAGAGGGATAGACAGGGACAAACAGGAACGAAGAGATAAGAAGCATCAATCATTAGTTTTTCGTTGTGCATTGCAACACTTAGTTGTTCATTGATTGCTCTTTCATATGTGCCTTGACCACGGGCCTTCAGCAGACCAAGCAACCCCCTGCTTGAGCCAGCGACCTTGGGCTCAAGCTGGTGAGCTTTTTGCTCAAACCAGATGAGCCCGCGCTCAAGCTGGCAACCCCGGGGTCTCGAACCTGGGTCCTCCGCCTCCCAGTTCGATGCTCTATCCACTGCGCCACCGCCTGGTCAGGCTCAGGCACCGTTTTATGTGCTCCTTGGCCGTCAGTATATCTTCCATGGAGAAATGTCTAGTCTGATCCTTTGCCCGTTTTTTGATGGGGTTATTTCTTTTAATAATTGAGTTGTAAGAAGGTGCCTGGTCTTTTAGGGAAACTAATATTTGAGGCAGTATATCCCAGTCTTGGGTCACTTGGTCCTTAGGAGTTTCAATTTTGTATTGTGTTCTTTTTAAACATGTCCCAAATGTGCTGAGGGTGGCTTCATGGCCTCTGCCTGAGGCGCTAAAAAATGGCTCCTGTTGCAGGGGAACAATGCCCCAGATGGGCAGAGCATTGCCCCCTGGTGGGCATGCTGGGTGGATCCCTGTCAGGATGTATGCGGAGTCTGTCTCTGCCTCCCCCCCTCTCAATAATAAATAAATAAATAAATAAATAAATAAATAAGCATGTCCCAAATGTGTACATATACTATTCATGAGGCCTTGCAGAATGATTACATTTCCAGACCCCTTTCCATCACTCAAGAATTGTAACAACCCAGAGTGGCCACACGAGTAATGTCATGCTCTTCAGGAGCGGATGCCATGGGGTGTCCCAGAAGGAGACTGATGACCCCAATGCAACGGGCAGAGCCACACTGCACGCAGCCCCGGTCCCTTAACTGGACGTACCCAGCATGTACTCGGCCTCAGATACACGGCCAAGCAGTCGATCGCAAAATCCTATCCTCCTGAACAAAGGACACGTAGGAGTCCATGATTTATACTTCTCCCCAACCAGAGGGTAAACAGTTTAAATCACCCTGCTCAGGGAGAGAGATAACAGAAATCCAATTGGTGCCATTGGTGCCAGCCACACCCGTGGACAAGCCGAAGTTAAGCGAATAAATCTCACTTTGACGCCATCAGCAGAAAGCTGATGGATAGTCTACTGAGATCCTCCCCCGTGGCCTCCCCTGAACACCCGGGCTTTAAGACGCTAGGGGTGAGGAACCCCAGCTGCGCCCTCCCTCCCGGGAGCGCGCCCACCCCTTGCTCCTCTCCCAGCATGCCTCTCTGAAACTCTTGGGGTCCCCGACGCACTTGGAGCCAGCGGGGCAGTGGGCGGCAGCAGCTCCACCCTGGCTCCCCCGCTGAACCCCCGTCTCCCAGGCCCCTTTTGCGCTGACTTTGCAGGGAGCCAGAGCAGCCCCGCCTTGGCTCCTTGCTTTCTTACAACATTTCTGGAGAGCCAAAGCCGCCCCACCCAGGGCCATTCCTGTGGCTTCTTCTGTCCTCCAACTTCCCAGGGAGCCAGCGCAGCCCCGCCTAGCTCATTTCTTTCCTCGAACATTTCGAGAGAGCCAAAGCCGCCCCGCCTTGGCTCTTTCTGTGGCTTCTTCTATCCTGAGCCCTTCCTTGTTTTGCTGTCTTTACTGAACGTACTGTCAAATTAAAATAAAAAATAGAATGTAAAGCAACATGTCAGATCTTAGCAGCGCTGGTGATCATTTACTCATTCAACAAGCAGTTGACGTTGAATGGTGGAGGTGGTGACCTGTGAGAATAATTGGTAAGGCATGTCGTTGACTTCATATACGGCCTGTCAGTGCACACTTTCTTATTTGAAGAGAAACGGCCTGTATTACCATCCTTCTTTAGCATTCCTCAAACTAAAGATAATCCACTCGACTTTCTCATATTGTGGTTTTTTGTTTTTTTGTGTGTGACAGAGACAGAGAGCGGGACAGATAGGGACAGACAGACAGGAAGGGAGAGAGATGAGAAGCCTCAATTCTTCATTGTGGCACCTTAGTTGCTCATTGATTGCTTTCTCATATGTGCCTTGACTGGAGAGCTACAGCAGAGTGAGTGACCCCTTGTTCAAGCCAGTGACCTTGGGCTTATGCCAGCGACCTTGGGCTCAAGCCAGGGGCCATGCGGACATGTCTATGATCCCACGCTCAAGCTGGTGAGCCAACACTCAAGCCGGATGATCCCATGCTCAAGCCAGTGACCTCAGGGTTTCGAACCTGAGTCCTCTGAGTCCGTCTGACGCTTTATCCACTGCTCCACCACCTGGTCAGGCTCATATTGTGTTTTTATTTTTATCCTGCTCTCTCTAGAGTCTTCTTCAGCAAATCTGCACCCCTCACGAAGAATTGGGTTATGATTTGTACACATTGTTCTATTTTTGGACCTCACTCAGCAGGGGCGTAGAGGGCTAGCTTATCAAAGCTTCCTTATGCCTTATTCTTATTGATAGCATCCTGCTTAGACCTGGACCCATCCCTCTCAGTCATGGACATCACTTCCTTTTCTGATGAGGGGGGTTTTAAAGTTGCCCCTCCCCCATCTACGTGTGCCTCGTCCATTCCCGTCTCTTGACCTCAGTGGCTTTTCTCTCCTGTGCTGTTCTTCTGTGAGGCTGTAAGGCCAGGGGCCGCCACCATGGCCATTCACATGCAGGTTCCCATTGGATTTGGGCAGACGGTAAAGAAATGGCAGAGTCGGAGGATGGTAGGCCATTCTGTTTATTGGTGTCTCACCAAGACAGGCAAGCCACAAGAGAAGCAGGTTTCCTGCTTTTCCCATGGAGGGCAAGGGATCAGGGAAGCCCCTGCAATGGTGATAGCAGAAACCGAGAGCACGAGTCTCCGGTCTGTCCCCATTTTATAGTGTAGAAATCAAAACCTTTAAGCCAATATACAAATAAGGAAGTCTCTGATACAAAGTCACTTATCTGAGACATAAATGGGATTCCTCATGAGAGTGCACCACCCCCTATCATGGGTGTGGGCAAAAGCTTAGTTTTAAAACTAAGCCTTAGGCTATAATAACTTTGCCAGTTTATAGCCTGTCTCCCACACCCAAAGCGAGCAAACATATATGTCATATTTAAAAACTTATTTGACCAACAGAGGCCTTCTCTAAATCTGCGGAGCAGTTAGTCATTTCTAGCTTTGAACTTCCGGTGCACTTTCTGGAGTCCTTAATTACGCTGTTGTTGTTTTTTAAATTGATTTAGAAAGACAAGGCGAGAGAGAGAAACATTGATTTGTTTTCCCATTTATTAATACAGTCACTGGTTGATGCTAGTGTGTGCCCCGACGGGGATCAAACCTGCCATCTTGGCATATCTGGATGACGCTCTAACCAACTGAGTTACCTACCCGGCCAGGGCTCACAATACTGATTTTTTAACCCTCTGAGTAGTACGAACGTTCACGTCCGTCCTCGTGCCTCCTGACCTCCAGAGTACGATCGTACATGTGTAAGGCAACATGAAAGAAAGGCGAATGTATGTTCTTCTTGTTTCCATCAAACAAACATAATTTTAAGTTAATACAACTGGATCTGGAACTAATATCATTTTTTGAAAAAAACAAAACAAAACGAAACGAAATTCACTCCCGGGGGTCCATGAGCATGGAAACAACTCACTGCTCAAAGGGTTCGGTGGTCTGCTTATTTATCCACTCGTTCAATGAACACTCACCAGGTGCCCACTCTACGCGGGGCGCTGTGCTCAGGCCGGGGGGGGGGGGGGAGGGTGTCATTCGTGAGTACTAGAGGAAAAGCCCCCGCCCCCAGGGAGCTCACAGTTGGGGCGGGGGGTGACACATCACAAATTAAGCAGTGGCTCCAGAGTGTGAAATGCTGTGCAGTGAACAAGAGGAGGAAAGAGCTGAGCTGGAGAAGGAGACGAGAGAGAACAACAGCTTAGCTGGTTGCAGGGGCCTCACCCGACTTGAGGAGGCGCCAGTTTGCTTGGCTGGGAGGGGGCGCGCTCCTGGCAGAAGGAAGGCCACACGCAAGCCTGGAGTCAGGAAGAGCTTGGCCAGCGTGCCTGCCACAGAGGAGACAGCGGGACAAACACTCGGGGAGGGGCCGGTGGGATCCAGGGGGGAAGAGCAGATTCACGGCCCGCCTGCAGGCCGGAGGCAGGAGTGGGGGTGCATTGACCAGCGCAGTGAGAAACGATCAGACCAGCTTGGCAGGAGACTGCCGTGACCCCCGACAAAAGGCCCCAGTGTCCCCATCTACTAACATGGGCGTGCAGAACCAGGACTGACTTCTCTAACACTGAATGCCACGTGGCTGACAACTTTTCGCTTCTTCTGACAGAGAATTTCCTGCTGCCAGGGCTCAGCTGCCCCCAGTCGGCCGTCTCTTTCTGGAAGCTGCTTGGCGAACCCGGGGTTTCCTGGAACCCCGTTGCCTTCTCCTTTTCTCCCCAGGCAGCGTCTGCACTGCGGCGGGGAGCCCACTGAGTGGTCCTCGGCCTTCCTATTCATCCTGGCCTCCCGGGAGGGACTGTCTCGGAAAGGCCACATGCATTCGGCCAACCCTGGTCTCTGACTCAACCAGAAGAGCCCCATTCAGGACCCCTGGACCCCTAGCTGTTTTGGCCAGTCCCTTGCTGCCCCAGACCCCTGTGACTCTTTTCTCCAGCCCACCTGCCTGAGCACCCCAGCTGTGGGCTCCGGAACTCTCTCTGCCTCTGGGGTCTGCTGCCTCGGGGCATCTGCCCCAGGAGCTGGGCATTATTCAGTTTGCCTGCGATTCCTCTCACCCCTTCCGTGCTCTCCCATCCCATCCCAGCAGTCAACCCTGAAAGAAGGTTCCTTCCCAGAGACCCCCAGCGTCTGTCTGTCTCCTGTGCTCATGACTCTCAATTTTGCTTTCTCACCTCTAGGGGGAGCTCTACCTTCGAGGGAGGCCAGGGCTCCCTGTGCCTGCCTGTGTCTCCCGCTCTGAAGGCGGTTACTGGGTCCTGGGAAGTGTAGCAGGCTCAGAATATCCTACCCGGCGGGGGTGTGGGGGGGCTGTTTTTAAAAAGGTGCTCCGTCTACGCCTCCCTCTGCCAAAGGGGAGCTCGCCCTTGATGCCGCCCAGCCGCCACCCTCTGTGTGCCCCCCACACAGGCTCCTCTGTCCTCCATTCTAGGGGCTTGGAGTGTTCTGGGGCCTCAGACGACAGAAAGGGAAGTCTGGAGGCACGGGTGTGAGTTAACTCAGTCCAGCCCCTTGGTGGGCAACAGGCTCCTGCACGACGGGCATTGGGAGGCTGGTCCCCCACCCTGTCTGGACTCGAAGCTGCCCTTCCTCTCTGCCTCCTCAGCTTCTGGCATATTTATCTCAGCTCTGGGAGCTGCCGACCAACGAGCTCTCTAGACCTGCATCTGAACCTTCCATTTGAGCCTGGCAGACCAGCATTTGCAAACTGTGTCCTGGTGGGAAGTGGGTGACCCGGCCCCAGGGTCTGTAGCAGAGCCCCCGCCCCCCCTCCCCCAGGTGCACCGAAGGGTTTAACGGTGGGGGTCAGGATAGAGAGCGCAGAGGGAAATTCACTGGCGAGTGCACTGAAACCTGATTCTACAGCCTTCTAAACATTCTAAAGCTTCCCGATGGCTCCCAGGGAGCAGCAGGGGAGGAAGGCTAGAGAGAGCTGATGGCGGCCTGGCCTGAGGATGGCCGTGGAGATGGAAGGACAGAGCTCTGGAGTGCTCGGTTTTGGATTCATGGACTCCCCTGCTATATGTGAGCCTTTAAGCCGGGGACCTTGTTTCCATATTTCAGGGGTTTCAAGGGCCCCTGGAGAGCCGTTCCGAATGTTTGTGGAATTCACAAAGTGCTATTTCAGTGCATTATCCTTTTTCTAACTTTTCAGGGTCATCTTGATTATACTTTCGTTCTGCCAAAGACTAGCCATTCCACATAAATTTTGATTAACGGCAACAACTAGCCAAAGAAAGCAGATGTCTTTTGTAAACACTCCAAGATCTATTTTATCTCTAGAATAGTCATCTCCGGAGGGAATGCCTCCAGGAAGGGACCTGTTTGTAAGTGATTAGGCCGTTGAGGAAGCTGTGTAATTAAAGGAGAATGTGCCTTTGCTGTTCTTTCTTGAAAGGTGTCTGGTTTCTCTCTTTAGCCTGAAGCCAGCAAGTTCCAGCCTTCGCTGCTCCTCCGTTTGGGGAAAGTGGGTTTGGGAGAAGCAGAGGCCGCACTCGACCTGGGTGGAGCCCAAGGCAAGGGGCAACGCTTGTCCCCTTCCCTCGGTACCAGAAAGGGAAGATTTGCTGAAATATGCCAAGGTCAATGGGAGAGACACCCCTGGTGCTTGTGTGCCTCCTACAGAGATTTCCTGTCTCTTTGGTGGCACGTCTCTGCCTCGGCTTTGGGAACATTTGCGCCATCTGCATTGAGTCTGTGGGAGGGACAGGAAACCGTGAGGCCATAATCCATATATAATTAGTCCAGCCCACCAGCCTTCTCTTACGTCTGTAACCGACCCCTGTAGCATACTCCTGGGAAACAGAAAGCCATGGTCTCAGCGGAGGGCTCTCACAAACTCTAGAACTGCTGGGAACCAAAGCATATAGAGTTCAAGGCGGGAAATTAAGTTCTGAGCAAAGGGACAGTTAGAACAGCTGGTGTGCAGGGACCGTTCTCTGGAGTAGCCCCTGTAACTGTGGGCATTTTTCTTAACCTAAAAGGAAGCTGATTCTTCCCTGAGAGAGTCGGCGGGGCTGCAGCAGGGAAGACATTGCTCTTGCTTGTTTTGCAACTGTGATTATGAACAGGAACCAGTGTAAAGAGACCCATCAGGAAAATGTCTCCTACAGTCAAAGAGCCACTGCGCCGGGGGCTTTGCAGCAACACAGGGAAGACAGTGAAGCATGGTTTAGGAAGACAGTGGTTTAGGATGATGCCGAGAGGCGATGTCTCACAGGGTACTTGCAAAGTAAAGCCCAGAGCATCTAGGTCTGGGCTTCCCAAACCTCTGATCTCAGGATGCCTTTGCTCTCTCAAAAATTATTGAGAAACCTTTTTTTCTTTCTTTCTTTCTTTCTTTCTTTCTTTCTTTCTTTCTTTCTTTCTTTCTTTCTCTCTTTCTTTCTTTCTTTTCTTTCTTTCTTTCTTTCTTTACCTCTCTCTCTCTCTCTCTTGTTCTTTCTTTCTTTCTTTCCTTCTTTTCTTTCTCTCTCTCTCTCTCTTTCTTTCTTTCCTTCTTTTCTTTCTCTCTCTCTCTCTCTCGCCCTTCCCTTCCTTTCCCTTCCCTTCTCTCCCTTCTTTTTTTTAATGTGAATTATATTTATTGGTATTTGCCATATTCAAAATTGAAACGGAGAAATCTAGAAGACATGGTAAATACCGAAACCCTCACGCAGTGAGCTGAGAGAGACAACATCCTCACGCCATAGGGGGCTTTCGGAAGACCCCCCCCCCACCCTGCGCACCCCTTCGGGGGCGTGACAGAGACAAAGCACACCTTCCTATCCCTGTAAAAAGAGCTGCGACCTCACAGACGCCTTGAAAGGCTATCAGGAGCCCCCAGGATTCCTGAGTCCGCACTTTGAGAACTGCTGAAATAAAGAAACGGAAACGACCCCTTGGTCCCTGCTGGCCATCACCGAAGAACTGAACCTTGTGCACAGGGGGCACTCAATTTGTGCTGTTTAGTGTAAAGCCTACAGCCCTGAGAGAGGGCCCCCTTTCATAGCCATCAAAAATACATCCCCCCCCCCCCCAGCAGCACGAGAGCAGCAAAGTGGAATGTCAGGTCACTCCTGCTCATGGTTACTCTGCTTGTTTTGTGCATTCAACAAGTGGGTTGGTAAAAAAATAAAATATTTATAAAATAAGGGCTGGCCACTGATATTTGAAAACTTTGACCACGCCTATACCATTTTTGAACACTTAATATGCGTCAGGTGCTCTCTGTGAGCTCACGGCAGTGCCAGGCACCTGACAGCCATTCCTCATTGTGCATATTTTGCAGATTGGGAAATGGAAGCTGCGGGGGGTTAAGTCAATCATCCAGATGGCCCAGCTAGAATGTAGGCGAGCAGGGTTTCAAACCCAAGATGCCTTTTAGGAAGTCCAAGTGCTTACCTATAAAGCCACGGTGCATCCTATAAACGCTCTGGTCATTCAGGGGCCTACGGGGGAAAGCTCACACGTCTAGATTCACAAGGAAAAAGCTCAAATATCTAGATTCGTCAGGAAAAATGTACACATCTAGATCCATCGGAAAGAGGCTCACTCATTTAGATGTGTGTCACTTGTCAAGCTGTCCTGCCAGGTCAACTGGGCATCCAATAAATGAGTGTTGTTACATGGTTGGTGGTCTACTAGATCCCGTGGGGGGGGGGGACATAAAAACTAAAATGTTATGTGGGTACAGCACACACACAAAGTATAGCTCCTGTCTTTGAGCTCACCAAACATCATTGCACAGAAATGGAAAGCAAACGAACGATACATGTTAGTGAGCATAGAGCAAACACCAGACGTCCTTGGCATGGGAACGGGAGGCCGCTGGAGCCAGAGGGAATTGTGGAGGAGGGAAGGTTTTGTGCTGGGCTTAAAGGAAAGATAGTTTACAGGAAAAAAAAAAAAAAGAGAATGGAATTGGATTCAGAAACTTGACTTCAGCTGGAGCCCCAGTGCTGTCATCAATCAGATGTGTAAACTTGAGCCCAGTACAGAACTCCAGGGTTTGGGAGCAGCGGGCAGTGGAGTGGGGACCTTTCTGGGGGCGCTGGTGCCAGCTCCGGCTCACCAGTCACACCGCCTGGGCGGCCTGTGGGCCCTTTCCTCGCTTACACCCCCTGTGCCCATCCCCGGGGTCCTGCTCCCCCCACAAGGACAACGAGGGCTACGTGGCAGGGCCCCACCCCCGGAGTCTGTCTCTCCGCCAGCAGCACTACTCGAAGGCTCACACTTTTCAAGCTTCTGGCTAGCTCACACTTTTCGTAGTGTTTCCCAACTGAGTCATTCTCCCCGAACCTCCTGTGAGATCTCCCAGACCTCTCTCTCCGGCTCCGGGGGCCCCCCGCTTCCTGTTCTGCAGCCCTCGGCAAGTTACTTTAACCTCTTGTGAACCTCCGTTTGCTCAAGCGTAAAACTGCAGCCTTCCGGGGCTGTTGTGAAGGTTAATGATTGTCCGCCCCCTGGTACAGTACAGTACTCGGCACGCTGGAGCTGCGTGAGAAATGAGAAAAGGCAATGTATTAATTTGTTACCAGTCTCTGGTGTACTGTACCTATGACACAGTTGCAAGCAACACAAGTTACGCAATGTCATATTGGATTAATTTGTTTCTTTGTTTCCAATTTCAAATCATCACGAAACTGGGTCATCGTGGAAAGATAAAAAAAGAAGGAGAGAGAGAGAGGAAAAAAATACTGCTAGTTGTGCTAAGTGTCCCCAGAGGGAGAAAAGAGCGAGAGAGCGTGAGCATGGAAGTGTTGAAACGTTATAAGGTTCTCAGCACTCTCTGTTTTTACAAAATAACCACACATCCCTATTTATATCCCCCTGCCCGAGTTTACAGCTTGTTTATACTAGAAAGCATTACTTACGAGGACTAGTAATACCTAGTATGTAATGATTTACTCAGGGACAGAAGTTGTTTAGTCAAAGAAGACCGGTTTTTGACTCCAGTCCCCACACCCCTCAAACTCAAGTTTCTGCATTGCTATTTTCCAGAAAAGAGAGGAAGGAAGGCAGGGAGGGGGGTGGGAGGGAGGACGGGAGGGAGAGAGGAACTGCTTTGTAAGAAACTTCAGTGTATCACTTTGACAGGCTAATAATTACTGCTGGTTTCCTTCGCTAAGTTTTTTTTCTTACGTGGGTTGGGAAGCTCAAACTACAAGGAAATGATAGCTTGCAATTTAAAAAAAAAAAATGATTGAAGAGCCTGGTCCGTGGTGGTGCAGGGGACGGGGCGTCGACCGGGAATGCTGAGGTTGGTTCGAAACCCTGGGCTTGCCCCGGTCAAGGCGTGTGTGACAAGCAAAGAAAGAACAACTAAAGTGAAGCAACTATGAGTTGATAGTTCTCGCTCTGCTGCCCCTTCTTCTCTCTGGAAAATCAATCAATAAAATCTTTAAAAATATTATTGAAGAGAAATGAAGGGGTTTTATTTTCAACGGAATGTGCGTGTCAGAGGCCTGTGTATACAGTCAATGTGACTGAGACCCAGTGATTACGTAGGGCAGGGGTGTGGGGTGATTATTTTCATGTTACCAATATTCCTATTGGGAGAGCCTTTTCATTTATGTTTTCAGTTGACATTCAATATTGTTTTATGTTCGTTTCAGGTGTGCTTTTATCCTTTACACACCGAGGTGACATTAACCCATGTAGATTTCATAACTGCCCCTGGAAGAAGGTTTCCACTCAGGCTGCCTTTGGCTGACGTAACAGAGGACCCAATTCAGAGTTAATAAAGAGAAGGGTGTTTTTTTTTGTTTTGTTTTGTTTTGTTTTTTTAGCTCACATGAAAAGAAGTGTAGAGAAAGGCTTTTCTCTGCCATCCATCCACGATGTCAAATTGTCCCTAAAGCTGGTAGGATGGCCACTGGGGGTAACGGGGCCTCGGGGGTGTCCTGTCCACACCTGGGCTAGCTTTGTGCAGCCCTTTCTTAAAGCAAGGATGCTGGCTTCCCAGGCCTGCTAGTAAGGTCTCATTGTCACAGAAGGGCTCAGGCAATGCCCATTTCTGAACTAATACAGCCCAGGGGGTCGACATTGTTGCTCGGCTTAGACTCATCAGCCGGGATGTAATAGGTATTGAGATGCAACCACAATGTCCTCTACACATGTACATATTTAAAATTTAATTTAAAAAAGATATTTATTGATTTTAGCAAGAGAAAAAGGGAGAGACAGAGAGAGAGAGAGAGAGACAGGACCATCAATCTGTTCCTGTATGTGCCCTGACTGGGGATCGAACTGGCGACTGCTTCACTCCAGAACGATGCTCTGACCAGCCGAGCCAGGGCCTGTGTACATTGTCTAGATCAGGGCTTGGCAAACAGTAGCCTGTGTACCAATCTAGCTGATTGCCTGTTTTATAAATAAAGTTTGGTTGGAACGGGGCAGGCTCGTTTGCTTAGGTATATTTATAGCTGCTTTCCATGCTACAGTAGTAGAGTTGAATAGTTATGACGGAGACCGTGTGGCCCACAAAGCTTAAAATAGTT
The DNA here is from genome assembly GCF_036850995.1 of Saccopteryx leptura. Classification (NCBI taxonomy): domain Eukaryota; kingdom Metazoa; phylum Chordata; class Mammalia; order Chiroptera; family Emballonuridae; genus Saccopteryx; species Saccopteryx leptura. Next base: position 8,493,530 of record NC_089505.1, on the reverse strand, counting down.
ACTCTCTGGTCCTTTATAGAAAGTTGTTTGACGCATATTGTGGAAGAAAAGTGTGGTTGAGGTTGAATGGCCTGTCCCAAGTCAAAGAACTAAGAAGAGGCAGAGACTAAATTCTAACTCAGAGGCCCGAAGCGCTCTGTTACCAGCTCCATGGGGAGAGTGTTCTGGGCTGGGTCTGCATTTCTGTGATGTGAGTCAATGCAGTGTTTCACACATAGCAGCACCGACCCAGGCCTGCCGAAACGAGCCGGTCCGTGGTGAGGAGTGCAGTCCCTAGGAGCAGTGAGGGAGTTCGTGTGCACTGTCCATAGACCAATAGGGTGGGGCCCGAGAAAACTAGAAGGGTATTTTCCTGTTCATCAGAGTCAGTTTGATACGTTATTTAAAAATGTACACAAGCACTTGTCCTGGCTGGTTAGATCCGTTGGTTACAGCACCATCTGGAAGCACAGAGGTTGCCGGTTTGATTCCCTGGTCAGGGCCCATACAGGAACAGATCAATGTTCCCGTCTCACTCTCTCTCTCTTTTTTTTTCTCTCTCACTCTGCTTCCCTTCTTTCTCACTAAAGTCAATAAATAAAAATTTAAAAAAGAATTGCTCAAGCACCAGCTGGAATAGAACTAAAAATTTTCAATAACCGTTGGGATGAAATGAAAGGTTTTCAAAACCTTAAGTCCACATAGAAGAAATGCTGATTCATGTTACTTTAATGAGTTTCTATTCACAGAGAGTTAATATAAAAGTGAAGGAAAGATAGTCTGACCTGTGGTGGCGCAGTGGGTAAGTCGTCGACCTGGAATGCTGAAGTTGCCGGTTCGAAACCCTGGGCTTGCCTGGTCAAGGCACATTTGAAAAGCAATTTTGAGTTGATGCTTCCTGCTCCTGCCCCCACCTTTCTCTCTCTCTCTCTCTCTCTCTCTCTCTCTCTCTCTCTCTCCCCCACACACTTTCTCTAAAATCAATCAATAAAATTTTTTTAAAAAAATAAAGGAAAAACAATAAAGTGAATGAATATAGTATTGATACTTACACACCTATAATAATCTGTTTTCCTTTATTATGTCTTCACTACCCCCTCCCCAGCTTCTGCTCTCACCTTATGTAGGCACCTGTCTCCAAGATGCCCCCCCCCATGTCACCCTCACCTGCAAGAATTTATGCTCTTGTGTGGCTCCTCCCCCCCACGTCATATAAGGGTTGGTCTTTGTGGCCAATAGAATATGGCCGATGTAATGGTGTCCAACTCTAAAGCTTTGTTACGGAAGACACTGCGATTCTACTTTGGTTTCCTGAATCGTTTGCTGTGGGGGGAAATTGAGTCACTGTGCTGTGAGGATACCCACAGAACCCTATGGAGAAGACCCCACGGAGAGGAACTGAGACCTCCCACCAGCAGCCGCGCCAGTTTGCAAACCCCCTGAGTGAGCACCGCGGAAGCAGGTCCCGCCCCGGTCGAGCCTACGTAGGACAAGCAGCCTGGGCTCACATCTAACTGCCACCTTAGGAGAGACCCTGAGCCGGAGCTGCGCTGCTGACCTACAGAAAATGTGAGAGACAGTAAATGCTTATTTGCTATTTTAACTTGTCGTGTTCTGGGGTGATTTGTGAAGCTGCAATCGAATGTACATTTTTCTATATTAGGTTAAAAGAGCGGCGGAGGATCAGGCAGTAGGTCAGAGTGAAGGGCTAGTGATGAAACAGAGGACAAAGGAGGAGACAAGTAAGAAATCAAACGGAGGGACAAGAAGCAGGAAAAGGCAACTATGTACAATTTTCCAGGGCAGGACAATGCCTTATTCTAATAACAGTAACACTAGGTTACTGTAAATATACTTTCTCTAAGGGGTTGGTGGGCTCTGATTCATGGTTTAGAAAATACGCACCTTGGAATAAGGGAAGAAGAAGAGGGAAGGAACGGTAGATTGGGATAAGAAAGCCAGACTATAGAGAACACTGAACATGGAATACACAAAAAAGATATATTATATGGAACTTTAAAATCCTGGCAAGCTAAGGGGAAATGCTGAAAATAGCTGTGTGTGTGTGTGTGTGTGTGTGTGTGTGTGTGTAGTATAAAAACGATACTTTTCCCCTTTTCCCGATTTCATTTGGTTTTCCCACTTATTCGGCAACTGTCTGTGCTAGGTACCAAGCTGTCACTGTTCTCGGGGCCGGGGGTCAGCACTGAACCAGAGGGCCACAGAGCCTGCATTCTAGGCAGATTTTCTATTTCTTAGAGGATGGCATCACCAAATACTGGTCATCCTACCAGAAATCTGTGGGTTGTCCTAATTACTCCCGCTTGCAGCCTCCACAATGAGCCCGGATCCTGATGAGGACTTCTCGCTGTCCTTCCTCCCCACTGGGGCCTCACCTGGTTCATTGGTTTCCGGGGGGCCTCTCTAAGTCCCACAGACTGGGTTGCTTAGAGCAACTGGAGCTTTTGGTTTCACGGTTCTGGAGGTCGGAAGTCCCACATCCAGGTGTAGCAGGGCCGTGCTCCCCTGAAGGGTCTGGGGAAGGTCCGTCCCAGCCCTCTCTTTAGCTTCGGGTAGTTCCTCAGCTGGGGAAGCATCACTCCCCACCTTCCCATGCTGTTCTACCTGTGTGGGAGCATGCCTGTTTGTGTGATGCTCTTTTTACTTGTTGAAAAAAAAAAAAAGAGACCACTGACCCAAAATGGAGTCACTTATGCCAAGCCACATGTCACCAAACTCAGACTTAGTACCTAACAATTACAGCTTCACCCTCTCCCAGGAATGGGATCTTAAACCAATCAATCTGGAATTACCTGGTCAGTACTAGTGACAGACCCCCGAGTCCCTAAAGGGAGGTGACCTTGCCACAACCAGTCCACTGTTCCCTAGTATGACTACCTCGTCCCACTCCCTTCTGCGTAGAAAAGCCTTTCATTTCATGTGGCTCGTGGGGGTTCCTTTCTCTCTGCTAGGTGGCGTACTGCCCGATTCGTGAACTGCTGAATAAAGCCAATTAGATCTTTAAAAATTTGCTCAGTTGAATTTTGTTTTATAACAAAAGACACCTGTCATATTGGATTAGGGGCCCATGTTACTCCACAATGACCTCATCTTAACAATCCACAACAACTCTATTTAAAAATAAGGTCACATTTTGAGATGCTGGGGGTTGGGACTTAAACATCTTTTAAGGGAGGGGCACAATTCTACCCATAATATCTGGGTCATGCCACAGTCCTTCAACCAGCCTCCTTGCCTCAGGTAATCTCCACACGTCTGCCACACCTGTCCTTCCCAGGGCGGTCGGTATGATGTGCCGAAAACAAAAATCGGACGCTGTGGCGACTCAGCTAAACGTCCTCCTGAGTTTGTTTCCCTTCTTGTTAACAAAGCACAAAGTTTCTCAAAACTTGCCTGTCTGGCCCTCTCTGGCCCCACCCCACCAGGCCTTCAAGGCCACCTGGCTGTGTAAGCTAAGTCAGCTCAAGTCATCTCCTCGGGGAGTCCGCCTGAGCCCCTGATTTGTTAGACTTAGAGGAAATGGTCTCCTTCAGTTCCCTGGAGGTAATTACCTACCTACTTATCACACTGAGTAGTATATCATCTCTCTTCCTAACTCTGTGAGTCCCCTGAGGCAGGGCTGTGCCTTCTATGAACCCTAGTGCCAGGCATGGTATCAATTAAAAATATAAGTATTCACTATGTTTGCTGAATTGACTTGACTGTCTTCTCTTGGAATTATGCCTGTTTAGGGGAGAGAAATGGTGGTCCAATGAGTCACTCACCCCCATCACAGGTTTGTAAGGGGCTCCCTCCTGTGGGCCCTGCCCCTCCAGGTCTGATGCTGTGCTCCAATGAGTCACCTCAGCCCCATCACAGGTTTGTGAGGGGCTCCCTCCTGTGGGTCCTGCCCCTCCAGGTCTGATGCTTTGCTCCAATGAGTCACCTCAGCCCCATCACAGGTTTGTGAGAGGCTCCCTCCTGTGGGTCCTGCCCCTCCAGGTCTGATGCTGTGCTCCAATGAGTCACCTCAGCCCCATCACAGGTTTGTGAGAGGCTCCCTCCTGTGGGTCCTGCCCCTCCAGGTCTGATGCTGTGCTCAGGAGTCACCTCAGCCCCATCACAGGTTTGTAAGGGGCTCCCTCCTGTGGGCCCTGCCCCTCCAGGTCTGATGCTGTGCTCCAGTCACGAGCTCCTGGAGTCCCCCCGGAGAGGACGCAGCAGGCTGAGGAAACCATGGCACAAATCTTGAGGCAGATAAGGGTTTGTTTAAAAGGACGCTGTCTGTTTTCCCACCTTCTCACTCACATGACGTAGTCATGCTTCCTTCCTAGCAAAACTTAAATAATGGAGGTCTCTAATCTGAGGACTTTATTTTCTTAAAAAAAAAATTTTATTGATTTCAGAGACAGAGAGAGAGAGAGAGAGAGAGAGAGAGAGACATCACTTTGTTGTCCCACTTATTCATTGGTTGATTCTTGTATGTGCCCTGACTGGGGATGGAACCCACAACCTTGACATGTTGGGACGACCCTCTAACCAACTGAGCTGCCTCAACCAAAGGGCTGAGGACTTTTCTAACCACCTATCTGAAAGTGGTGTTCTTGCTGAAGTCACCACAACTCAGCCACCACCATTCATTTCGGTGTGCTCCTTGCAAGGGAGCCCTCGGATAGAAGGCCACAGGAACTTCCTCTTCTGGTGTGGCCGGGACCCCTGGGTTCTCTGTCTTTTGTCTCTGCCCCCCCCAGCTTGTTTCCTCTCCCACATAAACTGGTTGCTCCCCAAGGGCAGTGAATTGCATTTTCCAAAGATGGCCACACCTTGATATTTTTTTCCTATTCCACATTCTCTTCTTACCATGTGACTGATACTTTCCCATGGAGAGCTGGGGCCCAGGATTCCTCCCCTCGAATCCGGGCCGGGGCTGGTGATTGCCCCGATCAACAGTGACGCTAAAACCCACATCGCGTGACTTCCAAGCTGGGTCCTCTTCTCTCCCTCGTCTCTCTCTTTCTTTCTCTCTTTCTCTGCTTGACTTGGAGCCCAGCCACCACGTCTAAAGAAGCTCAGGCCTCATGGAGAGGCCACACACGCAGGCATTTCACTGAGGTCTCAGCCAACAGCCAGCACCAACTGTCAGACGTGGGAGTGGAGGACTGCTCGGCTGACTCCAGCCTGAACCCTGGAATCTTCCCGCTGAGGACCACAAGTCATGGAGCGGATAGGGGCCATCCCTACTGGGCCCCGTCTGAATTTCTGACACACAGGAACTCGTGACACTTCATAAAGGATGGCTGTTACTTTAAGTCACCAGATTTGAGGACAATTTATTACACTCCTACAGATCACTGATACACCAAGAATCTCTTTTCTCTTTTGTTCTCTTCCTGGACAATTTCATTCACTTGGCGGATGTCCGGCTGTCCCTCCCGTCACCGACTGTTCTGTCCTTGCAAGCACCCCCCCCCCAAGTCACTCCCAGCTCTCCTGTCCATGTTCAGTGTTGTACCAGCAGCTGCCCACCGGTACCTCCTCCTGGGTACTCCTCAGACATGCTGCTGCACACTTAGCAACTTCCTCCTCAAGTTCATTTCTCTTCTTCTGTTCTTGGCAGCACCAATGTTCCCATCTAGAAACTTTGTCATCGATGCCTTCTGTCCTGTCTAACCAGTTGCTCAGTTTTGCCTTAGGTCAGTTGGTATGCCTTTAGCTGCTAGGAACACAAAAGCCAATTAAACATGGTGTAGTAGTGTACGTCCAATCAGGAGCTAGAAACAGGGGAAATTTAATATAAAGGAAGTTTTGTGTGGTACCCAACAGCTGAGGGAGAGGACCCAAGGAATGATAAGCTTAGAGGGGTTTAGATCACATTGGAAAAGATGTGAGTCAGCTCACTGAATAGCAGAGGCATTCTCTGGAGTAGCCAGGCTGGAGCTGGTCTACAGCTGGGGAGCAGGTGACCAGCAGCCAGCAGTGTGGCTGTGCTGGACACGGCAGGAGACCCTCTTCTCCCACAAGGCCCATTCAGAGTGTGTTCTTCTGAGAAAGCTTGACATCATGTTCACTTTAAAGGGGAACTACTTGAAAGAATTCCTTTGTTTATCACAGGACATATATTAAAGGGTACATTTGGAGCCAGAGGCAATGATTTATTAACTAGCACAGATGGCTTGAGCAAATTTATTTATTGTGCTACAAAGCCAATGATCAGAAGCTGGCCAGTTCTAGGGTTTTGGTGAAGTGGTCAACAGTCATTGAAGATCCTGACATTCTCCATCTTTCTCACAGGGCGTTGGCCATATCTCCCTCAGAGGTACAGGGCTTGGAGCAGCTACAAGTGCCTTATGCAGACAGTGCTACATCCACACACACAAAAAGAGCGGGAAGTTTCCTTCTTTGAATTTCATTTTTCTTTTTTTTTTCTTTTCTTTTCCTTCCTTCCTTCCTTCCTTCCTTCCTTCCTTCCTTCCTTCCTTCCTTCCTTCCTTCCTCCCTCCCTCCCTCCCTCCCTCCCTCCCTCCCTCCCTCCCTTTCTTTTTTTGAGAGAGAGACAGGAAGGGAGAGAGATGAGAAGCATCAACTCGGTGTGGTACTCTTAGTTGTTCATTCACTGCTTCTCATATGTGCCCTGACTGGGAGGCTCCAGCCAAGCCAGTGACCCCTTGCTCAAGCCAGCAACCATGGGGTCATGTCTATGATCCCATGGTCAAACTGGCAACCTCACACTCAAGCTGATGAGCCTGCACTCAAGCTGGTGAGCCTGCACTCAAGCTGGCAACCTCAGGGTTTCGAACCTGAGTCCTCAGTGTCCCAGGTTGATACTCTATCCACTGGCATGAATTGCTTTTTATTAGAGAGAACAACATTTTTTAGAGGGTCCCAGGAGATTTTCCATCAATGTTCATGCTCAGGATTGGGTCACGTGCACTCCTTCTGATTGTAAGAATGGCTGGAATCCAGGGTCTCACACCTTTAGCCCTTTTATTGGGAGGTGGGCTTTGCCAGCAGAGAAGGGAATGCCTGCGGGAAGGCAGCCAACCATTGCTGCCTCATGCCTTCATCCCTACCCCCTCCATCCCCACGGCCACTGCTCTCGGGAGTCACAAGGTACGTAGGTGCCCTTGAAGTCACAAGGCCTGAATGCTACTCTTGACTGGGTGTTAACCAGTTCTTGGGGAAAGACAAATGGCTTTCTGCTATCTCTTTTGTCACCTTGCTTCTGATAGTTTTATTAAAGCAGCTTCTGGTCTCTCCTGCAACCAGATGGATAATCGTGACTCTCTCTCTCTCTCTCAGGCTCCAAATCTCTCAGTGAGGAAGGTTATGAATGAAAATGATGGGCTTTTGTTTCAGATCATACTGTTCCTATCAAAGTTCTCTCTTATTAATTGTATGACCTTGGCAAGATATCTACAATATCTATCTATCTATCTATCTATCTATCTATCTATCTATATCTATCTAATCTTAGCAAGAGAGAGAAAGAGACAAACAGAGACAGACAGACAGGAAGGGAGAGAGATGAGAAGCTCAACTTGTGGTTGTAGCTCCTTAGTTGTTCATTGATTGCTTTCTCATATGTACTTTGGGAGCTCCAGCTGAGCCAGTGACTCCTTGCTCAAGCCAGAGACCTTGGGCTCAAGCCAGTGACCTTGGGCTCAAGCCAGAGACCTTGGGCTTCAAGCCAGCAACCTTTGGGCTCAAGCCAGCAACCTTTGGGCTCAAGCCAGTGACCATGGGGGTCATGTCTATGATCCCATGCTCAAGCTGGCAAACCTGTGCTCAAGCTGGTGAGCCCATGTTCAAGCCGGATGAGCCTGCGTTCAAGCTGGTGAGCTCAAGGTTTCAAACTTGTGTCCTCAACGTCCCAAGTTGACTGCTCTATTCACTGTGCCACCACCTGGTCAGGCAGTATCTAATTTCTTTATGCCTTCATTTCTCATGTTTTAAATGAGGATAATAGAAGTACTTACCTCATTGATATGGTATGATGAGTAAATGATATAATGCAGAAGGATTTTTGGCATGTTGCGAGTGCCCAAAAGAAATGGCAATGTGCCCTGGGGTCTTTCAGTGGAACGATGCTCTTCCCTGGGTGATAGAGAAGTTGCTGGAATTTTGCTGCACCCTTCTGCCTGGGACCGATCTGAACATCATCAGTTTAACTGCTGGTGCTTTGTGTTCTAAAGGGGCACTTGCAGCTTTACCTGCAGCTACTCCTGCTCCAGGCACTGGGCAGGGACATCCAGAGCAGCTGCCTACGTCTGTCCTTGGTCTGTCACCTGAGTTTGTGTTTCCGAAACCAGGCCACTGTCAGATGCAAGACGACTGAGCCTGCACAATGGGGCTCAAAATCTTTGGTGACAGGCCCCAGAAAATTGTTTTCATAGGCACCCCGGGATAATCTCACATACTTGAAGGTCTGAGACACACTGTTCCAGATTAAAGGAGAGTAAGGCGGACAACAAAACACAGCCCAGGACTCTTAACTGGAGGGTCAGTGGGCGAGTGGCAGAAGCTGCTGGATGCCAGGCCTGGAGCTGTCCCAGGGTTGCCAGGTGTCTTCATCTAAGGCCGCTAAAACAAGGTAGCACTTTGTTAAAAACAGAAATATATTGTCTCACCGTTCTGGAGGCCAGAAGTCCAAACTGGGGTGTCAGGAGGGCCATGCTCCCTCTGAAGGCCCCAGGGGAAGACTGATACCTTTACCCTAACTACTGGTGGTGCTGGCGATGCCACACACTCCCCAGCTTGCAGATGCCACTCGCCCATTGTCATGTAGCCATCTTCTCCCTGAGCGTCTCTGTGTCTTTACTCCACTTCTTCTAAGGACTCTGGTCCTTAGAAGATTGACCCCACCATACTCTCCTATGATCTAATGTTAGCTAATTACATCCGCACTGCCTGTGTTCTCAAATAAAGTCACATTCTGAAGTAAGAGGGGTTAGAACTTCAATACATCTTTTTAGGGGACATAACTCATAGCATGGGGTCTTGGGCTAACATCTCAGAGTCTCTGTTTTCTTGAAGGTTTGCAGCAAAATCTGAACGAAATGAGTGATTCTCTACATTATTTGACTTTAGAGTTTCTAATATACAGTTTCTAGCCAAGTTTTTCCAATTATCCCCAACTGTCCCTATTCCCTTCCTTTTGGGGGCCCGGGCTCCAGCTAAGGGTCATACATTGCATTTTGTTGTCCGCCTTGCTCTCCTTTAACCCAGAGCCGTGTTTCTCAGACCTTCAAGTGTGTGAGAATCCCCAGCGGAGCCTGTGAAAACAGTTTTCTGGGGCCCATCTCCAAAGATTCTGAGTCAATAGGTCAACTGGCATGTCTAACAAGCTGGCAGGTGATGCCAAAGCTGCTGGTCCAATGACCACACTTTTGCAAACCACTGATCTAGAAAAGAGGTTACACACTTTTTTTTTTGCAGAGGGCCAGATGGTGAAATACTTTACGCTTTGCGGGCTCTGCTGCAACTCAATCTGCCATTGTAGACAAAAGCGGCCACAGAGACAACTCATATACAAGTGGGTGTGGCTGTGCTCCAGTGAAATTTTACTTACGAAACAGCTGCCTGGCCAGAGCTGGCCCATAGCCTGCTCTTCGCTAGCCTGATCTACAACAGTACTCACACTTTTCCTTTCCTCCCCCCAGGGTGGGGCTGTCTGTCACAGCATTGACGTTTTTGAACTGTGCAGTTCAGTTTTCTTGTAGAATGCCTCACAATCTGGATTTGATTGTTTCATTCTGGATAGATTTAGGTTCTATGTTGGCAAGAATACCACAGAAGTGATATTGTGAAAGACTTTGAAGTGGACCAAATATATTATTGGGTAACTTCAACGGAAAGCTGGGCATTGTCTAGTGTGCCCTCTGGGTTATCTAACCCCATGTGGGTTTGTGCCTTTCGTTGTTTTTGAGCTATTTTACAACATTGTGATTTTTAGACTACTGATGGTATTGTCTTTGAGTCTTCCCTTTAGAAATGCTGATGGTGTCCATCAGACACACAGTTTTGACCTATGGATATTTGCCAATCTTCTATCTATCAGACAACTTAACTTCAGTGTCCTGCCTACCGTCTGCACTGGACTCTCTTTGGAGTCTGCTTTGAACCAGTTGTAACACGTTACTGGTTCTTAGATTAATAGGCTAAGTAATATCTTTGACACATGTTCATTTCACATCTACATCTGAGTCATGATTATCCTCTCTCTTTAATATTCTTTAGCGGTATTTTTTAATTGGATTACTTTAGGAAGCAGAGAGGGTAGTTTTGTTTTTTGTTTTACAAATACTGGTGATACTCATTTAAATTAAGTCACTTGATTAAGGTGGGTTCTAACCAGACCTTTCCATTGTCAAGATATATTTTCTCTTTATTAGGAAAAAATACTTTGAGACAAAGTGAATATTCCAGTTTGCAGTCATTTTTCACCTGGTGGTTAGAGCTTCCCCTGAAGATCTTCACCAATATCAATTATAACATTGGAATTGAAAAATATGAAACCGGAGGGGAGCAGAGCATGCCACTCCGAAACGTGCTACTTTGGCAGGTGGGTTAATTCGCGCTGACGGCAATTAAGACCCAGTGGACTCAAGAAAAAATCTCCACCTCCCCCATAACTGTCTAAAAGAATTTAGATAGGGGCCCTGACTCAGAAAGAGAGCTATTACCAGAGATAACTTTTTAATCTTAAAGACTTAGCTGTAGCTCAGGACAAGTATCTGGTTATCAAACTCCTGCCCTGCTTACCGCCCTGTGAATTCCCCTCTGCTCCCTTGAAGCCTCTGACCCCATCCTGTTCCTTGGCTCAGGATGGTGTCTGAGCTTCCATTGCCTGACTCTTAGGTCTCATATTTTTACAGGACTCCGATCTGGATGAAATGAAATGTGTTTTTTTCCTGTTAATCTGTTTTATGTCAATTTAATTAGTAGATCAGCCAAAGAACCTAGAAGGGTAGAAGAAAATTCTTCTGCCCGGTCTAGCCCTTTCCTGGTGCCTCGGTGAGACTTTCCTTTCTTGGGTTGCATTACCCTTTGGCAGTATAGCATCGTGGTTTAAGCCACAGACTCTGGGACTGTCTGGCTTGGGCTCAAACTCTGGCTTTTTTTTTTTTTTTTTCCCGCTTACCATCTTCATGACATGAACATCATTTAAGCTTTGTGCCTCACTTTTCTTCTCTGTAAAATGGTGCTATAAAGATACTTCTCTTATAGGATTGCCTCAGGATGAAATGGATTGAATAAAAGCAGCAGTAAGATACACTGCACATAATTACCTGCTCAAGAAATGCTATTACGGAATCATGCTTATCTGTGTGTGTTTGAATCCCAGGTTTGCCACATCTCCAAGGGTCTTTGGGTGAATTCCTTAACTTTCTGTGCCTCCCATCCTTATCTATAGCAGGTTTCCGGATTCAAGCTCGTTCAAGCACCAGCTGTGTCTGGTACGGAGTAAGCATGAAAGAAAGGATGAGCTGTTACCACCGCAATCATTCTGAATACTTGATTTGCTGTGAGAAGATAAATTGAGTTCCAGGCTGTTTACTGCCACGGTGCCTACCTCAGAGACATTTACATGGTGTGCGTTCAGCAAGATATGTGTATGGAGGAATGCATCAAGCTTTGTGGAGGGGCACCCGCTCGATCTAAGTTACACTTTGGCCTCCTTTCTGTCTCACTGCCCTCAATTTGTGTCGCCTTCCTCTTTGTAGGAAGCACACACATCCAGAAAATCATCTTCCCACAGGAGGCTGTGAGAGGCGGCGCTGGGCAGAGGTTGCACGGTCCGGTGCAGGGCTCCGCGACTTGACTCACTAGGGAAGGGTCCAAAGGGACACAGCTGTGCCACGGCATTTACAGCTGGGCACGAGCCCTCTCCTGTCCCTCCCTGTCTGTTCAGGTTGGGAAATGGTTACTCGAAGTTGGGAAGCGCCCACGTGGCGATGAGAGTGCTCGCTGAGAGAAACTGAGGCCGGGGGCAAGGTCCCCGCGATGGGCAGCCGCCCGCCCAGGCCTCCGCCCACACCTGCGCCGGCGAACCCGCCGCGAGCTTGCAGCCCCGCGCGTGGGGCGCTCACGTGACCGGGCGGGGCGGAGCCGGGCGGGCGGGGATCACCTGAACAAGGGAGTCATGTGAGCGGGGCGGGGGAGGGGGCGGTGCCGGCGGCGGTCACGTGACGCGGTTCCGGGGCCGCCGCAGCCGCGCCGAGCCCAGCCGAGCCGCGCGCCCCTCGGGCTCTCACTCCGCTCCCGCTCCTCTCGCGCTTCACTCCGCCTCCACCCTGGCACCGCGACCATGTCCCGGGCGCGGCCTTAGGCAGCCGCGCGCCGCTAGTTCTACGTCCGCCGTGCAACCCGGACTCTGCGCGATGGGGGCCGCCGCCGGCCGGAGCGCCCACCTGGGGCCCGCGCCCGCCGCCTGCCCACCGCGCTCCCTGCTCCTGCTGCAGCTGCTGCTGCTTGTCTGGGCCCCGGGGGCCGCGCTGGCCCAGGGCGCCGAGTTCCCTGAGCTGTGCAGGTGGGTGGCCCGCCCGGCGCGCAGGCTTCGCTGCCGGTCCCCCCGGGCGCTCAGCAGGGCTGGGTGGGGGGCGGGGGTCCCCAGGGCGCCCCTGGGCCAGGCTTGGGTCGCCCCCGCCCCGAGGGAAAGTTGCCCGCGTGGTGAAGGAAGAGGCACCCAGGACGGGTCGTGCGCGCGGGTGGGGGTGCGGGGGGCGCGGCGCGCGCGGCGTCCTGCCGCTGGCCCGGGGGCCACTGCCTGGCCACTTGTGGCTGTCACTAAGTCTGGGGTGGCTTTGTGTGCGAGCGGCGGGCCGCCGCGACCCGTGAGGGTGACGCTGCGGGCACCCTCGCACCCAGCGCCTGCTCTCGCAGCGGAGTGCCTGCGAAAGTTGGAGGACGCAGGAACTACAGCGTTGCTTTGTTCCCACTCCACGTTTCCTTCAAGTTCCACCGGCGGGGCTTGCAGAGGCCCCTGAGCGTGAAGGCTCACCCGCACCAATGGCCTTGGAGTTGGGGGTTTGGTTTCAGTTGCTGATTGATTTTTTCCATGTGGGTTTTCCATTTTTTTCTTGAAGTAGCATTTCCACGGAAAGTGACTTTTTTTAATGGGGGAATTTGGGGTGGTCATCCTTTCTTGGCTTTCAGGACTTCACCCTTCACTTCTCCGAGCCTAACTTCCTGTCTAGTTGCTCACATGATGTCATTGTCTCGTGTGGATTATTCTAGTGGAGTCTTTTGCTGTGGGAACCATGTTTATATAATCCCTGGTCCCATCGAGGGCTCTTAGTTTTCTGCGATGTCGAGGGGTCCCGGGGCTGGGGGTCTGTATTGAGAATTTTCTGACCAATCTTCTCTGGACTGTTTAGGATGGTGGAAAATTTAATGGTGTTTTTTTTTTTTTTTTTAACTTTTACATAAAAGAAGCAGGATGAAAAGTTCAGCAAGACCAGAGAACAGTTCACAAAACCGCCAGCCCTTCTCAGAATAAAGTGAAGTTGAATCCACTTGGAGTTTGTGGTGGGATTTATGGGGTTCTTATTCCTCCCTCCTATCAGAGATGGTCTCATTAGCACCCTCCACCCCTCCCCCCTCCCCTACTTCCTCAGTTCAGAACTTGGCAGAAATTATTAACCTACAGAGAGGGAGGCTGAGCTCACAGTAGAGACTCTTTGGAAAGACCCATACTCTTTCTTTTCCTTTATTTGAAGGAGGGGAAGACTGCAGGAGGGAGAGCTCACTGCATATTAGTTTATAGGCGGGTTAGCTGCCCTGAGATACACAGTTACTCGAGTATTGAGCATAACACAGAACACGCTGCAGTTTCTATAAGTTCAGGCTGGGGCCCACGTTGTAAGTTTTGGAATAATGGCTGCTGTGACCAACCTGATCTCCAAGCTGGGCTAGTGATGTCCAAGTCTTGCTCTTTGTTAGCAAATTGGAATTAATTTCTTAATAGGGTTAAAGGTGGCCTCAAGGGCAGACCAATACTGCGGGACTATTTGGGGGGGGCAAATGGGATGGGGGGGCTTACTTTTGCTTTTAGGTTAGTCATCACAGCGCCTTGAACCTGCATTCATTAACCTTGTCTCCAGGTGGAACACGGCCTCTTCGTTTAGAAAATGACCTTTGTATCTAAATACATACTTCTCCCAACTGTCATAGGTGGGCATAGCTTAGTGCATACTAGCGTGCCCCAAAGGGTGATATACATGGCTAGTATGATGAATGTGCCCTCTGTGATCTGAGAATATCTTTTAAAGTTGGTATGTTTACTTTTTCTTAGGACAGCAAATCCCCCATTCCGTTCAGAGGGCTTGCACACATTTTTTCCCCTCGTCTGTTACTGCTCTGTGGCTTTCGCATGGAGACTTCTCCAGGGCCACGTGTAATCTCTGCTTTCAACCCAGTACCTGCCAAGTGAAGTTCTTCCTCTTCGTTCCTGTTTGAAATGGATACCTTGGCCTAAATACTTCTTAAGGCCTTTACTTTGTGGGTGGGTGGGGGGCATGTGTGTCAAAAATCTTTGTACTTTTTTGAGATAACACTGGCTACAAGTTCCTTCACTTGAGCACACGTTTGAACAATGGGAATGTGAGCTGATCTTTTTTTTTTTCTTAAATCCGGTTGAAAAGTTCTGTGAAATATCACCAAAGCAGGGTGTATTAAGCTGCCTTTTCAGTCCGTTCGGCCGAGAGGTCAACAGCTCACTGAGCTCTTCACAAAGAGCACGAAGAGTCGACGTCGCGGGGGTCACCGTTTGTTTGTGCAGCTTGTCTATGGAGGCAGCTCCGACAGACACAGACAGGGTCGCACTCCAGTGCCTGTCTGGGGGTCATTTTCCATCGCAACGCTCTCATTCACTGTGGCCTGGTGCCCAGAGTGGTCCCCAGAAACCCGCCCTCCACACAGCCGATTTGGAGTACCCAGTCTAAAAACTGGGTGTGTCTTATACAGTGGTTGTAGATTTTTTTACTTGTGTTTCCTGCTTTTTCACGCTTGTTTTTGTGCTCGTTCAAGACAGTGATTCGTCATCAGACACAGATGGGGACAAGCTAATGGGAGTTTTGACAGGGATGAGGAGTTGTATGAATTTTATGATGAATAAAGCTTGAGTTTAATAACTTTATGTAATACATTTTTCCCCCTAAATTAAGATGTGTCTTATACATGAGAGCGTCTTATACATGGGCGAAATAGTATATGGATCCCTAGCAGTAAATTCTCATTGCCTCCCAAATCCGGAGTTGGAGGGGGACACAGCGTCTCCTCTAGACTCAGTCCTTAGAGGGACCTTTCATCTGCAATCCTGCAGGACCAACTGGAGGAAAGTTTGGGCCTGCTTCAGGGGTGCTTGCTCGCACCTCGGTGGGGCCCTTGGGTAGGGGCAGAGCTCTCTAGTGAGCAGTGGCCCCGACCACTCCTGGGGTAAGGGTGGTGGGCAGGGGCGCAGTTCCCAGCACAGTTGTCGGGGGCAACTATTTCAGCAGCAGCTGAACCCCGTCGGGCCGGGTGTGTGCATGGGGAGAAGAGGCCCCTGCGAGCTGTGTGCAGAAAAGCAGGAACGACACGGGCGAGTTTCCCAGAGTGGGTCTGGCTTTTTACATGGGCTCTTATTTAAAACCCTTGCTCTTTGGAGCGACGCAGCTATATTTTCTAGGCGTCAAGAGGGTTTCTGTTACTAGGTGAGCCCTGTGCTATGGAAGAAGTTGGTGATTCTTTTTTTAAAAAAATTTTTACATGTTGATTTTAGAGAGAGGAGGGGGGGGGAGAGAGAAACGATTTATTGTTCCACTTTTTTATGCATTCGTCAGTTGATTCTTGTATGTGCCGACCGGCGATTGAACCCACAGCCTTAGGGAATCGGAACTGCACTAACCAACAGCTCCCCAGGCTTGGGCGAAGTTGGGGGTTCTTAACCACTCAGCTATTTCTTGGGAGTAGTGTGCTAGTAGAAAGACCTTGTTTCCTGAGGCCTGCAGCACTGACACGTCCCGAGGTCTGAGGTCGAAGGAGTGTCATGTTGGTGAGGAATGTGTGGAGTGTCACCGGAGCAGCGAGAGCGACAGAGGGGCAGAGGCAGAGGCCAGGCCATGCAAAGTCAAAAGTGACCAGAGTGCTCTGCGCTCGTCTTGTCGCTAGTAGCTTTACTCATTGCTTTGTGATTTACACTTTCTAAAATGCTCTCCTAGACATTTAATAGGTAAGCTTCCACATTCTTTAAAAAAAAAAATTTTTTTTTAAAAGATTTTATCTATTGATTTTTACAGAGTGGGGGAGAGTAAATTGGTTCACTTTAGTTATTTACTGGGTGGTTGTATGTGCCTTGACCGGGCAAGCCCAGGGTTCAGAACCAGTCACGTCAGCATTCCAGGTTGACACTATCCACTGCACCACCACAGGCCAGGCTAAGTGTTAACATCCTTAATGAGTGAGATCTTAACAGTTTGTACTAGTTATAAAATAATGTATTGGACTGGCTCGGTTTAAGTAGTTAAGTACTTTAAAATTTATTCAGAACAAGTTTTCCCCCAATTGTTTGGGTATAAATCCTGGAAGTTTTTATTATATTGAGGACAAGAGGATAATGAACCCAGCTGGGAGTTGAGGTTGGTTTAGTTGCTGTCTCTAGATTTTTTTCTCCCCTGCAATTTTTTTTTCAAAGGAACAATGGTTTTATGCTTAATTTGGGCCACATGTTAAACTTGGACCCCATCCATTTGTGTATGTACATTTCTTGCAACAATATGTATGTAGAAGTCCAAGATTGTTAATTATGGGTGCATTAGACCACATGCATTAATTCTTAGAACAACCTTCCTGACAGATCCCAGGCAATGAATTCTTGATTGGACTTCCCATCTTATATCTTATATTTCATAGAATTTTTAAAAGATAGGTTTGAGAAAAATAATTTGAATGTTCTCATCTTTATTTTGACCTTGACTTATAAAACTATCGTGCCACGTAGCGAGAACTCATGAGGGTCCCAGAACTGGGACCAGTGACAGAAAGTAGCTCATTACTTTGCAGGTGCTGTTCTTTGCTTTTCTTCGTTTTTATTGTCCCAGGATCGGAGACCTCTTGGTAATGCCCCCCATTGGTCATGGATGGTGGGCAAGGAGGTGGATGGAGCTGAGATTGGGTACACTCATGGGTCCTTTGTGTTTTCCTCACAGTTGACTCCTGACCAGTGAGGGACAGAGGCCTGAATTTATGCTAAGAGTGTCTTCTCACCTTTAATCCCAGCAAGGTGACATAGGATTCATGTGTTCTCTAAGTAGTTCTTAAGCATTTCTTAAGCAGAGGGGAAATCTGAGAGGGACTAGAGTGGTACGGAGACACCTCAGACAGAATGTCACACTGAGATCCCAAAAGATTGTGTTGGCCTTTGACTGCTGTCCCCAAGGAGGTAGCAGCCACAAACACCCTCCTCCCCTTATTTTTATTAATGTTAAATAATGTGTCATTTTAGTTTTGATTTTGTTTTTGATCCAAGAATAATCTTGATGTTACTAGTTTTTGGACGTTATGAATAAAGCTGTTGTATCTGTGTACAAGATTTTGTGTGGACACATGCATTCCTTTTTTTGGAGGGGAGGTGAAGATATTTGAATGGTGAGCGTTTAAATTTATGGGAGTTGTCAAACTGTGTTCAGAGGTGACTGTCAATTTTGCATTCCCACCAGCAATCCGTGAGGGTTCCATTTGTTCCACATCTGCCAACACTTGATGTTATCAGTCTTTTTAATTTTAGCTATTCTTGTGGACGTGCACTGGTATCTCTGTGTGGTTTTAATTTTCATGCCCCTGCTGACTCATGATGTTGAATATTTTTTTATTGTGATGCCTAATGACATTGAACATCTTTCATGAGCTATTGATGGTTTGAATATTTTTTGTAGTGTCCATTAAAAACAGTCTTTTGCCTTTCATCCCTTAAATTATTTTTGAGGTCATCTTATTGAGTTTTAAGAAGTCTTGATGGCCATGGCCCTGGCCGGATAGCTCAGTTGGTTAGATCATGGTCCAGAAGCACAGAGGTTGCCTGTTCGATCCCTGGTCAGGGCACATAAAGGAACAGATTGATGTTTCTGTCTTTCTCTCTCCCTTCCTTTCTCTCTAAAATCAATAAAATAAACATTAAAAAAATTATTTATGTATTCTGGGTACAAGTTCTTTCTTAGATATGTGTAGTGTGTAGTACAAATATTTTCTCCCAGTCTTTGGTTTGTCTTTTTGTTTTCTTAATATAGTCTTTGAAAAACAGATGTATTTTATTTTTTGATATTAGAAAGAGAGGAAGACAGAGAAAGGGAAAGAGAAACATCAATTTGTTCCACTTACTCATGCATTCATTCATTGGTTGATTCTTGTATGTGTGCCCTGACTGGGGATCGAACCCGCAACCATGGTGTGTGAGGACGATGCTCTAACCAATGTAGCTACCAGGCCAGGGCCATATATATATATAAATTTCAATGAGCTCCAGTTAATCTTTTTTTTTTTTTAATGGTTTGTGCTTTTTGTAGCATAAGAAATTTTGTCCACCCCAGAGTGTCTCAAACTCAGCACTTTTGACATTTGGGCTGGATAATTCTTTGGTGCGGGGTGTCCTGTACATTGTGGGGTGTCAGCAGCATCCCTGGCCTCTTCGCACTCGATCCAGGGCTCTGTTCCTCCTCTCCCTGCGCCCAGCCCCAGCTATAACAAACAAAGATGTCTTCACACGGTGCAAATGACTCCTGAGTTTGGGTGGGTGGGAGGTGGCAGCAAAATTACCTCCAGTTGACAACCTCTGGTCTACTCTTAAGGTCAAATAGATGATCTCCTGTGATTGTTTCTAGAAGTTTTATAATTTTAACTTGATATTTAACCCTATGATCAGTATTTTTGAGTTAATTTTCATATATGATGTGAGGAAAGGGTGAAAGTTTTTTTTTTGTTGTTAATCTAGTTCTGTTGACTAATATTTTATGTAGGATGCTTGCAGCTGTTTTTAAGTGTGTTTGGGCTGTAATTTTCTTAGCTCTTCTTGGCTGACTTGAGTAGCAAGCGTATGTTTGCTTTGTGGAAAGAGCTGGGTAGATTTTAGTATTTTATATGCCGTGGGACAGTTTTTGTATAGGATCGACATTTTCTCTTCCTTAAATTTTGGTTCATCTCTTCAGTGAAACTGTCTGGGGCCTTTGTAGAGGTAGAGTGCAGTGGAGGAGCAGTTTTGATTATAGTTTCAGTTTTATCTGCTTGATCTATTCACGTTTTCTACTTTTTCTTGAGCCAATTTTGGTAGTCTATGTTTTCCTAGAAAATTTGCCATTTTAATATATTTTATCCATATATAAATATGTAGTATGCTGCTTTTTTATACTTTTGAAAATACTCTTTGTATTAGTAGGTAAATTTAAAACATTTCTGATCTTTATGTATCCCCCCCCCCCTTAGTCACATTTACTAAATAAAGATTTGTTTCCCTTTTTTAATCTTTTCAAAAGATTTTGTTTGGTTCACCATTTTTATCACCATTTATTTTTAATTTTTCTGTTCTCTATTGCTTACTTCTGCCCCATGTTTGTTTTTCTAGTGTGAGATGAATTTATTTTTTATTTTAATTGTCATTTGAGATGAATTTAAATCCATATGTTTCTTTGTCCTTGAGGACCATACCACTCATAGTTTTTGATACATAGTTATTAATCCTTTAATTTTGACTATTTACTTCTTGGACCCAAAAGTTTGAACTTTTTCAACTTCCTGGGCTCACTAATTTTTTCCCCCCTTGGTAGGTGGAGTTTTCCCCGATTGTGGCTGATAAATGTGGTCGAGTTTATTGACATTTCCCTTGTGGCCTCGCACCTAGTCGAGTTGAGAGTGTTCTGCGTTTGGAAAAAAGTTCTCTGTTTGGGTCAGTTGTGCTGTTCAGCCTTTGTTTATCATGACTTACTCTTTGTTCTGCTGGATTTGTCTTTTATACTTTGTATCTGGCTACCACTTTGGACATGCCTTGTGTCTCATCTTCCAGTTTAAAGCTGTTGTGTTGTTCATAAGCTCTTCAGCGTGTGTGTGTGTGTGTGTGTGTGTGTGTGTGTGTGTGTGTGTGTGTTTAATTTCGACAGGCATTCCAGCTGATGTGTATTCACCACTGTTTGCTCTTTCTTCATGGACGCCCTGGGAAGGTGCTGTTAGCTCTGCGCTGGTCTCTCTGTTCATTCTTGTTCCTTGGGCCCTGTTCCTTCGATAGCCTTTGTGAGCCTGTTTCCGTGGAGCTGGTGCCCTGTGGCCGCTGGTGATTCCCAAGTGTGTTCCTTGCCTGAGGCTCCTTCTGGACATGGGCTGCCTCTCGTGCAGCTGTGTGGAGGCAGATGGAAGCAGTTGTTGGAACTTGGCTATAAATCGTTTTTTGGGGGGAGGCCGGGGGATGGGCAGGGCGTTCCTCTGGCTGGCGTGTCTGTGGCTGGCCTTCGAGTCTTAGGTGCTTTCCCGCCCTCCCCAGCGTGACCCCCAGCCTGTCCCTGCCAGGAGACAGCTGCTAGGCCCCTGGTGAGGGCGATTGGCAGGGTACAGTGTGCTTTGCTGCAGCTGGAGCGGGGGTGGGCTGGGGTGGGGTGGGTATCGAGTTGGCCGTGGCAGATCACTTCTCTCTGGGTCTCAGTTCCCCCCTCCAGAGAGATGGGCCCTGGGCTGGGAAAGTGCCCTCCTGGTTTTGAATCCGGACTCTTCCCTTCACTGCTTGTGGGCCTCAGGCGAGTTAGTGATCCTCTGAGGTCTTACCACCTCTGTGTCCAACCACCTTAGGATTGCTGGGGGAGTCCGATGCTTTCGGGCCCCTCTTCAGGGTTCCTAGATGGTGAGGGTGGCGGGGATGGCCCTTGCCCTGTGAGCTGGGGCTGCTGTGTTAGACAGAGAGATTTTCAGGGTGTTCCTCTCTAACTCTGGACTCCCAGTGGTGCTTCGAGGCTTCTGCCTCAACCAGAGCGCATTTCCTACTTATCTGTTTTATGCATTGGCACGCCACGTAGGACTCCTTTGGAGAGAGCAACGTTTCCATCGTTTAAAAAATGTTTTAAAACCACTGGGCTGTGTGATTTTTGGGGTCCATTTTGCATCCAAAGTACTGTGGTTTTGAGGTATGTATCCTTCAGGGTTCCTTCAGTTGTGAGCAGCAGAGAGCCCAACTCGAATTCCCTTCCACAAGGAGGAGCTTGCGGAGGGGAGGTGTGGGGTTTGGGCAGGCGCCAGGTGCCATATGTCGGGCGGCTTGGGGCCCTTTCCTGCCGTTTTCTTGGCTCTGTCCCCCTTCCTGTTGTGGCTGCCGCACTTCTGCCAGAGTCCAGAAGTCTCAGCCGGCTTCTGCACGGGCGTCAGTGGTCAGAGGGGCTCCGATGCTCACAGACCCCCCCCCCCCGCCCCGCCGTGGGAGCAGGGGAGGAGGGTGCAGGCCGATGGGGTGCTTGTGAAAGCTCCTCGTGAGCCCCACGGTGCTGTGGGGAACAGCTGCCCCTGGCCTGGGCTCCGAGGTGCCCAGAGCCGTGCGTCATCTGCCTATTTTCGTGTTTGCGTTCAGCAGCACCCAGGCGGGACCTGGGAGGCCTCTGCGCTGGGGGAAACCCCGTGCCTTTGAGTCCTTGTGAAACTCGCTCTGCTGATCAAGAGCGAGCAGCCTTTGGTGGGGTTTTCCTTTTCTTCTCGTGCCTTTAGAGCCCCAAGGGCAGCGTCCCTCAGTGAACAGGAACGCGCGGGACGCTTCCCCGGGCGGGGCAGCAGACCCCTACACGTATTCCTGTCCCTTGGAGCCAGGGGACTCAGAGGAGAGCGAATCATGCATGTGTTCATCTCAGCTTGCTTTCTAGCGCTCGGAGAGACCAGGCGAAGATCAAGGACCGTGGAAACAGCGAAAAGTGGCTTTTGGAATTTGATTGTCAGGGGGCGGCCGGGAGGCCATCGAAGCCTTGTGCTCCCCTCCCTCCCCCTCCGTGTTCCTCGCACACGTGTGTGCGGCTTGCCCTTGAGAGCTCCGCCAGAGCACTGCCACCACCGGGTCCTGACTGTGTAAACTTGTGGCCCTCTGTAGGCTGACTGACTCTGAAACCAGTTAGGCGTTCTAAAAACACTGCTTTGTACTGAGAAACAACAGAAACTCCCCTAGTCGGCTCCGCTTCTCGCCTCTGGTGTGTAAATAGAAACCCAAACCGCCGGCGTGGAAGTTCAGAAGCAGTGGGTTCCTAGAAGTGACAGGAGTGCCTCGCACTGAGTCACCCTCGGGGCCCCAGCCCCCTGCCATCTGCCGTGGAAGTGTTATCACACACGAAGTGAGAAGCCAGCAGGCCCTTTCCCTTGTCTGTTTAGAGTGGGCCCCTTAGAGGAGGCCGAGGAGTGAGTGGCCGTGGTCAGGGGTCCGAGCGGCGGAGGGCTGGGCTGCTCTAGGTGGGGCGCCCCGTCCCCAGGCTGTCCTGTAAGATGGTGTTTCAGCCGAGACCAGGAGGGCCTGGACTGGGCATCCGGTGGGAGGGGATTGTCTGGTAGGGAGCATTGCTCGGTGGGGACAGGCTCGGGCTTCGGCAAAGAGGCTTTTGTGGCCAGAGCCGCATGCGTGACTGGGAGAAGAAGGACAGGAGGGGACAAGGCGCGGGCTGAGAGAGCAGGGCTGGGGTCTGGAGGCCACAGCGGTGACTCTGGCCTCTGTTCCGAGGGAGGAAGGGGCCTGGGAGGATGTTGAGCAGAGGGGTGACATGGGGCGGGGGCGGTCCAAGGGGAAAGCCGGGCGTTTTGATAGACCAGGTCAGAAGTCCCAGTCGGCGGGACCAGAGTGGACTGTGGGATGTGGTGGGAGGTGGTCAGCTTCTGGATATTTTGAAGGGGAAGCTAGACAGATTGCTAGCGGTTGGTCATGGGTCAGGAGGGGAGAAAGGAGAGAATTGCTTGGGGCAATGGAAAAGCCAGGGTTGCCATTTTCAGGGGCGGGGAGGGCTGCGGGAAGAGCAGGGTTAGGGGAAGCAAAGGGTTGGGCTTGGTGGTACAGATGTTGAGGTGCCTGCTCTAGACCCATGAGTGCGGAGGTTGGGTGGGCAGTTGGTGCCGTGCCTTTGGGCTCGGGGCAGTGTGGTGGGCTGGGAGTATCCGACTGGGAGCTCCACTGTGTAGCCAGAAAACATCTGGCCAAGATCGCGAGGGAGTTATGGAGGCGAAACTGAGGCACTCAGTTCTTAGGGGTCTACCCCATGATGGGGACCCAGCAGAGGAGGCTGCCAAGGACCTTCGGGGAGAAGGGGTGAGAAATGGGTGTGATGTTCTGGAAGGAGAAAGTGGTCAGGTGTGGCGCACTGAGCAGCCAGCAACACCACGACCCAGAACTGACCGGTGGGTTTGGTATGCGGAGGTCTTTAGTGGTGACCCGGGTTTTGGTGGAGATTAGGGTGACAGCTGGGTGGGATTGGGGAGAAGATGGGAGGACAAGATGTGGAGACAGTGTGTCTGGGCCACCCCTTTGAAGAGTTGGCTGTTAAAGAGATCAGAGACATGGTCGCTGCCCGGGGTCATGGGGCCAGCAGGGAGAGTGTTGTAAGACGTGGACGCGGGGGGAGAAGTGAGAGGAGGTGGCAGCAGAGAGAAAGGAAACGGGAATCACTTGTGGGAGTGCTGTCCCCAGATGAGCAGGGCCAGAGCCAGGCACAGGTGACCCGAGGGAAGGCAGAGGGACTGAGGTCCATGCAAGCATGTTGCTGGAGCTAAAGGAAATGTGCAAGTCTCGAGTTTGGTTTCCCCAGTGATCTGGGAAGCAAGATCTCCACTGAGGGTAGCAATTTAGGAAATGGCTACTTTTCCTCAATGAGTTACATTTGAAGTTGGTGAGCTACGGTGTTACTCAGTCCTTCTTTGAATGTGCCCCAGGTGCATATTGTTAGTTAGTTAGTTCAACCAGTGTTCCTCCTGTTCTTACAATCTCTTGAGGATTAGGTGCGATAATGCTGTTCTTTTTACATGAACGCAGGAGGATGCCTGACTTAGCACCACAGGAGCGTGTGTGTGTGTGTGTGTGTGTGTGTGTGTGTGTGTGTCCTTTTCCCAGCTAGGTATTAGGTGTTGCTGAGCCCCATGTGCCAGGCTGACCTGCGACCCCAGCATCTGCAAAACAGATGTTTCCTGTGTCACCTCATTGGCCTAGTGAAGGGCTAGCACCTTCGGCGGGCTGTGTTACCGTCATGAACTAACCACCTGAGCTGACTGCCCAGAAATTAGGAAGGCAGACCTCCCTTCCCGTGTAGGTCAGGCTCTGCAGGAAGGACACCACGCCTGGCAGGGGTTTCTTGCACACTGGTGACTCCTGGTTCAGTGACTGAGCATGAAGGTTTGAATTCTCTGCCATGGGCTGGGGTGACTTTCCACGCAGTGGGATTCAGACATCCTTGTAATTAAGAAGGATGTTTAGCCTATAATCCAACCCGTCCTAATGCATATGAGGGACAAGAGCATGAGAACATCCAGGTAATTACTCTCATGTCCTGGTACCTTAGAGTTGAACTGAGCAAAAAATGCCGTAGGTGGTGCAGGGTGACAGACGGGCTGGGCCTTTTTGGTAGCTTTATGTTGTGAAGGGTTGCTTGCCAGGGTGCTAAGAATTTCACACCTTACACTGCAGTGAGAACTATTTAGGAAGAATGTGTCCTGCCCTTTGCCCCTGTCCTCGACCAGAAGTTTTAGATTCAGAAGATCTGTCTGGTGGCAGCTGGTATAGGCTTGTGTGGGCCCAAAATGGAGGCTGCTGGTGTGTGTGTGTGTGTGTGTGTGTGTGTGTGTCTGTCCTGAGCCCCCAGGCTATGGTGTGTGTGTGTCTGTCCTGAGCCCCCGAGGCTATGGTGTGTGTGTGTATGTCTGTCCTGAGCCCCCAGGCTATGGTGTGTGTATATCTGTCCTGAGCCCCCAGGCTATGGTGTGTATGTCTGTCCTGAGCCCCCGAGGCTATGGTGTGTGTGTGTGTGTGTGTGTGTGTCTGTCCTGAGCACACCACTCCCCACTCAGGCTGCTGGCGTGTGTGTCCTAGGCCCACCCTCTTCCCCCATCTGTGTCTTGAGTTCCATCAGTTCCATGGACACGGCCCAAGACGAGGTCCTCTCCCTCTCCCTGGTGCCTCCTCCCCAGCTTCTTGCCAATATCACATGACATTCCTTTAGGAGGCCCCAAACCAAATTACCTCTTTTTTGGAAACTTAATTTTTATCCGTCCCAAGCCTCCTATTGATCCAGAGGAAAACCTTCAATCCCAGTCTCTCAAAAGCTCTACGTTCCCAGTCTTGATTTTCCTGGCTGTGGCCTTTGGGGGGGGGCCCAGTTTTGTGGACCAGGAAGCTGGGGCTCAGAGCAATTAAGCCTGACTCAGCCAGCTGGTCAGGGTGGGGCGGGATTCGGGGCCTGGGCTGTGGGCTCTCCTCCTGCTGCTGTGCCCCTCCGAGGGGTGCTCACCTCCCTCTGTTTTCCATGACCTGTTAGTCACTCCCGAGGCTGGTTTTAGAAGCCGTGCGGGGTCCCAGCTGTCCACCCCACTGGTGCCCAGCACGTGGGGACGGACCTAGCACCTTCCTCAGGCTGGGTCCCTCTACAGCCAGCCGGCCTTCTGCTCCCAGGCCCTGTGGAACCAACAGGGAAAGACGAAGACTGTCTGGCACTTGCGTTATTTTCCCCTTTCTCTTTTGCAGGCCCCATCGTTTTTCCACAGCTCTGTGGGTTTGTTAGAATAGGAAGTGAAGTGCTTCCTCTATGAGCTTTGGCCATGCTGTGTCAAATGCATGTGTCCCTGGGCCTTCATATCGGGGTGCGGAGTGCCACGATGTCTCTCTCTCTCTCTCTCTCTCCCTCCCTCTCTCTCTTTCTCTCTCTCTCTGTCAGCCCCAGAGAGCTGTTGACAGTCGTGGTGACATCCTGCTGCAAATGTCCGTTTTGGAAACCCTGCCGCTCTCTGCGCCCCCCTTTTCGCCTGCCCCCTCCCCTTCTCTCTTCCCCTCCTTCGTTTAAGAGGCTGTGGCAGATTTTTGAAGGGTACAGGCCTGGATGTATGAGCTGAGAAAGTCTCTGATCATGATAAGGGGCAGTCCATGAGCCAAACCATTTCCTGAATGTTCTGTTAGAGGGCTTGGACGCAGGCCAAAGGAGGAAAATCTTTTTTTTTTTTTTTTTTTTGATGTTACGATTGGAAAGACTTTGCATTCCCTTCTTCCCCCAGATTTTAGGTGGGCGGCTTGCTCTCGGTTGAGGGAAACAGCGTTCTCGCTGGTTGACCACGCTATGTGAAGTTCTCAGCTTGTGTGTCGCCAGCTGGGTTGTTCTTTTTTTGCTTTTAAGGAAACCAAATAGTAGATTTACACATGCTTATTAATTTTATTACTGATGCCATCATACCTCGATTCCTGCTTTATATCCTGATAATTGTAGGCCAGCAATAAAGTATTTAGTAGCTGCGTGACCGTCACTGTAACCCTGAGAGTCAACAGGGAACGGCAGGACTCAGACACGGTTCAGAAACGAGTTGGCCACGTGGCGGAACCCGGGGACAAGGACGGAGTGAGGGGGCTCCCGTCGGAGGCAAGGGAGGAAGTCCGTTTTCCAAGATGGTTTTTTCTTTAAGGGGTTGGGCGTTCCATTCCTTTTGTAATTGAATTTTATGTTCTTCATTATAGACACTACCCAGTTTTCAGATGCAAGAATCCCAAGTTATGTTTCACAAGGTCCTGTCACTTAGCAGGTGCTCGGTGACGATATGTACGGCAATGGGCGCGGCCTCGCAGTGAGACCCAACGGCAGAGGCTGTCCCACCCGTCCCGTTGTACCCCCGGGCTTGCTCTTTCTGATTTTCTCTTTCTTTTGGACAGACGTGTACAGCTCATCCGAAGGGAGACGGTTCTGCATGGCCCTTCACTGAGCTTTCTGAAGCCCGGGCGGTCGTGTTGGCCAGCGAGGACTGCTTCTTCGGGGCTGCCCCAGACTGGTTCCGCCGGGACCAGGATGGGTTCTGAATGTGGCATTGGCTGGAGCAGTACTGGGAACGTCGACACGCCTTCCTGTCTCTGGGCTAGGTTGACAGTGTGCTACTTGTGTGCTTCCTTCTCATTGGTAACCTGCCAACACCTTTCAGGATATTATGAAATTTAAACCAAACGAGGTTAAAATGGACCCTCTGTGCCACTGAACAGACGTGGACTGAGAGCGGAGTCCACGGCAGCTCCGGCAGAGGCCGTGGGATTCTGGGCGGGGGCGGACACAGGCTTCGGCTTTCTCTAAGGGAGAGACAGCCTGTGTGCTCAGCACACACAGCTGGTGGAGTGGAGGGTCCAAGTCTGGGGTGCACTGCAGCCACACAGGTCGCTTTCAAGTCAGAGATCTCTTCACGTGACTTGCCTGGGTTGTGGCTTCTGTTCTGTCCCTGACTGGATCGCATGGGTTTGCTTGTGGGCCTCTCATGGACCTTTCGGTGGGGGTTGGCGAAGGGCAGCTCTCTGTGCGCTAAGTGGTCAGGTTGAAGGACGGTGACCCTGAGATAAGAAGAGTGGAGATGTGCTCCTTCTTAGCGACGTGCTCAGCCCGCTGGGGCGCAGGGAGGCCAGCGCTCCGGTGGGGAGGGAATTGATAGCCTTTCCCTGGAAACAAACCAGTTGGGCGAGGAAAGAGGTGACGGAAGGTGCTGCCTCAGGTGTCTGGTCATTTGAGCCGTGTCAAAGAGAAAGCAGACCTGGAGCGAGCGGGCGGGCGGGGCGGAAAGGGCAGCAGGAGTTTCAAAACCTGGGGAAGAACTGGAGCGAGGAAAAGTGTCCACCCGTTGATCACACTGACAGGGTACGGCCTGGATCTTCCAAAAGATTCTTGCTCTTTCGGGGTGGGGGGCATCCTCAGAGCGACTCTCTCCTCTGGGAATCTTGACGCAATGCCGAACCTGTCACTTGAGGGGCCCTTATTGTCACAAGATTGAAACTCGAAAGTTTTGTGGAATGTTTTGCCAGGTTTGGTGTTGCATTCCGGACCCGTTTTCTGAGAGGTTAGAGAAACGTCAAAGCATTGAACAGGGGTCCCCAAACTTTTTACACAGGGGGCCAGTTCTCTGCCCCTCAGGCTGTTGGAGGGCCGGACTATAAAAAAAAACTATGAACAAATCCCTATGCACACTGCACATACCTTATTTTAAAGTAAAAAAAAACAAAACGGGAACAAATACAATATTTAAAATAAAGAACAAGTAAATTTAAATCAAACTGACCAGTGTTTCAATGGGAACTATGCTCCTCTCACTGACCACCAATGAAAGAGGTACCCCTTCCAGAAGTGCGGCGGGGCCGGATAAATGGCCTCAGCGGGCCGTAGTGTGGGGACCCCTGGCATTGAACGTAAGTGCGGCAGATTACCACTGCAGTGGAATGTCTGCCCCTGGGCTCAGACGGACCCGGCCTAATTCCCGGCCTTGTCATTTCCCAGTGGTGTGATGTTGGACAAGAGGCTTGATCCTCTGAGCGTTTGACTCTCGACTCCAAAGCTGAGGAGCTCGGGAGCGGTGAACCGTGGCGGCAGCTGCTTGGTGGCTTTGCTCAGAAGATGTCAGCACCTGAAGAGGATGTGCTCTGATCAATTTGTGGTCAGCGGGCCAGGCTTCCCTCTCCCACCGTCAGTAAATACCGCCTCTGTGCCTGCTGTCCCTGCACTGTCCTGAGTAGCCGTGCAGCGGGGGCCCTGAGGGGGTGGGTGTCAGAGCTGTGGACTGAGGGCCTGTCGTGTGTGCATGTCTATCTAGCACGGTCAGGTTTGCTTTGAGATGAATTTGAATTTTTTGAGTGTGGGGAGAGGTCATCAGCTAAGTACATTTTATACTCGGGACAGTGAGGTATAGAGTAGCAACAGTTTGCTTTTGCTGGTTTCTAAAGCCGGGGTTCTTGCCCAGTCGTTCTGTGTTCAGCAGAGCAGCCCTGGCTGGGGACAGGCTGCCTCCTGTGAGGATATTAACTGCTTTTTGCAAGACTGGGACAGCGGACGGCTTCTGGGTGATGTTTCCCATTCGACCATCTGCTTCCTCGGGCCTTCGTGGTCCTCACGGCCCCACCTCCCTGTGCCCCCCAGTGTCCCTCAGATGAGATGGAGGAAAGCTTAGAGCACTAGTATCTTTTGGAAGACTTGGTCCTGACATAGGTGTTAAGAGTTTCAAGAGAATGTCCGGTGGGGTTTCATGCCTATCCTGCTGTAGAAGATGCTTGTATAGCAAATATATTTAAAACATCCGTGTGTGTGTGTTTGAGTAAAGATTATTTCCACACAGCTTGCAAATATTTTCTTCCAGAGGTTTGTTTCTTGCCAAAAATTTAAATTTTAATGTTACAGCTTAGTTTTCTTTTTGATATAATATGTTGTTTTTTTCCTTTTTTTTTTTCCCCTTCTTATCTTAACTTGGGTAAATCCAAATGGCTTAGCCTAGGATTACAGAGTTTTCTGTGAATCTTAGCTGAACAGTCTTACTTGGTTGTTGAGTAAGTTGTGCTGTTGGTTTTCCTAATTTGGGCTGTCCACGTTCACTACAGGTGAGCATTTTCTGGTGGACAAGCTCTGAAACAAGAGTTTATTCCTTAAAGATATCGTTCAATTTTATTTAGTCTGCAATACTTTTATTGTTTCTGAAGCCATATTTTTTGGTTTCGTGATATGACCGTGGTGCTGTTAAATGTTAGTGTTGCTTTCAAGAGTGATTTCAGCCTGGGACCCCCTGGCAGCTTGGCAGGGAGTCTAGAATCATCGAGTTCCAGACACGTAATTTTCTTAAACAGTGCTATCAGATATTTATATGACTTCCAAGTTTATTATGAAATAGTCTTTAAAAAATATTTACTACCAGCAGAAGCCTATCTAGATAATAATTTAATCTAGTGTGCATACCAGAACACACAACAGTTTTTGGAAAATGTTTGAGTTTTCAGATAAGTTAACCAAATGATTATCCCTGAGCCCCTAAGGAGCCGAGGCGCTGGGCGTGTTTTTTTTGTGTGTGTGTGTTTTGTTTTAAAACAGACATAAATCCATTGGGCTCCACATGTTTCCAGTATTGATGGCCTGCAGACGCCCTGGCAGTGTGGTTCAGAAACGTGCCCAGGCTGTCCTTTCCTGGTGAAGGGATGTGACTAAGGACTTCATCCAAGTGCTACAGGCTGTGTGTGTGGGTGGCATGGAAGGTGCTAGCCTGGGGTGGGGGGGCTGTCACGCTGTGGTAAGGGGTTAAATCAGCCCCCCCCCCTGAAAAAGCCAGCACTCAGAACCATAGAACTTTCTTTCCTACTCCCATAACCACTTAGCATTTTGGTAAATCTTGACATTTACCAAATATGAAAAGCTCATAGAGAAAAGACGTGTCATCAAAAGGAGCAAACACTTTTCCTTAGACCAAATATGAAAAGCTCATAGAGAAAAGACGTGTCATCAAAAGGAGCAAACACTTTTCCTTAGAAAGCCCGCTTTCCAGAGACGCAGGATGGTAGCCTCCATTCCTCTCCTCATGGTCGCTTTTCTGCTTCCCAGACACCCGCTCTTGACATCTCCCTGCTGCCTCTGCAAAATGCCGGTGGGTTTCTGGTGTAAGAAAGCACAGCATTTTCAGTGCGGTGTGGCTTTCTCTTGAGTGGATTCCTACCAGTCAGCTCTTCCGAAACGATCCTCTCTTGTACACTTAAGATTATGAAACACCTTCAAGGGGCCACTACCCAGGGATTACCTTGGATGTCTACCATCCTGCAAGAACTTAGTTGTGGCTCCCCGCCTAAGAGCTTAGCAGTTTCTGTAATTAACCGTAATTAATGGACGAGTTTTACTAGTACTCGGCAAGTAAGCATACTACAGCTTATTTAAAAACTGAAGGAGCAATGCCTAGTGTATTCTGGGTGAGGGAACTTCCTTTGCTTCAGGGATAGAAATCACAACAGCCTCCTTTGGTCTGCGAAGCCCTGGTGTGTCCAGGCGCCCTCCTGTCCTGACCTCGCTCACTCTGCTGTCCCCATCCGCCTGTTCCAGCCACATTGCCTCCATCAACCCGCCAGAGTGCCTTTCTGCCGCGGGACCCTGCCCAGGCCAGTTCCTCCTGCTGCACGGTTCTTCCCACCAGCTCTCCCCCTGGGTGGCTCCTTTCT
Source organism: Saccopteryx leptura (assembly GCF_036850995.1). Lineage (NCBI taxonomy): Eukaryota > Metazoa > Chordata > Mammalia > Chiroptera > Emballonuridae > Saccopteryx > Saccopteryx leptura. Next base: position 8,462,407 of record NC_089505.1, on the reverse strand, counting down.
GTCACTCAAGCCTCAGGGCACATGTCCTTTCAGAAGACTTCCCAGCCTACAGCAGCTCCTCAGTCACGTCTATGTGTGAAGGGGGCTGTTTTGTTTCATCCCTAGTAGCTGGGATTATCCGGGACATTTGTTTTCTTGTTTATTTTCTGTTCTCCCCTTGAATACACACCAGGAGGGCAGTCACTTTTATTATTATCATCGCTGTTATTATCATCGCTGTTTTTGTCTGCTTTGATCATCGCTACACTTAGGACCTCTGTAGTTAAGCGGGTAAGACTCTTTGTGAAGCAAATGAGAAAGGTTAGCGACGGTCAAAGGAAGCAGGCCTTTGTTGATGACTTTCTTCTGCCCAGTAACACGTGGGTTATTTTCTTGTGCTGTGGAATCTCCTCCCCACCTCTGATTTTGGGACGTAGCCCTGAGGTGCTCCTCGTGTGGAAGAGGGTTCCGTGGGACCTGCTTTCTGGCTGGCATCACCTCAAGGCGGGCACCTAACAAGCTCCCCAGCCTATTTTTCAAGCTTCTAGCCATTCAGGGGTTGTCTGAATTTCCGAGGGATCAGCCTGCCGCTCTGCGTGTCTGCTTAACGTAAGCTTTCGTCCCCTGGCCTCTTGGCCGGGTGAGTGTGATAGGCCCGTGCCCTGCGTGCCCTCTGTTCGGGAGAAGGCTGGGCTCCTCGCCTGGCACCAGCCCGACTGTGGGTTCTCCATTGCCGGCTGGGCTCCTGGGGAGACTGCTAGGCTGGTGGGGGGCGTGTTGCCTGGTGTTTCTGCCCAGCCCTTACCCGATGCACCGGGACAGGGGGCAGCTCCGGAGAGCGGGCCGTTCCTTCTCCGAGGGAGTGCTGCTGTCACCCAGGGAGGGACACTGCGCGCGCGGGGAACACTGGACGCCTGTGAGGGGTGACCTCCAGGTTCACCCCGGCCCCCTGCGACTCCTGGGTAGGCCGAGCCCACGCACTTCCACGTGAACTCATCTTCCTTTCACCAGTCCCGTTAACACAGGCTCTTTGCACTTTGCAGGGAACGTCTTAGCCCCTGGCTCAGGAAATGATCCTAGTGTGCAAAACTGACAGAACAGCCTCCCTGTCCCTCTTACTGGAGAATTGAGACTAATTGTTTTGACAGAACTGACAAGCCACTATTCGGTCCCAAGTATGCAAATGGATTCATTAACAACTACTCTTCAATAGCGCACTTAGCCAGAGGTTTGAACACACACAAAGAGTTTTAATGCTTGTAAAACGGCTTGTGGCAGTGGGTCAACCCAAAGTCAGCCTGATTTTGAATCAGATAGTTGACTCATTGCTCAACTTGGTCTTGTCAGTTCCTATCTGAGCTGTCGCTGTAAAAAGTAAAACCAGAAGTAGAACCGTCTCTCACGCCACAACTAGTTTTTAAATAAAATAAACAAAGTAAAAAAAAGAAACAACAACACAAAACACTCTTGGGCTTTTCAGCATTCCAGTGTGACTGGAACAGTTGCTGTCTTATATCAACATGTTCTTGAGAAATTACTTATCTGAGTTGATGTTCTTAAGTGAATGGTAGAATTTTAAGAATTTTGATCGTCGGGTCTTAGGTGGCTTCCGGGCGGATTGAACTGGAGCAAGGAGGTATTTGGTGGTTTCTGCCCTTGGCCTCTAGCCAGCTTCATGTAGCTGACTTTTGTATTTTTGGCTAATGAAAGTTGTGGTAGTGTGTCTTAAGCAAATGGGTTGCGAATGTAACACTGGAGAGAAGTGGAATTATTGGCAGATCACTAACAGTGACAAATTGTTTTTCTCCCTTTTTAGTTACACATGGGATGCTGTTGATACCAAAAATCACATGCTGTACAAAATCAACGTTTGTGGAAATGTGGGCGTGGCCCAGTGCGGCACATCAAGTGCTGTTTGTGTGCGCGACCTGAAGACAGGCCGCTTTAAATCTGTGGGTGAGTACATCTGTCCTTACATTACTGCATCGTGCACAATCCCAATTCTGCAAAAATAACTCTATGTCTATATGGTTAGCTATGGAATTATGTATGCTTAATTTTCATGTCCATTATGAGATGAAATTTGGTTACTTCCATCTAGTGCAGCGATTTTCAGTCGGTGTGCCACAAGAATTTTTAAAACTCTTTAGTCAGGGGCACTGACCTCTTTTCCCCTTAGGTTGTCGAATGAAGAAATGACAACAGCCAGCACAACAGTAGCCATCTGGTGTGAATGAATCAAAATTATACTTTTTTTTTTTTTTCAGATTGAGTGACCAAAAAAAAAATTATCTTTTTTGGTGAGTTGCAGAATTTTAGTCATTAGTTTGTCTACCATGAGATGAAGAAGGTTGAAGATCGCTGATCTAGGGGCTATTATGTAGCTAGTCGGTACAAAGAATCATGCATATTTGTACTTAACTGATCTAGGAGGATGTTTCCTCTGTGGCTTAAGTTTCCTTCTTAAGTTTTCCTTAAACCCCACCTTGTCTGTTCTCCCCCCTTCTCCCCGTTTCCTCTAGCGTCCAGCCTTTCCCCCTTGGTAACGTTCTGCTTTCTTCTCTGTCTGGCCCCTTGATTCTCAGGCAGTCTGTATTCACCTGGGGTCAAAGATGGTTATTGGTTTTAGGCTTACATTAAAAATTAAACAATCCTGAGGACTGGCAGGCGTGGAGAGGACAGGGCAAGCCGTTTTTTTTAGGGCTAGTGGTTTCTCCTGGTATGCCTTTCTTTTGGGTCAGGGTCCCCTGCCTCTGTGAGGAGGAGGGTCCTAGGGGAGGGACAGCCCTGCCAGGTTATGTGCAGATGCCCAAATAGATGTTGGGCAGCCATCAAAGCAGCCGGTGTCAGCGTCCTTGGGTGTGCAGGCGTAGATGCCCACCAAGGCAGTGCGACTGGTGAGGTCTCGTGGTGAGGGCCCGTCCTGAAGTGGAGACAGCCTGTGACTGGGAATGGGTGATGTGGCAGTCACAAGAGGATGCCAGGTAGGTGTTTGGCATTGGCAGGGGTGGCATACTAGGGTAGCTCTGTCTGTCATTTTGAATGGAAATTTCTAACACAGTTTTAAAAAAAAAGCTTTTTAGCAAGTGAAATTTAAGGACAGCTGGGGCCCAAGGGAATAGCAGAGCTTGGTTTAAGGAGAGAGGCGGAAGGTGACTAGATGAGTTAGAAGCCATGTGCAGGTTGACGATGATACACACCAGCAGTTTCCAATCTCACTTTACTCCCAGACACACATGGCATGCTTTCCCCAGAGCTTCAGAGTCCCAAAGGGAGAGAAAGCAGGCTAGATACTGCGAAGTGTCAGCACGAGCAGCTCCTACCCTGTCTGCAGCTCAGGAAACAAACTGGGAGTGGATGAAGGTGACGTTAACGCGCGTAGAGGTGATTTGGAATTAGATCTGATGTCACTAGGTTCTGTCGTACAATTAATTGACATAATTTCATTAGGCTTCTTTTATAACTAAAGATATTCCTTTGTGTGCTTCCCTGTGAGGTGTTAGGTTTTTAAGTAAAATAACCTCCATTCATGCACCAGCCTTTTGAAGTTGATGATTCCATTTTCCTCATTTTGTCAACGAAGACACTGAAGCGCAGAATAGACGGCTGCCTGACGGAGGTCACGTGGTCATGGGTTTCGGTGCCGGCAGCCCGGCTCTGGAGGCTGTACACTTATTCGGGGCTGTGTTGTTTTGAAAGCCATTAGAGGCATATCAGACAGTTGTAGAGCTAAAATGGCAACCATTATGGGCCATTTGAACTCCTGAGAAACTCACTTCTTATGAACTTGCTGGAAAGGGGAAAAAAAATGTGAATTTTGAGAATAGACACCAAAAAGCTGGAGTTCCCAAATAAATCAGAGGAGCCGGGAGTACTAGTATGGCAATAAATCCAAATAGGTATGAGAACTCAATGTATAATCAACATTTTGGGTGTAATTTAGGTATTTATCTGTTAGCAGGCAGCATCACCCCTCTCCATCATACCATGTAACAAATGACAGATCAGTTACAATTAACGTAAAAAAACAATAGAGCCTGACCAGTGGTGGCACAATGGATAGAGTATTGACCTGGGGCACTGAGGTCCCTGGCTCGATACCCTGAGATTGCTGGCTTGAGCACAAGCTCACTGGCTTGAGCGTGGGGTTGCCGGCTCAAGCATGGCATGGATCATAGACATGACACCATAGTTGCTGGATTGAGCCGAAAGGTCGCTGTCCTGAAGCCCAAGTTTTCTGGCTTGAGCCCAGAGTCACTGGCTTGAGCAAAGGAGCCCCCTGGTCAAGGCACGTATGAGAAGCAATTAGTGAACAACTCAAGTGCTGCAACTATGAGGTGATTCTCATCTCTCTCCCTTCCTGTCTATGTCTCTGTCACACACACACACACACAAACCAAAAACAAAAACCAATAAAACATTAGGAAAAAAACCTAGGAAAATAGAAACATTATCTGGGGGGTGGTAGGGTTTTCTCTTAATTAATGATAGGACAGACAACCTGGGAGAATAAGGGCCAAGTCTAAGAATGGGCAGTTCACAAAGAGGAAATCCTGGTAGGCAGTGCTACTTCATCAGTAAGCCAGGTAAGCAAACCAAAGCAGTGATGGAATCGCATCATCTTTCTTCAGTCAGATTGGCAGGAGTTTAAATGGTTGCATCAGGCAGTGTCAGGCAAGGAGCCGAGAAACGGGCACATTCATACAGGGCTGGAGGATGATTGTGTACAACCCTTTAGGGAAGATAATTGTTGATGCAAATTTTATGGTGCCCACAGGGCCATTTTTATACTTAGCTATGAATGTGAAGACCTCAACTTTGGTTTAAATAACATTGCAGTATTGTTGATTGAAAAAAATCATACATTAGGTCTTCCTAATTAGGCAGGTGATACTGTTACATATGTAAATCGAGCAGAGTTTAGCAGTCATTTTTATGAGGCCTGTGAACATTTGGTTCCATTTACAACCTAGATGAATCATCTTCACCACATTTTAAAATGATTTATATGTCTTTTGTATTTGATTTCTTTTAAAACACTTCAGATGTATGCCCTGACCATTAAAAGTTAAACACTAATAGTGTTGTTAAAAACTTAACACATTAAACTTATAAATATGATGAACTTAAAATTCTCTTAGTCTGATAGTGTCACGTTCTAATCACCTAGTTAGTCTTTGGAGTCATAACACTAAGCATTGCAAGCATGTAAAAATTCTGAAAATGTTCACATTTCTTATAACACCCTAAATATTTATACTATAGTTTTAATTAATCTAAGGATTAAAAGCTGTATATTTACTTCCGAAAGCGTGTTACCAGCCCGTTTGAGGTAATGCGGCCACTAGGGAAGAATGTTGAGGTTACTCACCACCAAAGCCTGGGATTCTGGCTGCCTTCTTATTGGTGACCTGTGTAGGACACAGTGATTCCATCTGATTGTCCTTGCTGTGTCCCATGACTTTGTGTACCCAGGAGTCTGGCCCTAACTTTTGGTGGTACTTATTTATGTTGTGTGACTCCTGTGTGCACCCTCAGAAATCTACAACCACCATCCACATTGGTTACTGGATTGAATTTTGAATCTCTAGTAAGATTTGAAAATATGTTTTTTCCTCTTAGGCCCTGTTTGCTTTCATTTTCTTAAAACCATGTAATTCTATTGGACATTTTAAGATATCTGGTTGAGTTTTAGATATAATTAATGTTTCTGTCCCATTTATGTTATGGTCTCTCCTTATAGTCTGCCAATATCTTAAATTTTAAAACCTATTCTGTAACCTTTCCTAAGTCTTACCAAGGGAAGAATTGTACTGTACATAGATTTTTGTACAGATTCCTTTTTTTTTTGTAGCATTGTGACAAAGAGTATGCTGGAACAATCTAATTGTATGGGGGATGGTTCAATAAATTGTATATTTTATTCTGATTTACTTGGTTAAATCACATCTTGATATATGAATAAAATATTTAAAAAAACAGTCAACACTTAATATTCATTTATTTATAACAAATACTTGAATGATTCAACCACTGAAACAAGACAAAATCCCTTATCTCATGGAGTTTACACACAAAAACAACACTGGCTAAGTAATATATTAGAATGTGATGGATGCTGTAAAAAACACAGGGAGGCAGAGAGTTCAGAGTGCTGGCGGTCTCAGGGCTGAGAGTTCCGGGATAGAAGTCGGGTACCTGTTGCTGAGAAAGTGACATTTAAGCAAAGATTTGGAGCTAAGGGAGTGAGTCTTGTGGCTCTTGAGGGAAAAGCCAGTGCAGGAGACAAGGGGGGGGGGGATATCTGGATATCTGAGGGGGTAATTGGTGGTAGCAAGAATAGAAATCTCTCTTAAAGAGTGTTGATATAAAGAGCAGAAAATGAGGCAGTAGCTTGGAGGGAAAACCTGGGTAGAAAGGATTCTTTTCCGATTTGGTGAGACAGCATGTGATAGTCCACTTTGAAGGACACGACACGATCAAGACCGGGGTGGTAGCGAGGGAAGCCTTGCGTGAGCACACCAGTGACTAGCACGGAGACGGCTGCCTGCCTGCCTGGCAGGCTCTGATGGATGTATTGGCAAGGCCCGGGGGCCGCGCGGTGGACCCTGTGGCCGCCCGGGAGGTTCGCATCCCCAGGCTGTGCAGCCTCAGCGAGGCCGAGTGGCGAGCTCGGCCGGGCTCGGCCGGGGCCGCCGAGGGTGGCAGGCGAGGCCTGGCAGGCCCGGAGCGCGGCCTGGTCTGGGGGGCTCCGGCGAGTGCGGTCTGGTGCGCAGGGTCTGGACCACCCGGCGGGGTCTGGTCGGGATCGCGTGGCTGGGCCGGGCGGGCGCGGGCGAGCGCGGCCGGGCGGGCCTGGGGCGCAGGGTCTGCAGGACCCGGCGGGGTCTGGCCGGCAGAGCGTGGCCGGGCCGGGTGGGCACGGGCGAGCGGGGCCTGGCGGGTGCCCTGGCGCGCAGGGCGGGGAGGACCTGGCGGGGCCGGGCCGGCAGAACGGGGCCGGGTCCGGCGGGTCCTGGCGAGCGCGGCCTGCTCTGGCGGGCTCGGGCGAGTGCGGCCTGCAGGGTCCGGCCCGGAGAGCGCGGTCCGGCGGGCCCAGCGCGCGGCCTGGCGAGCCCGGCGCGGTCTGGCGGGCCCGGCCTGGAGAGTGCCATCTGGCGGGCCTGCCACGGTCGGACGGGCCCTGCCGGTGCGGTGGGGGCTGGCGGGCCCAGGCGAACGCGGCCGGGCCTGGCGGGCTCGGCCTGGAGAGCGCGGTCTGGCGGGCCTGGCGCGCGCGGCCGCGCTAGGAGCACCCGGCCGGGTGAGCGCGGCCTGGACGAGCCGGCGCGGTCTAGTCTCGGGGGGCCCTGCCAGTGCGGCCGGTTCGGATGCGGCCGGGCGGGCTCGGCCTGGTCTGGCGGAGCGGGCCTGGAGAACGTGGGCGGGAGGACACGGCGAGGCCTGCCGGGACCTGGAGAGCGTGGCCGGGCGGGCCCGGGACGCAGGGTCTGTAGGACCCGGCGCGGCCTGGCCGGCAGGGTTCGGCCGGGTCTGGCTGGCCCGGCGTGGAGAGCGCCGTCTGGCGGCCCGGGGACTCGCGGCCGGGTTGGGAGCACTCGGCCCGGAGAGCGCTGTCTGGAGGAGCTGGCGCGCGCGGCCCGGCGCGTTCGGGAGGGCCCGGCGCGATCTGGCGGGCCCGGCGAGCGCGGCCTGGTCTGGCGGGCCCAGCGGGCGCGGCCCGGTCTGGCGGCCCCGGCCTGGAGAGCGCGGTCGGGAGGGCCGGGCGCGCGCGGTCTGGCGGGCCTGGCGCGGTCCGGCGGGCCCAGCGCGCGGTCTGGCGGACCCAACGCGCGGTCCGGCGGGCCCAGCGCGCGGTCTGGAGGACCCAGCGCGGTCTGGCGGCCCCGGCCGGGAGAGCGCGGTCGGGAGGACTCGGTGCGGCCTGGCGGGCCTGGGCGAGCGCGGCCGGGTCTGGCGGGCTCGGCCCGGAGCCCGCGGTCTGGCGGGCCCGGCGCGCGCAGCCGGGCTGGGAGGACCTGGGCGGGGGAGCGCGGCCTGGAGGAGCCGGCGCGGTCTGGTCTGCTGGGACCCCGCCAGGGCGGTCTGGTCTGGCGGCCCCGGACTGGAGAGCGTGGTCTGGCGGGCCCGGCGCGCGGTCGGGAGGACCCGGCGCGGTCTGGCGGGCCCGGCGAGCGCGGCCCAGCCCATTTGGCGCCGTCCTCGGGAGCTGGCCGTGGGCCTGGCGTGCTGGCCGCCGCCCCGCAGTCCTCGCCCGGCTCCTGTCCGGGGAGGACGGCCAGGCTGGCCGGTTGCCGCGGTTGTCTTGCCGCGGTCTGCTGCGGCCTGTCCTCGAGTGCCCTGGTCGGCAGCCGGTCTCGGCCGCCGGGCGGAGCGGGCAGAGGAGGAAGACGAGATGGACCGGGCAGGCGCGATGCCGATGCGGCCTGATGCTGAGGGATGCCGGGGCGCCGCGCTGCGGCGGCAGAGCGCGGCCGATCCCTCCCGGCTAGAGGCCAGGGCCCTTCTCCTTTCCTTTTCTGGGCGGACCTAGCAGTTAGGAGGAGCCCCCAGAAGCTCTGGGCACAGGGCCGGAACGGGCTGCGGTATGGGGGGACAGGCGATGTGGGGGAGGGTCTTCAGGTGGGGGGGTGCTGCCCGCGCGCGCCCTCTGGTGTCCACAGTGCAACGCTTCCCAGCGGCCCGCCCTCCGCGTCTCCCGGAGCGCCGGACTGTAGGGGCGCACGGAAGCACCGCCCCATCTCTCGGCCCCGAACACGCCCCCTATGGGCGGGGCTTCGGGCGCTGTCCACAGGGCGCTGTCCTCGGTCCCGAAGCTTAGCAGGGTTTCTGTGTGCTTTCAGTGGAAAAAAAGATTTTCGAGCGTATCTCGGGAGTTGACGACAGACCCCTGTGCGTAGGCGGGCAGGACAAAGAACCGCCGTACTGTCCGCCTAGTGATGTGACGCAGCTTTGAAACCCAATACATCTTACCCCACTGGCATCTTAATTTTCAACACCCTCCCCTTTTTCTCTTTTTTAAAGATCTCAGCTGTGTGTATTGAATTTGGCCATTTATACTCCTGAGTTCATGATATGCTCTCATCATTAATACGTGGATTAACCTTTTTAAAATTTTTTAATGAGTTGTTTTGGATAATGTAATGAACCCTGTCTTCAACAAAATCTAGGAACCTGACAGGAACCACTATCTATGCATTCTCCCATTCCCCTTCACTGGAAGTAACCCTTAGCCCACATCTCTGCTTGAAATGATTGTCCCGTCCTTTCTTTTTCTCCCTCCCTCCCTCCCTCCCTCCCTCCTTTCCTTCCTTCCTTCCTTCCTCCCTCCCTCCCTCCCTCCCTCCCTCCCTTCCTTTCTAACTTCCTTCCTTCCTTTCTTCCTCCCTCGCTCCCCCTCTCATCCTCTGTGTGTGTGTGTGTGTGTGTGTGTGTGTATGTGTGTGATGTGTTTAACTTTTTGGGGGACTTAAGTGGTAACAATATTGTATTGCTAAAAATCAACTATAGTTATCTTTCGATGTTTATTTCTTCTAGTTACTAAGTAATATTATATGAGTCTACCAAACTTAATTTACTCTTCTGTTGAATGGGCTCTTGTGTTGTCTACAGATGATTGCTAGTGTGAAATACACGAGATGTTCTTTTCACTTGTTTCCTATTTATTATATGTATGCATGGTTTTCCCTTGTGTATGTATGCCTAAGAGTTGAATAGTTAGGTCATAAGGTACGTGAATATTCAATTTTATGGCATAATGCCATGCTGATTTACATAGTGGTGGTACGTTTGCACTTCTACCACGACATAGGAGCGCTCTGGACTATCTCTCCTCCAACATTTGGTATTTAATTTTTGTCAGTGGAATTGCTGTAAGTGTTATGCCATGTGGTCTCGATTTGCAACTCCTTGTTCACCAGTGATGTTGGACTCTTCATATATTTATTAACGTATGTTTCCTTTGTCTGATCATGTCCTGTCCATTTTATACCAAGTTATCTATTGCATATGACCTGTTCTTTCTGTCTAGAAGCTTTAGAATTTTTTCTTCACCTTTGATACTAAAATTCACTGTATGTTGATGAGATGTGGGCTTTTAAAAATATTTCTCCTCTTTTTGTGTTCTCTGTTAGAGGTCATTTTTTTTTATTTCTTAGAATTAGGATTTTTTTGTTCTTTGTGTATGACTATATTTACCATATTTTTAATGCTTGTTCTTTGCCAGCTCTGTTTATCTTTCAGTTTCTGACTTGTTTCTGTTTTCTTTAAGCTATTTCTTTTGGTGAATATAAATTTTTAAATTTAGTAAATCAAATTTATCAAGGTTTTTGTAGTTAATGCTCTTTAGTGTTAATATTTTCTTACATTAAGATCTAAAAGATAAACTATTTTCTACTAAGAGTTTTAGTTTGGTTTTGACGTTTATATCTTTAATCCATTTAGAGTTGATTTTTTTGTATATAGAGGTATAGGTGGTGATCCAGTTTTATCTTTTTCTCCCATATGGATTGCCATTGGTTCCAATTTCATTTATTGAACATCCTCTTCTTTGCCCATTGAGCCGTTACTTGTATCGTGCAAATATATTGAAGTCTGGCTTGCACAAATGTCTCTGTTATAGTCTCTTAGCCTTTGTGCTAGACTGCTGCTAGTGTATCTGTTCCTATGCCAACTGCTATCATACGATACAGAATTTTTATTCTGGATTATTACAGTAACGTGCTAGGCAAACAGACACGATCACCCTACTTGTGGGCCATTCTAAAGAATTTTGACTTTATGGGAAGTTTGATTTTATGCTATGATGGGAAGTTTCTGAAGAATTTTAGTAGCTAAGTTATAGGTTCTAGTGTATATTTTTAATGATTGCCTGGTTGGGGGTTAGTGATGAGGGACAAGACAAGAGTGTGAGTCCAGGGGACCAGTTAGGTTAGTGCCCGAGTGCAGGCGAGAGATGATTGTGGTTTTGGGAGTAATAGAGATGGAGAGATGTGGATGGATTTGAGATGGAGGTGGGACCAGTAGAACTTTCTGATGTGTTGGATATGGTGGATGAGAGAAAGACACAGGAGTCAGTGTAATGTGTCTGGGGCCTTAACAGCTGGGGTGGGTGGGATGCCATTCCTGAGATGCAGAATTCTGGAGAAAGGACAGCTTGTAAGTTTATTAGCTTTCCGATGAATTATAATGCCAGTTTTAATTTGCATATGCTTGAAAATAGCTTTATGATTGTAAATATTTCCTAGCTTGTTCATGCACTTTCCTTTCCAAATAGGTGACTCTCTTTTGAAAAGTGCCACCAGGACTCTTCTGGAGTTCAACACAACAGTGGGATGTGACGGAAAGCAAAATCACAAAGTCCAGAGTAGCATTGCCTTCTCGTGCGGGAAAACCTTGGTGAGTTCACAGAGTCACTGGATAATTTTCTTCCGTTGAACATGTGTGCCCCTGGGAGGTCTTGCTGTAGCTGTATTCCAGGAAGAATAAATGAAAAAAAGAAATGAAAACACAGATAGATAAAAACCTCAACCAGATCACCATCACCAATCATTAAGAACCAATAAGTAGAAAACCCTAAGTCTATAGTTAGTTACCATTTTTAAGTGAAACTTGATCCGCATCCTGTGTAAAACTACAAATCAAAGTGATTAATGTGTTTAAACTCAAAGCACTGTTTAATGTTTATTGCACGCCAGAGTTTTTTGTGTTTTTTTTTTTTCCTTTCTAAAATCTGCCAGCATTTTATTTTGATCTGTTTTAGGGCATTTTTAAAAAAAATGTTTTTCTTTTCTTCATTACATTAAATTGGACAGACTGACATCTGTCTAGGACGGCAGTTTTCCAACAGTGTGCTGCAGCACACCAGTGAATTTTTAAAATGTGCAATTTTAACTTGACTATTTAGCCAGGGGCACTGACCTCTTTTCTCTTAGATTGTCACATAAAAAAGTGACAACAATCAACACAGTGGCTTTCTGTGCAATTGAATCAAAATTATACTTTTTTCTTTTTATTTTGTCAGATTGGCAAAAAAAAAGTTTTTTGGTGTGCCACAGAATTTTAGTAATTAGTGTATGCCATGAGATGAAAAAGGTTGACAGTTACTAATATCTGAGAAGCATTTGCCAGTGGGTAATAGGGTTCCCAATCTTTTTGGGTGTTACCAGTGTTGAAAAGGAACATAATTGTTTAAAGTGTGATTTGTTCTTATTCTCTGAATGTTGTGTGTGATATAAAATTTTTAATCTTTAATATTTATAAAGAGAATTTCAGCAAATAATTGCTAGCTTTTAGGAGGAGTTTGTATAGCGATCCTCTGAATGTTCTCTCATTAGAGTAAGGACCCAAGTATTTAGAAAAATCAGGGTGAGTGAACCGCATGTGGCCACCAGATTGCTTTAAAATACTATTTTAGAATTTGCTATGACTGTTGTATCTTCAGGCCCATAATGTCTTAAGAAAATTAAAAATAGAACTTACATTGTTAAGTTTGGAGCAGCCTATCAATTGCAGTATTGTCCATGTTGAAACCTTGGGGGAAAAAAAACTTGTTTGCAGTTCTGTGAAATATGGAGGTCTGTATTACTGAATAAACTAGCTGCTGTTTAAATTTTAACTAATTTCCTTCAAGAATTCTGTGTTCGCCATAAAAGAACCAGAATTGTGAAGAACCTCCAGCTTTGCACACGAGGTGGGGTGGGGGTGGAGGTAGATTCCTGCCGTGTCAGGTGTCACCCAGCAATGCGGGGCGCAGTGTGGCGTGAACCCGGGTGCGGCGTGGGGGCCGTCTGAAGCAAGGCGGTGTGCGGACTCGGCCGGGTCGGGTGGGCCTCCTCCCTCGCTTACAGGAAGCATGAGGTCACACTTTCTGGCTTTGATTTTGTTGGCATTTGGTTAGGAGAACATTTGGAGTTTGAGAGGATAAGGACTCTGAGGATTACTTCCCATGAGTTTACTGTACTCGCATAGTTGGGGCAGTAGAACAGTTTTTGGCCCGATTATACCAAAATTCCAACATGATTTCATGAGGCTTTTGTCTCTGAGTTTTCGGGTTTGGGAACTTGGTGCTGACCTTGTCCCACTGAAACGGTTGTGTTTTCCCAGCCACCCTCTCCCCGTCGTGGCTACTTTTGAAATGTCCCTTTACTGTTTCTAACTTTAAAAGAAAGAAACTTTCCAGTATGCAGTATGGTTACTTTTAATTTTATTTCTTTTTAATAGGGAACTCCCGAATTTGTAACTGCAACAGACTGTGTGCATTACTTTGAGTGGAGGACTTCGGCAGCTTGCAAGAAAGACACATTTAAAGCGAATAAAGAGGTAACAAGGGCACTTCAAGGTTACATGCTTGTGAATTGCATTCTAGGGCCCTTGAGGTTTGAAATCCTGGGGTAGAAGAAGTCTTTTTTAGCTCTCAAACTGCGTTCGAGCAGAGATTGAATATTTAAAATTGTGCTGGTATGTTATTATGTTTAGGACAGGGACGTGATTAGAATAGAACGGCCCACTCATGCAAGTCGAGTTAGTTCTTGGTTTCTGGTGTGACCTATGCAACTCAATAACTTGGGGCGGGGGGACGGTTAGTATATTCATTCCACCTACAGGTGGCACCTCCACAGCTTTGGGGTGGCTTCTGGCTTGTGCATCCAGGCCAGGTGTCCCAAACCCTCCGTTTCTTTGCCAGCGCACCTCAGAGACCGGGTGACCATGATGGCGCCTCTGTTCTTTCTGTGCTGTCCAATCACGTCCTTCTTGGTGACCCACGGCGCATTCTGTGCCTTGGACGAGAGCCCCCGAGGTCGCCCTGCCGTGCGGCTCTCCCCGCTGGGGAAGGGGAGAGCGGAGAGCACCTCCCTCCCCACCCTGCCCTCCTGCCACCTGGGTCTTGCACCTGGTTTCCCACAAAGACCTGTGAGTGGCCGCCTTCGGGGGTCGGCTGTTCTCACTTTTCGCCATTAGTTTTCTGTTCACAAGGATTGAAATTTAAGTCTTAGGAGCTAGGAACTGACCAACGGGAGCCATTTTCACGGATGGCCTGAAAAAAGAGTATTGTTTAAAGGGGTGGGAATGGTATAATCAGTGTTTAAAAAGTAAAGCCAAACTGAATTATGACTAATAAATGATCACAGGTTTTTCACAGATGGCAGGCTCTGAAAGACGAGGCAGTCCCATGGGGAGTGGAAGAGGCAGCCTGCTGTCTCCCACCCAGGAAGGGGAAGGAGGGTGGGCCGCTCAGTGGGAAAACGAACACGTGAGAAGAAATAAGGGCCAAAGAAATGACAGCGGTATTTAGGAGGTGGTGTCAAATTTAAACTCGGATTTTTGTTTTGTTTGTCTGTTTTAAATGGAAGCAGGAAGAGGCTCTCCGAGCCCCGAGGCCGTCTCTGCTCTTGGGGGAGCCCTCTGGGGCCCCCATGGGCCTCCTTGGTCTTTCCTAGAGCCCACGGGGACACCCGTTTTCCTGCCTCAGTGGAATCTCCTTTTCTCTTGCTTTGCTGAACTGACAGTTGTGTCTCCCACCACCTAGGGGGAAAAAATGGCTTCCCAAATTAAAGAAAGAAAGAAATAGCAATTTGTTTTCTTCTTTGCTTTAGGTTAGAAGTCACCAACTGCAGCCTGTGGGCCAAATCCTGCCCTAGGTCTGTGTTTGTACAGCCCCAGAACTAAGAATGGTCTTTATGTTTTTATAGGATTGTAAAAAGACAAAGAAGACTACACAGCAGAGACCTACGTGACTCGTAAAGCTTAAAATATTTGCTCTGTTGCCCTTTATAGGAGACGTGTGCCCTGCTCTAAATTGTTCTTTTGGGTCGGGAGAGAGGGGAGGTATAGCTATGTTTTTCTCAAACACAGTGACGTTTAATTTCTTTTCGAAGCTGATCTAAAGAAGATGAGACATATTACAGTGTGTTCTCTGATCCTCTCTAGGTCTGGTTGGCAGCTGGGGCTTGATTCATTGTTTCTTAGTGAGGGCCTGTTGTGGGAACTTCTGTGCTTTGAAAGGGTACTTGCTCTCAGGAGCTTATGGACTTAAAGGTATGGAGGGCCTAACTGCTCACCAGCTGGACTTGTTTCTGCCCTGGGGCAGGCACGTGAGGGGTGGCTGCTGGACTCGTCTTGCCGTCACTGTGAGCACACCGCACCGTAGGAAAGCACACTCCCTCTTCTCTTGTCTTCAGTCGGATTTGACTACACTGTACAGGCTATGGTATAACTTCAAAAAAATTATATAAAGTGTTTAATGTACTTGTGAAACACTCAGCATTTAAAAAAGAAATTCAGACTTGGTTTAGGGTTGTGGGTGTCGTCCCAATTTCCCCACCTTAGTGATGTCTTTCATTCCTTTTGTTAGTGTTGCTCTCTCTCACCAGGGAAGGTGCTTTGGTGGGCAAGGATCGTGGCAGTTCCAGACGGTGCCTTTTAAAACTTCCACTCTGGGGGCCCGGTCAGTGGATTCTGCTAGGATTTTTATTTTTCTCTCTTTTTTTTTCTTTTTAGATAATAATTTCTTTAAAGCCTTATGGACATACACCCTCTACCATGGCACTCTTGGGATCACAGAGAATTCAGAACTTCCCCCAGTTGCATAAATCCTGGTAACACACTGCCTTCACAGGGACGATTCAGTGTGTGGTGTGTGGGGCCGGCAGCCCCCTCCCCCTGCCGGCCGCGTTCCTGCTCTCATGAATGTCTCCATTGCTCTGCTTCGTGGAGCAGGAAGTGGGAGGACTTCCCTCAGGAGCCTGGCCTGGTTTCCGATGCACACTCCAGCTCTGTGGGCGCAGGGCTGGGCGTGTCTTAATTCCTTCCTGGACCGGAGAGCTGGCCAGAGGTGGCTGGCTGCCGCGGAGGGGTGTCTGAGCCTCGTGCTTCCCGGAATCCTGCGAGTCCCTCGTGCACCTGAGCTAGTTCAGAACCAGAACGACAAGTTCTTCTGGACGTGGCCCCGCTGTGCTTCCCCTCCGGCCCTCGGGCCGGCGGTCCCCTTTCCTTTCCGTGTTGGAGCCGCAGTGGAGCCCCTCTTCCATTCTCGCCTGTCGGCTCGGGTTCACGTGTCTGCGTTGTCCCTTGCAGGGGGGTGGCAGGTTCAGATTTGCAGGATCATGTACGCTGTGGTTACTTCCACCGGAATCCAGCGGCAGCCTGCAGGAAGGACCCCGGTTGTAGGGCAGATCACTCCCTGGAAGCCCGGGGAGAGGTAGCCTTTCCGCGGCACGCAGCCTGAGGCTTGGTGTCCGGCTCCGTGGGCGTCACGCCCTGCCAGCCCTGGGTGCGCCGGCCCGTCCCGGGTCAGTGGCGGGCTCTCTGGTCAGCATCACAGGCCGTTGGAGACTATGCTTTAGGGATGTGGTTGGAATGAGCTCCTGTGTCCCCCGAGGCTGGGAGGAGGTGCGTGTGGTGATTTAATCCATTGGCTCTCCTTGAAATCTCGGAAAACAGGACTGGGGAAAAAAGGTTAGTGGGTCAGAGCATTCCTGCAGGTTTGATAGCATCTTTCTAAGAAAAACTTGGAAGTTAAATATTAAGCAGTTCACCTTTGTTAAATGCACTTGCATGTGAATAGCTTCAACCAAAAGCAACATTTTGGGAAAATTACATATAGAAAAGGATGAAGCAAACTATAGACTTTGAAATAAATGATCGCAGAGAACATGCGTTTTTAGAATATTTTTTTTTTTTGCACGGTTGATTAAAATCCAGTGTATTATTTTGGAAATAAGACTTACAGGGGTGTTTCAAAAAAACAAACATAGCCATAGATGGTGTTCTCTGGGTAACCGGGGTCTTTTTCAGTCTCGGGCCCATTTCTGGGCTTGGTTGCTGTGCCTTCAGAAATAGGAGCACTGTGAAAGCTCAGGACCTTGCCAGCTGTAATGGGTTCCCTGACGTTTTAAAGATAAGAGGCCATTAGTTCAGGGAGATGCGAGAGCTGTTATAAATTAGAGTCCAGTAAGGGTAGGGGTCAGATGCCGGGAGGAGGCATTGGTCTTCGCATGTTGCCGTGCAGATGTCAGGCTGTTGCAGGCATTGTCCTGTGCGTCAGCCTGTGGCAGGGCCGGGGCACACGGTGGTGCCGTGAAGAGAGAGAAGGCGGGGGGCAGCACAGAGGTAGAGAGCACTGCTCTCGGCCAGGGGGTCTGGACGGGCCCCACGGAGCAGAAGATGGCTCATCTGGACCTGAATGAGGTTTAGAGAGAGCCACGTGGCTAGCTAGCTAGGAAGTGTGTTCCAGGGAGCTGCAGCTTCGAGTTCCGCAGGCGGAGCGGCCCCCGGGGGCTGGGGGGCTCTCAGTCTCAGTGTGGATTTGAGCAGAGAGTAGTTTTAGGAGGATTCATCTGGTGGTTGTGGGGACATGGGCTGCAGGGTAGGGGCCTGTAATCTGGAAGCAGGGTCTGGTTAGAAGTGACAGGGGCAGGCCCGGGGTTATATGGTGGCCTGGACAGGGTGATGGTAAAGGGAGTGGATCCAGGTTCTGGTTGGGAAGCACACTGACAGGACTGGGAAGTGTGGGTCGAGGATGACCTTCAGGTTTTGGCCTGAGCACTCGGCCAAATTAGTGCACTGTGCTGAGGTTGGGGGACACTGGAGAAAGAGCAGGTTTGGGGGTGAAATGTAAAACACATCCTCCTTAGATGCTTTTGTGTATCAGAGAACGGGAAAGAGCAACAGCAGGTAACACTCGTATCAACTTGCCGGGAACTGTACCAAGCGCTGGACCTGTGTGAGCCCATCCAGTGAGGAGACCAGGAGCCCCTGGGGGGCCGGGGCCACATGGAGAAGGGTTTGGGGTCGTCGGGGAGGATCAGTGGCATCAAACCCACTGCGCGTGGGATGTGGCAGCCAGCCAGCCCTGGGTGGTGACCTGCCAGGAGGGTCATGGTGGAATGGGGACAGCACTGTGCAGTGACGGCGTTCAGTGAAGAACGAGAGGGGAGGAAGAGGAGACGAGACAGACAGGCATCTGGCTGTAACTCAGGGCTGTGGGCTGACAGCAGAGGGGGTGGAGCGACAGGGAGCCCGCTGGGAAGGTGGTGGACGCTGCAGCAGGGGAGGGCAGAGGGCCGATGCGGGTGAGAGGCGTGACAGCAGCAGCACAGGCCTGGGCAGGCCGGAAGAGGTGCCGACTGTGCGGCGGCCGAAGCCCTTGTCAGGAACGCGATGGCCTGGTCGGCCCTGAGCGGTGGAGATGTGACCTCGGTCACAGGCTTTGCTGAGCCTCCAGCTCCATGAAAGTGTGTGTTGAAGGCTTAACTTTTCCCTCCTCTCTTCTAGGTGCCATGCTATGCCTTTGACAGAGAGTTCAAGAAGCATGATTTAAACCCACTGATCAAGATGGGCGGTGCTTACTTGGTGGATGACTCAGACCCAGACATCTCTCTGTTCATCAACGTTTGTAGAGACATAGGTCTGCATCTCCATGGGCATGGCGTGGGCATGGGCGGTGAAGGGTTTCTTAGACGGCTTCCATGTCATTGCCCTTCCACCCGTAGTCACCTTCTTGGACAGCATGTCACTGCGAGGCCCTCTGAGAAAGCATTCATCCCAGCTGATGTTCTCTGTGTACAACCCACCCCTCCACCCCCAGAGAATTCTGAGTCCATCATAAATTCCCTCTAAACCGTTGGTCCATCCTGGTGTATTCTCTCTGCCCGGTGCTTTGGGTTGCAAGATGCTCAAGTAAATCTTCCTCCCAACGAGATGGGGGGAGAATGAACTGATTTGGTGTGGGAGGCACTGAGGATGGCTGGAGCAGAACGGTCCAAGTTCCTGGGAGGGTGGGGCAGCCCCCGCACACTCAGCCGGCTGTGGGTACCTGAGACCCTTGGCTTGGAGCTGCAGGCTAGGTGAAAGGGAGGGAGGGAGGGATGCCCAGAGTCCCTGGGCACTTGCTCATGACACATAGTTCTGGGATGGCTTCTTGCCTGGCTTTCTCTGAAGGTGCCAGAACTGGAGTAAGAAGCGTGGGTGTCTTTGCTAAATTAACTGAAGGCTGTACACAGCCATTGCCATCTCAAAAGGGCCATAAGTTTTACTGAGCTCGTGCTTATCCTGTCTGCGATTTCTAGAACCTCGCTTGGTGTTTCCTTCAAGGACTGAAGATTGTCCCTTAGGCCAGGACAGGTCTCCCTGCTGTGTCAGCAGGGATTGTGCCATGAGTCAGCTTTGCTCGTGATGAACTGATAACAAAATCATTCTCCTCTGTTTTCCTTACATTATTATGTCTCACATAGTGCATAGGACTCTGGCCTTAGAAAAGCTTGTAAAAAGTTTTCAAATAAAGGCGTTACATGAGAGTATTGCTGGGTGGCAGGTACGTGAGTGTTCATGTGCAATAATTCTCTAAATTGTACATGCTCATTATGGACCGCCTTGCTTATTGGTTCTAAGTGGTTCTGAAGAGTGAGGATGCCGCCTCCACCAAGAGTGACCCGTGGTCATTTTAGATTTTTTGTGTCAGGTTATTTGTTATTCTTTTGTTCTCCAAGGGTCGCTTTTCTTTCTTTCTTTCTTTCTTTTTTTAAATTTAATCATTTTTTATCTTTCAGTTACAGTTGACTTACAACATTATATTAGTTTTACACGTACAACCCAGTGATTAGACACTATATAACTAAGTATTACCCTGGTAAATCTCACCCATCTGACACCGTGCACAGTCATTAGGGTCCTCGTGACTCTGTTCCCTGGGCTGTACTTGACACTCCTGGGTCTACTCTGTAACAGACGATCTGTACTTCTCAGACCCTTCACCTGTGTCACCCACCCCTCCAGCCACCTCCCGTCTGGCAGCCTTCAAAATGTCCTCTGCATATCTATGAGTCTGTTTCTGTTCTGCTTGTTCGTTTTGCTCTTTAGATTCAATTGTTGATATGTGTTTATTGCCATTTACTGTTCTTTCCAACTTACTGGCAATTTGAGTTGAATTTTGGTGACTTTGATTCACGCGGGAGGTGCCCCAGTCTTGGCCCAGGCATTGTCCAGCCCCAGGAAATTGCTCCAGGCCTCCAACCGGGTTGGAAAGTGACCCTCGAGACCTCATGAACAGTTGGTAGCTCTCCTGCTGTCTGCTGAACTGCCTCCCGAGGGGACACCCCTTACCTTTCATGAATGTAGCCCACCGTTTACTGGCGCCTCTCAGGTACCAGGTGCAGAGCGAGCACGTTGGAGTCTTGCTCCTCAGGCCGGCCTGCAGCCCTGCAGCTAGGGGTGCGGCATTCATTTCTTAACCTTCACCCAGGTCACCGCTGTCCCGGGTTCTCAGAATGGAATGTGGTCCTAGCTTTTTGTTGTTGTTGTTTCCAGACTTCTACCTTACGTTATTCTTGGAGATTTTAAAAAATTTGATTTTTTTTTTCCCCAAGGGGACCCCTGGCCTAATGTGCGAGTACCACGCCTGATGTATAATCAATGTCACATGTAACGTTTTCCAGACTCCCTGCGGGACCCGAGCCCACAGCTGCGTGCCTGCCCCCCGGGCACTTCCGCCTGCCTGGTGAGAGGGGGCCAGGCCTTCGACGTCGGCCAGCCCAAGGAGGGACTGAGGTACCTGCGCAGGGACAGGTCAGTGTGCTCTCGGCCTTTGCCACGCTCAGCAGGATTCCAGCTTTGCAGTTTGCTGCGAGATAATGCTTGCAACACGAGGGCCTCACGTATGCTTGCAGAATGACTAGTCATGGCTGTGAGTCACCTAGGCTGGCTTGCTGACATTCATGTCACTTGTCTCTGAGAGCTATAAAAAGGTGTGATGAGGATCCAGCCAGACGTGCATCGCTTCATACGGCGGCTCCCTGAAGGTGTGCGCGCCTGACGTCTTGTCCCAGCGCGTCAGCCGCGAAGTCGATTCTGCGTCCCTGTTTATCTGTCCTTTCTAGACGCCGTCCCGGAGGGCAAGGGGCAGGGAGGGCTGTGGGCTGGCTTCCTTCCAGGGTGTGCAGAGCTGACTTCCTGATGGGGCACCGTGGTCCCCGCGTTCTGGGGCGGGGTGCTTCATTTCTCATGATAAGACACACTGGTCACACATGTTCTCTTGCCTTTGCTGACTCAGGAGAGAGAGAGGCTTTTTTTCTGCAGTGGTCCACCCATGACCCGTGGCCTGAACCAGGCTCAAGAATTTTGATTGTCTCCCGGTTGTAGGGCCTTTGGTGGCTGCCTCCTGCGTTGCTCTGGTCCAAAGCTGGTGGCATGTCAGCACCATGATGATAGATCATCCGTGGAAAACACTGGGGCATCCCTGACGTTTAACCTGTTTGAGAGGTTACTGTCTGTGTGTCTGTATACGGCAACAGAAATTTATTGGCCATCGGTTCTGGAAGCCAGAAGTCCAAAGGGTCAACAGGCTTGCTGGTTCCTTCTGAGGCCTCTCTCCTTGGCTTGTTTTTTTTTTGTTTTTTTTTAAATTTAATTTAATTTAATTTTATTAGGTTTTTTTTTTTTTGTTTTGTTTTTACAGAGACAGAGAGAGAGAGTCAGTGAGAGGGACAGATAGAGACAGACAGACAGGAATGGAGAGAGATGAGAAGCATCAATCATCAGTTTTTTGTTGCGACACCTTAGTTGTTCATTGATTGCCTTCTCATATGTGCCTCGACTGTGGGCCTTCAGCAGACCGAGTAACCCCTTGCTCGAGACAGCAACCTTGGGTCCAAGCTGGTGAACTTTTGCTCAAACCAGATGAGCCCGCTCTCAAGCTGGCGACCTCGGGGTCTCGTCCCAGTCCGACGCTCTGTCCACTGCGCCACCGCCTGGTCAGGTCTGTCCACTGCGCCACCGCCGGGTCAGGCTCTCCTTGGCTTGTTGATGGCTGCCTTCTCCCCATGGCCTCACACCCTCTGTACACGTCTGTGTCCTGCTCTCTTTCACCTTATAAGGACACCAGTCTTTTTTATTTTTACTTACTTATTTATTTTTCATTTTTATTTTTTGAGAGAGGCGGGGGAGAGGAAGACAGGAACACGAAGCCACGAAGCTGCTCCTGTATGTGCGCTCACCGGGGGGGATGAACCGGCAAACGCCACTCTCCGGGGTGATGTTCCAGCCAACGGGGCTATCTGGCCAGGGCTTAATTTTTATTGATTTTTTTTTTTTTTTAGAGAGACTGTGAGAGGAAGAGAGTGGGAGTGGGGGGGGGGCAGTTGTTTTTCCCCCTCTGTTGTGCGTTGTCTGGTTGCTTCCCGTGTGTGTGCCCTGACTGGGGATGGAACCCCAGCCCTTGTCCCCTGGGAGCAGCACCCTCAGCCGGCTGAGTTCACCGGCCACGGCCAGGACACCAGTCTTAGCTGATTAGGGCCCACCCTTGATGACCTCATCCTTACTAATCACCTCTTTCAAGGTTTTATCAGCAAGTACGATCATGTGCTGAGCTGCTGGGGTTTGGGCTTCAACAGGCATCTGGTGTTGGTGGGGGGGGGGCCTACCTCAGCCCATAATGTCGTCCTGAGTGACAAAGGGAGGACTCTTCATACGGGAGGACTTTGTAAAATGCGGGCAGGGGACTAGAGCCGGAGGAGAGGCCGGCCATGGTGCTCTCAGCTGCTCCGTGGCAGGCTCAGCAGGAGGGCTGGCACACCGAGAGGTGAGACCCAGGCACCCCCAGCGGCTCCAGGCCCTTCCCGCTGTGGCCGCGTCAGGCCCTGTCAGCCAGCACGCTCTGCTACCTTCGGGATAAAGGAAGGGTCTTTGGCTTGCACCGCGAGGTGGCTGTTTGGAGAGGAAGTGGTCGTGCGGTGTGGCGGGAGTCTGCTTGACCTGCTCAGCGGTGTTTGTTTTGCTTTGTTGGAGTATTTATAATGTTTTTGTTCTTTTTCTTTTTTTGGTTTACTCAAACAGCTTTTCCTAGTATTTAAATTTACACGGTGACCGTTTTATTTATCTTTTAAAGAAAACAACACTTGTCAAAGTTTACTTTAAAAAAAGTATCTTCTCCCCTCTCCCCAAGTGGAAATGAGTTAAAAGTGGTACACTCTGTATGTGTGGCTTCCTTCACCTCTTAACCTTTCTTCTGTTCCCACGTCCCCAAGTGAATGCTCAGGGCACCAGGTTCACGTGAATGCAGTTGATAACTTTTGTGACACTTTTATGTCCTTTGTGTGTCATCCAGGCTTATCCTGACATATGTAAAAGAAGGCCCAGGGAAGCCAGCCTTCTGTGAGGGTCACAGTCCGGCCGTGACCATCACGTTTGTCTGCCCGTCAGAGCGCAGGGAGGTGAGTGGGCTGCCTGTGGGCACATGCTGGGGTGGGTGCAGGGGGGGGTTCTGGGTGCGAGTGCCACGTAGGCGCGTCGGGGGGCCGGCCTGGGCCTGATGGGGGTGCGGCTCCGGCCGAGAAGCTTGCCCTGTGCTTGTGCCCAGCCACCTGGAGGGGCCCCTGCACGTTATCGTAGGACGGATGGTGTTTTGTCCTAGTGTTGCGGGAGATGATTTTACGTGGTTCGTGGAGAGGTTTTTCAAGAACTTTCCTAGTGAACGCTGATTTGAATGGGGATTTGAAAAACTACTCGTACCACCTCAAACCCGTGATTTTGTGTGGCTGTTATGTTTTAGGCTGAAGAAGCAAGGTAAAAATAGCTAAGGAGTTTACAGAAACGTGGTAAGAAACGAGAAGTACAGATGGTAGGCAGACCTCGCAGAAATTGTGTAGGCTAGCAGCTTACATTTTGGGGGGTCCTGGTGTAGGAGAATTACGGCCAGAAGGAAGGCTCCTGCAGGCTTACAGTGGAGTGTTTCACCAGCCCCCCTCTCCTCCCCCCTAGTCCCCCACCACCACCCCCGCCTTCCCCCTCCAGAGCTGCCAGCAGCTTGATTACTCTGTTTTCTGGCTGTTTACGCAATTTAGCACAGCTGTAAACTCCTTGAGGGTAGGGCTGGGTCTGGGTTGTCCTTGGCCGGTGCCCAGCGGTGTTGCATGCATGTGTGGTGGTTAAGTGTTTTAGCAGATGTGGGTGCTGATGGAAGGGAGACATGCCCTGGGGAGGAAGGGTAGGGCTTCTCTCTAATTTATTTCTGCCTTCTCAGAAGAGAATGAACTAGGAGGAGTGGAATTCTTTCGCTAGGGAGCCACCCTCCTCCTCCTCCCCCCAAACAAACGTGGAATTTGCTCTTGTTTCGGGCTGGCGGCTGGCCTGCTCTGTGCACCGGGGGTGGGTGGGGGACGGGGACAGAAGTTTAGTCCCGACCAACTTTCCATGTCCTGTCCCTAGACCCCCAGGGCCCCTGGTCTCAGCTTGCTGAAGACGTGACTGGTGGACCAGTGCTCATAGTTCTGAAGGCGCCGTTGAGGAACACTGGTTTATGCTTTCTGTTTGTACCTGCCCGTGGGAATGGAAACCCTTCCGGGCTGATGAGAAGGGCTCTGCTGGCCGCGGTTTCGCAGTCCCCTCTCCCGTTTGCCCTGCGTTTGAGGGAATCGTTCTGCAGGCTCACTGTGGAGAGAGTGGGGAGAGCCCCCGTGCTGTTTCCTTCAGGGCACCAGGCGCTTGGCGGTCGCAGCCGAGGAGGCCGGTGTGCTGGTAGTGAGGGGTTCATTTCCAGCTTCATTGTTCACCGAGCAGAACTTGGGTTATGAGTGGTACCTTAATACTTGAGGGTTTGTTTAAGCATTTGTGTGGCTCATTGAGTACTTTTAGGAGCTGGGATTGTAGTCAACATTGACCTTGTCAAGTAGATCTTTTTAGAAAAGGCTTATTGAACTTAAAAACTGTAAAAATCCCCGGCTTTAAGTACAATTTAATAATGGTTATTAGTAGGTTAACAGAATTGTGCAACATTGCCACCACCTGAGGCTCGAGTGTTTCCATCGCCCACGAAAGAAGCCTTGTGCGGTCGGTCACTCCCTGCTCCTGCCCCCAGCCCCGGCAACCGCGAGTCCACATCCTGTTTCTATGGGCTTGCCTGTTCTGGACATCTCCTATAAGTGAAGCGTACACTATGCGGCCTTTGTGTCCAGCTTCTCTCGCTCGGAGCTTGGCAACCCGTCACCGTGTGTCTGACTTGCCTGAGCCGAGTGGCTCAAGCCCCGGGTTTGAGTCAGACAGACGGTGCTGGACCTGCTTACTCATCAAGTGACCTGTGTTTGCAGACCCAGCGCCGAGGACTTGTGCCTGGCACGTAGCAGGCGCTGGGTAAACATCTGAAGGGCGACGGTGCTCAGAGCAGCGTGGCGAGCGAGGCCGGGTGCCGAGGGCAGGGGCACCTCTCTCCCCAGCGATGGGGGAGGATGACGCTGCCCTCTGCCTTCCGCCCTCCGCCCTCTGCCCTCTGCTCTTGCAGCATCTGCCCTGTTCATACCAGAGGCTCCTGTCAAAGCTCGTGGGGTTGGGGGCGAGGCCATGCTTCCCCCCAGGCAGAAGTGAGTTACAAGTGAGGTGTGCCCAGTACCCCTTTGACAATTTTAGGAAAGGGGCTTGGGCATGCAGGTGCACAGCTGCCCCCTCCCCAGGGCGCGGGGGTCATCTAGCCCAGGCTCTGCACCATTTCTGACTGAAAACCGTGAATGGCCTTCCTAAGTCATGGCTGCGTGCTGAGGCCGTGGGTGTCGGGTGGTGTTGAGTTCAGGATGGCCGTGCTGCCTGGAGCTTGAGTGGGGGGTCTGAAAGGGACCGGAAATGTTGGCAAGTCCCCGTTGTTGCAGACCAGGCGGTCGAAGCATGCTGTTCAGGGCCATGGTGATTCAGAAACAGGAACAGAAAAATGTAAAAACCCAACAACTGACTTTTGAGCTTTTCAGAAGCATGGAAAAAAAGTACCTTTCCAAACTTCTAATTTCGCTCCATTGAAACCATTCCCGATAGGGCACCATCCCCAAGCTCACGGCCAAATCCAACTGCCGCTACGAGATTGAGTGGGTCACCGAGTACGCCTGCCACAGAGATTATCTGGAAAGCAGCACCTGCTCTCTGAGCAACGAGCAGCATGACATCGCCATTGACCTCCAGCCGCTCAGACAGGACCGAGGTGAGCCTGGCGCCGGGAGGGCCTGTTAACCCCTCTGCTCCCGGGCGGGCGTTGCAGAAAGAGGGTACAGGGCGAAGGAGGTGCTGGTTGTAACTTTCTGACACCTCTGGATGTGACAGAGCCCTTTTCCCGTTTGCTCCCCTCTTCTCTAGGTCGTTACTATACGGCGGATGGGAAGGAGTATATTTTTTATTTGAATGTCTGTGGAGAAATTGAAGCAACAACCCCAAGGGTCTGTAATGAGAAGCAGGCTGCGGTTTGCCAAGCGAAAAAGCCTGGTCTCCTTCAAGTCAGAGTGGCAGGAAAATTCCAGAGTCAGACTCTTCGGTGTGTAAACAGCCTTTCCCTACTTTTCAAGTGCATTGTGTCTGTTCTTGTAAAACATAGCTGACTTCCCTTGTCGTCTTCCTCCTCCGTTGTCCATAAAACACAGAAGTCAGCTGAGACGGCATTCTTCCGACCTAACTTAGGCATGGTGCCTTTTGTCACTAAACAGTTGGATGTTTTTCCTGGCTTGACAATGAGACTGCTTCTGTTAAGTCTGTTTCCTTTACAGTCCATTGTCTGGAAGGAACTATCCTGGAGGAAAGTTAATTAGCTTACAGTCGAAGGCAGCATTGTGTGTTTTAAAATGGATCTTTCTGAGCTCGCTTTTCTCTCTCTGGCCATTTTGAGGCTCTGGAATGCCGTTAGCATCGCTTAAAAGTTGAAACCACTGAGAGGACGGGTGTTAGTGCAGTCCTCATGACCCTTAACTTAGTGGTTATCCGTCACACAAACGTTAGGGGACGTAGTTCTCTGGGCAGAAGTAGTATCCAGAGCCCCCCAGGTAAGACCGTGTTGATGGCGGTCGCTGGACCAGCTGCGTGCTTCTCGGCTGTTATTTATTCTGTATGAAGTCCAGCAAGGAGAGCGGAGGAGCCTTCACGCTCGCACCGCAGCCTTCGGCTTGCTTGTGCAGCCGTTACTACTTTGAAGTGAGGGGACGCTAAGCCCGTACATTTGGAACTCATTTCCTTTAGACGTTTCTCCCCCAGCTGGTGAGAGCGTGCTGTTCTGTGTCAGGATGGATTTGTCGATGGCATGCATAGGGCTTAATGTGAGAAATGTTTAAAAATTCAAGTTTCTTCCTTGGTTCTCACCAACGTGCGTGTGTGTGTTTGTGTGTGTGTTGCAAAATTCTAGGTACTCCGACGGAGACCTCACCTTGATCTACTCTGGAGGCGACGAGTGCAGCTCGGGCTTCCAGCGGATGAGCGTCATCAACTTCGAGTGCAATGGAACCGCCGGTGAGTGTGCCCCGGGGTTTCTCGTCCAAGCTCTGCTGGGTGCCGGGGTTCTTGGGAGAGGAATGCTGAACGGAGCGGTCAGGCACGGCCCCCTCCGGTCCCCAGACGAGGCTGGAGTGCCCGGCCAGCGACACACACATCCTGTTTCCACCCCCCACCCCACCCCCACGCTCTGTTTGTTTTGGGAGTGGGCCCAGCACGGGGCCTGCTGGGATGGAGTTTCTGTCGTTAATTCTGGCTCACACCGAGGCGTGTTCAGATCCAGCAAGGTGGGTCTGCTCGTCGATGTGGTGAACTCGGTGGCAGGACGACTCTCAGGATGGCGGCTCTGTGGTGTAGGGGGTGGACTTAGGGATCCACAGAGCTCACAGGAGCACGACTGGTTTTTCTGAGCGATGACCAGAAGGTTCCTCAGGGTCCTGGTGGCCCTGACATTTCAAAGAGCTGTGTTCTCTCTGTAGCTTGAAGACCCTGGACGTGGTTTGCGTCTGCAGACAGGCGGTGGGCTCCGTCAGCGTTGGGGAGCTGTCCTGTCTGTCGAGCCTAAGCACCCCGCAGGCCGACCCGGCCTCGGCCCAGTGCACTGGTTCCGGAGCTGCCGGTCCCGCTGTCCGTGCGCAGCTCTCCCCGCGGGGTCCGTGGGGCCTTGTCTGTGGCAGGGCTCTGACTGTTTGGTCACAGGCAGGTTTCTGCTCGTTGCACTGCAGGGTCTGGGACAGGCAGCCGGGCTGTGACATGAACTGAGCATGCTCTGATGAACTGCCCAGCGCCCCCAGAGAGGAGCCTCGTCCAGGACACAGAATGGCCTTGGTGCACCGCCCATTTCTCCTGCCATCTCACCTGCCCTCCGTGCCCGCCACCCTGTTGTCCCTCAGCCCTCCTCACTGCCCTGCGTGTCTGGGCTTCCCTTTGAGTCTGTTGACGGCCCTTTTGAAACTTCCATGTTCTCAGTTGAGCCATTCAGTACACATCTCATTAGTACCTGTTTGCTCGGACCCTGTGGGTCCTGTGGATGCCGTGACAACAGAGCTCTCCAGGTGTTTCCAGACTGGAAGCAGAGTGAGAAGGGGACCTGTGACTAGTGTAGGGTGGTTCGGGCTGGCCCAGAGCTCCTGGTAAAGACTGTCACCGGTCTTGGACCAGGGGAGGCACCGAGGCCAGCAATCTTGCTCTGGGTAGCTGTGGTTTCAAGGCAGTTAAGGAAAGAGGGGGTTCTGCTCAGGGGGCCTACGGGAGTAGCAGGGGTGAACCAGGCGCTGGAGGGGCTGGCAGGAGGCTCCTGTCTTTGAGGCAGAGGAAGCGGCTCATGCCAGCCAGCGCGTGAACTTGGGTTGCTGTGGACAGGTCTGGGATATGTGTTTAGAGCATGACTCAAGTTCCTAGAAAGGAGAGTGGAGCAACCTTATGAGAAGCTTGTACGTCCTGTAAAGGCGTTGACCTGATCTAGCAATGCGTGTGAAGTCCCAGGGACTTTGGGCAGGCGGGTGACATGGCTCTTGGCTTGGGTGTGGCCTTTGGACACGACTCCCATCTGGTTCGAATGCCTTCCTGCCCTCCTCAGAGTCTCTGTCTTTATCGTCCTCTTACAGGTTTTTAGGGGACCCTCTCTGAAGTACACCATTGCTGCTTTGTGTCCCAGTCCCTGGGACATGGGGCCAGCTCATGATCTGTGTCCCCAGATTCTTAGGCACTTGGCCCGCCCGCCCCTTCCCCAGCTGGGCCTCCTGGACTCCCCCGCTGGCCGGGCTGCTCTGCTGTTGGGTGACTCCTGTGGTCCAAGTCTCCCTCCCTTGTTATTACCTCTTGGCCCTGTTCTGTTCTGGGCTTTTTATAAATGACTTGGCCGAGATGTTTGGGAGTATGCTGATCTCACTTGGGCACGCTGGGAACATAGGAAAAGGATCCAACACGATCCCAGTGGACGAGAAGGATGTTGAGAACGGCCGGAGACTCTCAAGGAAGAGGTGTGGCTGTCCAGTCCAAAGGAGCTGAGGCATGGAAAAAAAAAGACTGAAGTTCGTTATTTTTCCTCTCTTACTTTTTGTTATAAAAAATTTTTCAAACATGCCAGTAGAAAGAACAGCACAATGAAAATTTATGTCCCTGTCACTCAGATTTAACGGTCCTTTAGGTTTTGCCAAATTTGCTTCATATAAACCATATGTCACTGATGGATCATCACGCCTCGTCCCAGCTCTGACCTGATGGCGTTTCACGGTGATGCCCCAGTGCCAACCACTCGGTGTTCGCAGGGCTGTCGTCACGGTGGTGGTGACAAGGAGAGCAGAGGCAGAGACGTTGGATGCCTTGGGGGGGGGGGACGGTTTGAGCCGGCCCTCTGGCTGGACTTGAGTTATAAAATAGGTAAGGCTCCCCCAGCTCTGTGACTCAGTGCTTCAAGCTCTGGAGCAAGCAGTAGGTATAAACTGTAAAATGATTTCATTATTCCTTTGTCCAAATTTGAATGCAGAGTTCTTTAGAGTTAGTCCTTGGGTGGATTCTGTGTTCACTGGGTAAACGTAATAACATGTTCTTGCGTGTGAACGGGTGGTAGTTGTCTGTGTCTCTGACGTGGTGGACGGCTTAACTGGGATCTCCAGGAGTTATTGATGCATATGATTCTAGGGTCAGGACACAGGGTTTATGAATTAGCTCTTTCAGCCGTAATATATTTTTTTAACCGTTTGTTTCAATAACTTACATCTAGTTTGCTGTAGTATCATACCTTCTTGTTGTCAAATAAAGGCATTACGTCGTCTTGTGGAGAAGAAGGACGCAGTAGGATAAACTTAGGAAGAAACCCACAGATGCAAGCGGCTCACTGCATGAGAGGGTTGTTCTCTTCAGTTCAGGCAGCTGTAGGGACCGGAGGTAGGGACTCTGTTCCTGGGGCCGGTCACTCGGGCACCGTTGTTGCTCCATCTGGTGTTGCCACTGTCCGTCAACTTGGCCTCCAAGGACTCTGCAGAATGGAAGCAGCAGTTCTTTTCAACGGGCCAGAACTAAGTGGTACGGGCCAGCCTCCAAGGCAGGGGGGCTGGGAAAGGGAGCTTGCAGTGAGCCCAGAGGGATAGAGGAGACCCGTTTGGTGAAGAGGTGGCACGTCCTTGGCACAGAGGGGCTGAGGGGTGGCTGCTGCTGCTGCTTCGCCAGAGACCTCCTTGGTCCCACAGGGAAAAGCCACTTTCCTTCCCCTGCTCCTGGAGTCTGCAGGGCGGGAAGCCACGTAGGGATGTGCTTGCGAAGGAGCCACGGTGGCAGGAGAGCCAGGGCGGCGCGGTGCGGGTTCTGTGATTGACAGGGAGGCGGTGAAAAGCTCACATGAATTCCGCTGATGGATCGGAAACCGTTGGGCCCCTGGCCCAGCGGTCCCGAAGGCGAAGCCCACTGTGTTGCAGAATAAACACGTGTGGTTTGGTGGAGGAGGAGAGCTGGCATACGCGTCTCCCAGAATATTTGAGGAATTAAATGAGAAGGCAGGTATGATACACCCCACTGGCTACAAAATGGACTCCCACATCTCACCCCCACCCCCACCCCCCCGGTCGTTAGTAAGTTCCAGATCGCAAAACCAGCTCCAAGGGGGGGCTGAGGAGGCTGGAGCCACCACCTTCTGAGGCAGTCGCTAACCTGGTAAAAGGCAAACACAGCGAGCGCCTGAGTTCACGGAAGCGGAGACCTCTTCCAAATGGCGAAACGAGATTCCAGGAGGAGTCGAGGGTCCGACCATGTGGGCGGTGAAGGGCGCAGGGGTCCCAGCGAGCGGCTGCGTGCTGTGCTGTCACAGAGGGTGTCGGAGCACTGCTTCTTCAAGAGAATGGCTTCAAGTTCTTAAAAAAGAAGAAGAAGAAGAACCCCACAGTCGAGTAAGGAAGTATTATTGCCTTGTGCTTACGAGCCTGGCTGGCTCTGGGGCCAGACCGCCTGGATTTGATGCCTGGCTCCTCTGCTTTCTAGCTATGAAACCATAGGCGAATTATTTAGCCACCCTAAATCTACTAAATGGGGCTGAAATTGTACCTTTGCCACAGGGTTTTTAGGATTAAGCATGCCAGTTTTTTTATGAAGCCCTTAAATCAGAGCCTGTTTCCACAGCCAGCCCCCGTGGAAGCACCACGATGCTTGCCCAGTGCCTGGCTCAGGCCGTGCTCGGCGCGGGGTAGCCGCTGGTATCCTCAGTGATGTGTGTAGCAGCAGAGGCTTCGTAGAAGCTGCATTGGAACACACAGGGTTTGTCCTCGGTATAAAATGATTCTCTTTCCTGGAGAACGCTGTGTCTGTCAGGACACCAAACCTCAGAGAGGCGATCTTGTGGGAGGTCCGGGGGGGGGGGGGACTGTTAAACCATGGCGGGGTGGAGAGGGAAACCGAGCTTGGTGCCAGCGGTCCGCCAGCTTGGAAAGGCGAGGAAGGGAGTATTTCTAGGAAGAGGAGAAGTCAGCAAAGTGTACTGTATCCCAAGCTTCGTGGACCAGGGCAGCGGCCCAGGAAGAGTGGGCTTCCTGAGCAGAGCCGGACTGTTCTGTCTCGCCGTTGGGAAACCGGTGGGCTCCTTGGTGGCGGTGGGCCGGGAGACCGCTGCTTCAAGTAGGGCGTTAGAGACGCGTGCACTGACGGAGCCCGGAGCGTGCAGGATGCCGGCGCCGTGTGGAGGCGTGCCCGTAACGTCGTGAGGACGCCGGACCTCGGCAGGCTTCCTCGGGAGCGACTGCACGTGGGCTCGCTCCCGCCCCCTTTCCTTTTCCGGATGAGTCTCCGGGGACTTGTCCTGCTCCCAGTGATGTCATTGAGCCAGTGGCACTCCTGAGGCTCGAGCCCCTGCCCTCTGTCTGCCGCGCTGTCGGTGCCTCTGTGTCTGACTCAGTGGCTGTTGGAAGCTGAGCACGTTCTGTGGGCGTCAGAGCCCTGCCTGCTGGCCCCCACGGTCCCGGGAGCACACGTTGCACATTCCCATCGA
The DNA here is from genome assembly GCF_036850995.1 of Saccopteryx leptura. Lineage (NCBI taxonomy): Eukaryota > Metazoa > Chordata > Mammalia > Chiroptera > Emballonuridae > Saccopteryx > Saccopteryx leptura. The sequence goes on along the minus strand of NC_089505.1, from coordinate 8,430,231 downwards.
ATGTATTGTAAACAGTCTCATGTCCTGTTGAGACCTTCTCCCAAGCTGAGCGGGACGGCCTTGGAGGGGTTTAGGATCTGACACACAGCAGAAGCCCCTCTCACCTCTGGGCCCTCTGATCTCGGGCCTTGGGGGCTGCGGTTTGTTCAGCTGCACGCTCGGCCTCAGGATCCTGTTTGCGGTTTCTGCCCTTGCTCCTTGGATGTTCCCGGGTTCGGTCACCTCACGGAGTGTTTTATTTTCTTCCCCTTTCGAATTGCACAGGGAACGGTGGGAGAGGAACTCCTGTGTTCACCGGGGAGGTGGACTGCACCTACTTCTTCACGTGGGACACGAAGTACGCTTGTGTGAAGGAGAAGGAGGACCTTCTGTGCAGCGTCACCGATGGGAAGAAGCGCTATGACCTGTCCGCGCTGGTCCGGCACTCAGGTAGGGCCTCCCGTGCCCGGGGTGGGGGTTCCCCAGCCCTGTGCCCATGGGAGCATTCTCTTGCCTCTTCCCCCCTTGAGTACGTTTGGAAAGGCTGTTCCTATCTCCTTTGTCAGCTCGTCCTACCCTGGCCTTACACTCCCTTCTGGCGTAGCAATAGGAATTACTAGGAGTGTCTCTGAATTTGAGATCGGCACCACCGTTTCCTGCTCGGGGCTACTTTGAGCTAATCTTATCATCGTGTAGTAAAAACTGCCAGGTGCCTTCTGGGTGGGTGCCAGGCCTTGTGCTTGTGTGATTAGAAACTTAAAAAAACCCCCAAAACTTGAAACTCCTATTGCTTAAGAGGGTAGATTTTTCAGTTTCTATACACATACACACACACACACACACACACACACACACACACACACACACACAAATGTGGGACTGTGTGTTGGTGGATGGCAACTGTCAGCTGACTGGTGACCATTTCACAACACAGACGTAGCAAGTCACCATGGTGTCTGTGTACCTGAAATGAATACAGTGTGACAGCAGTTATATCTCAATTAAATTTTACTTCTTTGCTTTTATTTAGAAAGTAAGTTGAGTGGGGTGACATTGAATCAGTAAGAGTCCATAGGTTGCAGGTGACGTTTCTAGAGCATTAGAACTGTTGATGGCGTTGCATGCCCATCACCGAAGTCAAATCGTTTTCTGTCACCGTACATTGGTCCCTCTTGATTCCCTTCCCCCCACGTCCCATTCCCCACGCCCCTTCCCCCTGGGAACCACTTCCCTTTTATCTGTGTCCATGAGTCTCCTTTTTATATCCCACTTGTGTGTGAGATCCTGTAGTTCTCCGCTTTTTCTGCACGTCGTTGTCAAGGTCCGTCCACGTTGTCGTAAGGAAAGCAGGCCAGGTCCCCATGGAGCACATGGCCTCGGGCACAGAGGGTGAAAGGCTTGCTGTGACGGTTGGTGGGACCGGGTCGGTCCATGCCTCGGACCCATGCTTCCCCTCCTTTGCCCCACAGCCTCTTCTCCCGTCTCTGTAATGGGACCGGTGTTCCCTCCCCAACCTCTGAGTCTTGGGGGAATGGGTGTGGGGGCCCCTGGGAGACAGTGCAGCGTGGTTTCAGTGTGTGGCGGGGTTTGTCGCAGAGGCCGGGCTCAGGGCAAAGACCGCCGAGTATGGCCAGTGTGTGCACGCGCTGCAGGAATGCTGCTTGACTGTTTGTTCTGTGCAGGCAGGGACCGCGTGCAGGGGCCCCAGGAGCAGACCTGCAGGCGTGCCTCATGCCCTGGGGACCTTGAGAGCAGCATGGGGGCGGAGACAACGAGTGAGGAGAGTTGGGACTTGCACAGGGGTCACTGAACCTAGTTGGGACATGGCTCGTTTTATCTTTCTAGCAGCCCTGGAACTCAGTATGCATAGAAGCAAGTTGCATCTGTTACATGGAGATAATACCTAAGACAGAGAAAATGAGTTCCCCTCAAGTCCCATAATGACCAGCTGGGACAGGAGCCCGTGTTCTGAGCCCCGCCTGGTCCGGGACGCGCCGCAGTATTGAGAAAGAGGAATGCCTCTTCGTGGCGCGTTGAAGAGCTTTCCTCTGCACCCGGGACTGCGGAAGTCGGTGCCCTTTGTGCTTTTGCACTTCAGGCCCCTGTGAGCCGTCGGGAAAGGTGCCATGGTTGATTTGGGTGCCTGTGTGCCAAGTGGAAAGAGCTCTTCCCTCGGAGTGGCGTCCGGGTTGAGGACCGGTGCTGCCGTAGCAGCCATGTTGGCTTGAGCACGTGGCCTACCTTCTCCGGGCCTCAGTGTGCCTACCGTAAACTGGCTGGTGGTGGTAGATCCCTTGAGCCAATGTTTTTTTTGTTTTTTTTTTTAAGACAAAATAACTGTGCAGGACAAAACCCAGGGTCCGCTAGGGAGCCGGAGCTGCATTTGCCCGCTCCGGTGCCGCCTGCCGCCGCCCCGTTCTGCAGGAACCCGGCGTGGTGTTGCCCTCTCACCCAGGTGCCTAAGCACAGCGTGAGCGGAGAGCCGAAAGCCCTCCCTGCCAGCTTCAGGAGTCCCCGTTCGTGGCTTTTCAGCACGCCCGCTCTGAACCAGCCTTTCAGAGCAGGGTCTGCCTTGTTTCCTTGCACGGTTCGCGTGGGCTTTTCCGGGTTAGTGACGCTGGATGTCACTCGGCCCCTGAGGTTGTATCAGCACCTTTGAGGCCCGGTCTCCACTCCGTGGAAGGAGCACCCTCAAGCCCTTCTTTAAGCGGCTCTCACTCACGGCCTCGTGAACATGTGGGGGCCGGGTCCCTATCGTGGACGGTCCTCTGCTCGGCCGTCCTGCTCTGAGCCCTCAACAGAGAGATGCTCTTCTGCCCGCGGTGGGTGTTGGATCCATTTCTCTCTGTGTGCGCCTGGCTCGTGAGCTGCGTCCAGGGACCACACGTACCCTGTTTATCTTGGGTGGCACTGAGCCCTGGCCCCGCGCTGGGCTGCTCGTGGGGAAGAGGAGCGCAGGCCACCTCCTCGGTGGTCTGATGGGGGCACATCGCCTGCGGGCCGGCGCTCTGCCCGGTCCCAGGCATGGCTGGCGTCAGAATTTGCTTTTTTGGTTTCTGATTTCATACTTTGGGGCTTGGGAGAATTGCACTGTTTAACTATCTGTCCCCCCCCCACCACCACCACCACCTCCCCATCATGCTGGCCCTTCTGAGGAGGCATGGGGATGGGGCATGGTTTATTTCTGTCACATAAAATGAGAAGCTTGGGGCACTGCTGTGTTTGCAAACTCTCTGGACCAGGAACGTGAGTGCCTGAGGCTTAGTGGCCACATGCTTGGTGAGCCTTGGGCCTTTCCCTCCCATCTAATCATCATTTATGGTGTGACTCACAGGGAAATAATCACGACCTTTGGCTAAAGAAACTTTTTTTTTTTTTTAAACAGAACCGGAACAGAATTGGGAAGCCGTGGATGTCAGCCAGAAGGAAACAGAAAAGAAGCATTTCTTCATTAATATCTGCCACAAACTGCTGCAGGGAGGCAAGGCGAGAGGCTGCCCGGAGGACGCGGCTGCGTGCTCAGTGGGTGAGTGTGCCCAGGGCCCGCGTCTGGGGCATTCCCCCGAAGGCCCGCCCCCCGGTTCAGAAAGAGCTAGAGAGTCTCCCTGCAGTTTATCTGGCCTCCACCTTCTATGTGCAGCACGTGAAGGATGGTAAAGAGAGCACTGATGGTCTCAGTTGTGGGGGACCCTGGGGGGCAGTCTGGGGTGGAGACCCTGTAGGGCCCGTGGTTGGCCCCGGTCTTCCCACGTGATGGGAAACCCAGAGAACCTCCCTGGGAAACACTCGGTTGTCTTTTCCCTTTGTAACCTGAAGAAGAATGCTGCTAGGATTTGCATAAAACTGATTTTGGCTTGGTTTTTTTTTTTGGTTTTATTTTTTTACAGGGAGAGAGAGTCAGAGAGAGAGGGATAAACAGGGACAGACAGACAGGAACAGAGAGAGATAAGAAGCATCAATCATCAGTTTTTTGATGCGACATCTTAGTTGTTTATTGGTTGTTTTCTCATATGTGCCTTGACCGCGGGCCTTCAGTAGACCGAGTAACCCCTTGCTCAAGCCGGTGACCTCGGGTCCAAGCTGGTGAGCTTTTTGCTCAAGCCAGATGAGCCCGCGCTCAAGCCGGCGACCTCGGGGTCTTGAACCTGGGTCCTTTCACATCCCAGTCCGACACTCTATCCACTGCGCCACCGCCTGGTCAGGCTGATTTTGGTATTTTAACAACTTCACTGCCTGCAGTTGTTCAGAAGTGACAATGTAGGGTGACTGGCGTCTTCTGTTGTCACCTTTGAGAGCTCTGTCCCCCTTAGATTCCATCGGCTGTGACTGTTGATCTGTGGCTGTCCTGCAGAGACAGCTCAGTTTGATGGATCAGCCTCCCACCCCAGAAGTGACAGGCAGGGAGAAGAGCAATTCGAATCTGTCCCAAGCATAGAACAAGGACCTGTGCGGCCAGGGGGTGGGAGGAACCACCCTGCCCTTCAGGGTGGTTTCTGTGAGCAGAACATGGCAGGGAGTTTCAGAACTTCATGGGAAGAATCAACTGAACCAGGAATTAAGAGGTGTCCCCTTCTTGGCTGGCTGAACAGGTTTAGTTAGTTTCTGCTTTGTTCCTGGGACCAATGCTGGACCCTTGGTGTGCTTTCAAAAGACGTGTGTCTAGGGAGAGCAAGGGCCCCGGAAGGGGGAGATGGTGTTGTTTTACAGGATGGCGGGCCGGGCGTGTTTGTCTTTCTCCCTCTTGTGGGCACCGAGTGGTGTTGATCTTTCTCTCACTTTCCTGCGGAGCCTGTAGGGGGCCTCGGGATTTTCAGCGTGGCTGCCACCACCTGGCCAAACTTGTCACTCAAGAAGAAACTCACTGGCTGTGTCTGGGCCAGCCGGGCAGGCTGAGAAGAAGTCTGTGGCGTACCTGCTGGGTCTGTGCTGACGCGTGCTGCCTCTTTTTGTCGTTATCATTTTTAGTCACATCTTCTGTCCACCCCCCTTTCTTGTTTTTCCAGAGAAGAATGGACGTAAAAATCTGGGCAAATTTATTTCTTCCCCCACAAAAGAGGATGGAAACATTCAGCTCTCCTATGCAGACGGTGATGTCTGTGGCGACAAGAAGAGAATAAGAACTAATATAACACTGGTGTGCAAGCCAGGTAAACATTTTAAACACAACACCGGGGAAAGAAAAATACAAAAGAAGAGACGTGGTCGGGGCTTTTGCCAGGGGTGTGCCCACAGCCTTCGTGTCCGTTTCTTCATGGCCCTGCCAAGGGGATGAGGTCGGAAGGGGTGGAGCCCAGCCTTGCAAGGATCCACCGTCCTTAGCGGTGGTCCAGTTGGATTTGATTCCCCGATCTGCCGCCCAAGATCAGTCTACAAATGGAGAAACCATAAATGGCGTTCAAGGGTATTGTCTTGTAATTTTCCAAAAGAGTTATGGTCCAAGGGGGCTGCCTCTTCCTCAGGGCTGACAGAGCGTGGCCACGCAGCTGCTGAAGTTCCTCCATGGGGAGAGGAGGGAGGGGACACGCTGTCCGGGATCTCACCGTTAAAAAATACAGCGCTCTTCTGTACACCGCGTCCCTTTGTTTGCATTGCTTTACAGGGTCAGAACCTACCTGCAGTCACACGTTCTGATGCTCCTCAGAACGTAGCATTGTGAGTGCTTTTGGATGCCTCTCAGTCCTAGTTGTGATTTTTAGGGGCTTCCTTGCTGATGATGTTGAGCGTGCCCTGGTTTTACTAATGTTGGGTCGGCAGCGTGCTCCCAGCACCACTCACTGTGTCACCACTGAGCCTCTTCACCTTCCCTTGAAGTGTGTCCTTTGGAGCAATTCTCAGCTGTGGGGTGAGGTCAGGGACTAGGATTTTTCTTTGGAGTTTTTTTTTTTCTTTTTTTTAAGTTATGGCATCATATGCATAATGTGAAACTTATATTTTATTTGTAAAAGAAATTGTAGTAACATGCACATTCATGTGAAATTCAGCATTTTCACCCCTTGTACTGGACCGTTCCGTGGCATTGGGCACTTTCACTGTTGTGCATCTGTCACCACCGTCCACCTGCAGAACTTTTCCATCCTTCCAAAGGGACACTCTGTCCCCTTCCAACACTAACCGCCGTGTCCTCCCCCCTGCCCGCAGCCTGTGGCAGCCTCCGTTTGTTCTGTCTCCATAGGGTGGACGCTCTCGGGACCTCTGGTAGGTGGACTCCTGCAGCACATGTGGGAAGTCCTCTCGGGAGCGATTGGTGAGGGTCCCTTTCTCCCCTGACAGGTGATCTGGAAAGTGCTCCGGTGCTGACACATTCCGCAGAAGACGGCTGCTTCTACGAGTTCGAGTGGCACACGGCCGCCGCCTGCGTGCTGTCCAGGACCGAGGGCGAGAACTGCACCGTCTTTGACTCCGAGGCGGGTGGGTGTCCGAGCGGTTTCTGGTGGCGGAGTGTCCCCTGGACCTGCTTAGGCTTAGCAAACTGAAACGAAAACAAAATAAGAGTGAATTCGAGGGAACCTGGTTTAGAATATTAGTCCTGTTGGGCCCACATTCTGAAAGGCTGAAGCTCGAGGCTTGAGATAATGAACAACCAGCCTCGGCTTGCTGCACGGACCCACGGAAGTGAATCATGCTGGCAAAGGCTTTCCGCGTGAGTTTCTGGCCAAGACACCGCCCCTGGGAGACTCTCCACACAGGTCGTGCCCTGGTGCTCCCCTGCTTGGAAGCATGCTGGTTGTTTATTTGACCAGCAATTATGGGCTTGGAATAGCATTTTTTGGTTAACGGTGTGACATGGTAAGGACTCCTTCTCTGAGGGACATGTCAGGAACTGTGTTTCTGGTGGCCCAATAGGAAAAGCCTCTTTTTGGCCTTTTTTGGTCTCCTGGTCCCCGGGGGGTCCCCAGGAAGAATGTCTCGGCTTGCGGCGGCGAGCAGAGGCCGCCGTGACTGACTGCGGTCTGAATGACCTTCCATCCTTGGATTGTTTTTATTTTTTTGCAGAGTTTTCTTTTGACTTGTCACCTCTCACAAAGAAAGATGGCTATAAGGTGGAGACTGAGAAGTACGACTTTTACATAAACGTGTGTGCTGCGGTGTTGGGGGGCCCCTGCCAGCCGGGCTCGGGGGCCTGTCAGGTGGCAAGAAGGCAAGTCACTGCGTTCATTCGTGGGTTTGTGATCAGGGGTCTTGTGTGACAGGTGTGTTCTCTGCTGACATAGCTTTGTGACAAGCAATCAGACATGGAGAGGACATAGCTTACTGACCAAAGGGTGCTAAGCGTGTGATTTCCCAGAGAGCTTACACACCCTGGGGAAAGAGAGAGGGCTATGCATAATGCCATTTTTTTTTTTGTATTTTTCCGAAGCTGGAAACGGGGAGAGACAGTCAGACAGACTCCCGCATGTGCCCGACCGGGATCCACCGGCACGCCCACCAGGGGGCGACGCTCTGCCCACCAGGGGGCAATGCTCTGCCCCTCTGGGGTGTCGCTCTGTTGCGACCAGAGCCACTCTAGCGCCTGGGGCAGAGGCCAAGGAGCCATCCCCAGCGCCTGGGCCATTTTTGCTCCAATGGAGCCTTGGCTGCGGGAGGGGAAGAGAGAGACAGAGAGGAAGGAGGGGGCGGGGGTGGAGAAGCAGATGGGCGCTTCTCCTGTGTGCCCTGGCCAGGAATCGAACCCAGGACTTCTGCATGCCAGGCCGACACTCTACCACTGAGCCAACCGGCCAGGGCCATAATGCCATTTTTTTTCTGTGTAGCTGGCTCTTCTTTGTTGTTAGACACTTATGTACATGTCTCTTCATTGACGAGTAGAAATGAAGTGAGTCGTACCCTCCACCAGCTGTGGGTTTGGGTTCTGGAGTGCAACCAGGGTTGGCCTCTCATCCCCGCTGGGCGTAGAAATCCCTAACCCAGGATCGGGGTGGTCTGCCGTCCTGGGACCTGTCCCAGCTGCTCCCCCACCCTGTGCATCAGCCCTTCCTCCCGCGTCTGGTCTTGGCATCTTTTCTGAGAGACGTTTGTTTGGTTTAGTGATAAGAAGGTTTGGAACTTGGGACGGAGCAACAGTAAACTTTCCTATTACGATGGGATGATCCAGTTGAACTACAAGGATGGCACGCCCTATAACAACGACAAGCACGCGGTGCGAGCGACGCTCATCACCTTCCTCTGTGACCGAGACGTTGGCGTGGGTGTGCCCGAGTATCAGGTGGGAATGGGCCGTGGGTGCCCATGCGTACGCCGCCTGGGAGAGGGAATCAGCCGCGTGAAGGCGGGAGGAGAGAAGAAAGGGGTCGCGGCAGGGCCACCGACTTCTCTGGAGTGAGATGGGGTTCTCACCGCAGGGGAGGTGTGGGCTGGGGGATCCCTGGGGACGGACTGTCAAGTGGTCTGGCTGCCCGTGACTTCTACACGAGCCTGCCTGCCATGGCCGTTTGTGTAGAAGCTGAGCTGTGAGTCTGGTTTCCTGGGGAAGTTATCACCCTGTGAGGTTTCAGTTCATCCTTTTAGATTTGCTAGGACCCTAGGCAGTTGTCATTTTATGAGCTGTTTATCCACTGGGCCATACACCCCAGTGACTGGGCCATACACCTAAGTGACAGCCCACAATCCTCTTGGTTTTGGACACAAAACACCTCCCTCATTCCCACTGAACAGAGGTTAGATTTCCACCTTAATTTTTTACTGGACGTTCTCCCCTTTAATAAACCGAGATGGGCAAAGTAGCAACCCTTTTCCTGTAGTGCAGGCATCCCCAATCTACAGCCCGCAGGCTGCATGCGGCCCCCTGAGGCCATTTATCCAGCCCCCGATGCACTTTCTGAAGGGGCACCTCTCTCATTGGTGGTCAGTGAGAGGAGCACTGTATGTGGCAGCCCTCCAATGATCTGAGGGACAGTGAACTGGCCCCCTGTGTAAAAAATTTGGGGATCCCTGCTGTAGTGTGTTCGTAGAAGGTGCACTGATCACTTTTTTTTTAAATGCTGGCTTCACGTAATGTTTCCCTCTCTCTTTGTCATCCCTCCCTGTTGCTCCTTACCACATGATTTAGGAGGAAGATAACTCGACCTACAACTTCCGGTGGTATACCAGTTACGCCTGCCCAGAGGAGCCCCTGGAGTGTGTGGTGACCGACCCCTTCACCATGGAGCAGTATGATCTCTCCAGGTGAGGTGGGGTCAGCCTGCCCTTGGCCCTAGCCCGGGCCTGGGTCCAGTTAGTGCTGAAGTTCTGTAGGCTTTGCTGGTGAGCGTTTAACTGGGCCACTGATCGGAAGTCTAGTTAGTTCCGGGGTGCAGGACCCAGATGGGGAGTCCCAAGCAGAATGCATTCTAGAAGCGGCCTGGTAGCCTTTGCGTAACTGGACTTGGTGCCACAAAGCCTTAGATGTCGGCGACATCGTTTAAGTCAGTGACTGTCTATCCCAAGGGGCGGGGCATGTCCGGGTGTGCTGAGTGCTGACTTGAGCAGAAGTGGAGCATGCTCACGGGGGTTGTGAGTCCCGGTGAGCCCACCTCTGTAGTGTGTTTGGGAGGGCCTGCCTTGCTCTGCATTTCTCTAACTTCTTAGGAAGGAATTGTCAGGCCGAAGCCTGGAGGCCAGATAAAGCATACCTTTCCTTTATAATTTTAGTCTTGCGAGGTCGGAAGGTGGCCCTGATGGAAACTGGTACGCCCTGGACAGCGCAGGAGAACACAACACGTGGAGGAAATACTACATTAATGTGTGCCGGCCTCTGCGCCCCGTGCCGGGCTGTGACCGCTATGCGGCCGCTTGCCAGATGAGATACGAAAACCGTCAGGTAAGTCGGCCCGCCTGCTCGTCCCAGTCTCCCTCCTACCACACCCCGCGATGAGCGGCCGTGGTTAGCTCGGGACTCCCAGATAAAAGTGGGACTGGCTGCTAACACGGGGGGCTCCCATGGCTGCAACTGAATGTGAATCGTCATTCAGATTTGAACCCCAAACAGGCATTGGCGTTGGCAACCCCGGGTCACAGAAGGGGGCAGAGGAAGCCCCTGGCGGAGTGTTGAGCCTTAACTCAGAAGTGACCTGGAGCAGTGGATGTCTAGAAAGAGCAGTTCTAGCTTCCGACAGCTCTTGCTCCTGGCCAGTTGCGGGGGGGGGGGGGGGGGGTAGCTGGCTTGGGAGCCTCGCAGTGATGCACTGGGTCCACAGGATCGCTCTGGCTGGGGCCCTGAGCGGCCTTTCTCGTGGGCAGGCGCGGTTACTGCCAGCAGCGCTTGGGTCTGTTCCCTTGTGCTCTTTACCCGGTGGCTCTTAAAATAAAGACGGCCGTGTGCTGCTGCTTTAAAAATAGCCCGCCGGGAACGTCCTCTTCCTGGCGCATGTCCTTGGCGACCTCGGAGGTGTCTGGAGTGCTGAGGGGAAGGACCGAGTCCCCTGTGGCGCGTGTGTGCGCCCACGCGTGCGCCCTTTGTGGGAGCCGGGGCCTCGGGACAGCCAGCGCGCGATGCTCACAGATTCTGCACTTGTAGAGCTGACAGTAACTGAACCGAAGTCAGTAACTGAAGTGCTTTCTCGGTCACTTGGGACGCGGGCACAGTGGTCTGACATGCACGTTTCCCACTGAGGTGGAACAAGGGGCGCTCTATGTCCTAGTCTGTAGCCCCGTCCCCCACACGTGGGGAGCAGGGCCATGTGGGGCCGGAAGCTCCTGGCTCCAGGAAGGTGGACCAGGTTTGAGTTCTGCCCCTGATGCCTGTTAGAGGGGAGACAAGTCTCTGTGTCTGAACCTCATTTTCCTAGTTGTAAAGACAACAGTCTACAAGCATGAGACACTGTGAGGATTTAAGATCGTATTCTAAGTGAGGTCTGTGTACGTAGAGGCACGTGCTTCCCTGTCTGTAGGGCTGTATGTTCCATGTGCACTAGCGTAGCACTCACAGCAACCTTGTAGACCGCAGACGATCGTGAGTCACAGGAACCCGCTGTAGCAGTGGTGCAGTCAGAGGGGACCCTAAGGGACGTGTCTGTCTGCAGGGTGTGTTTACCGAAGTCGTCTCTGTCAGTAACTTGGGGTTGGCCACGATGGGCCCCGCCGTGGAGGAGAGCGGCACTCTTCTGTTAGAGTACCTGAATGGCTCAGCGTGCACCACCAGCGATGGCGTACAGACCACCTACATCACCAGGATCCATCTCGTCTGTTCCCGGGGCAGCCTGGTAAGCAGTGCCCATCCTGGGACGGGGTTGCCCTGGGGTCTTTCTGGGACCAGTACCACCTGGTGTATTCCCGAACAGAGGTGAACAAGTCTGTGTGGGAGGGGCATCGGGTTGCCCTGACTTCTTCTCAGGTCAGCATGAGATGGAGACGTGAGGAGGCAGGGAGCTCGTCGTAGGGCTTTTGTGTCTGTGCTTTCTGAAGTTGAAGCCAGTGCTGTTGTTGCTGGTATGTGACAACACGAAACTGTGCGGTTATCTGTAGCTCTGAGCTTTCTCTCCGAGTTTTCCAGGCACCGTCCTGCCTGTCCGTTCTTGCCAGCGGGTTGGCCGAGGAGCCTGGCAGCAGAACGGGTCTGAGAGCTGGTTCAGGGCTCGCAGTTCACAGGAACGGGGAGGCTCAGTTTGGCACCAGCCCATGGGCGGACAGTGAGGGGCGTACATGTAATGTGTTGGCAAAACAGAATAAGAAAGTAGGGCCGGGAAGTAGGAAGGTGATGGCGATACTTTGGCGCCGGGTTCCTCAGGAAAGGCAGAGCGGGAGGAAGTCTCCAGGCGTAAGTTCTTCCAGGCCGGTCTGTAGCATCCCGACTGCTTTTAAAAATATACCAAAAAATATATACCCAAGTTTACCATTGTAACCGTTGCTTAGGTGTTCAGCTCAGTGGCACTCGGTATCTCCGCAGTGCTGAGCACCCACCACCAGTATCTAGTTCCAGAACTCGGTCAACTCAAACTGAATTGCTTTTCTTTACCTGGAATTTTACATTTATACCTGGGTCACGTGGTTTTCAAATAATTGCCAAGCCATTAGGAAAACGCACAGTGGGGATGTCGGAGTGTGTGTTGATTATTAAATAAATTATTTCAAAGCCCACTCACTCTCTAAGGCTGTGTTCCAGTTCTAGCTCCACTGAAATGAGGTTGCGGAACGTGTCCCCTCCTCTCAGTTGTCCGGCGGACTCTGTCGCTTGCATTCCAGTGGTCCCGCAGACCCCAGCCCCTCTCTGTTCAAGAGGTCATTTTCTTTAGAGTCTAAGGTCTCTCTGATAAGGAGCGGCCCGACCCGCTGGCTGAGCGCAGCCCAGGTTGTGCAGGGTAGGAATGTTCCTTACTCTATTAGCCTGAGCTCTGGTTTCCCGTTTTCCTCCCTCGTCTCAGGAAGGAGTCCTGGTCACCCAGCCGGGTCCTCGGGACGTCCTGGGCATGTCTGCGTGTTCCCGCCTGGAGCCTTGCCCACTTCCTTGCCCCCCCCCCAGTCTGGTTTCTTGTTGTCATGGTGATACTGGGCAGTTCAGCAAGTTCTTTTGGATCCTTAGTCTCCAGTGACACCTGGTTTGGACGGTGGTTTTAGGTTTTCAGAGCAGTTGAACACTGTCACAGTGTATCTCATCCAGGACCCTGTAGGTAGCACAGGCCCAGGAAATACTCAGCCAAGAAGGTCATGTCCACAGTGTTGTGCAGGTCACAGAATTGTCACGGTGAAGGCTCAGTTGATTTCCACCACCGCGTGTGAGGCCAAGATGGGGCGGGCGTGTTTTCCTTTCACTGTTGGGGATGCCGAGGCCGAGAGGGTGGGGGCTCCCAGGTCGGGAGGCTTGGGGTGAGGGGACTGTCTCTTCCTCCACCTGCAAGCCTGTGCAGCTGTCCTAGCCTCTCTGTGCCTCAGTTTCTCCTCTGTGTGCTGTGCCAGGTAATCACGGAGCCTGGTTCAAGGGCTCATAGTGTGGCTGAGTTGAGAAATGTAATAAAACTGTCTGCATCGCCTGGTGGAGCCGCTGCCACCAGCAACTGGGCGGTGCTCACCTGTGGCAGTGTGTCAAGCCCTTGGGAGCGTTTTACTGGCACGCTCCCAGGGGAGTGCACAGAGTGTAAGGGACTGGTAATAGCTGGGTGCATTTTCACAAATCGGAACACCTGTGTCACCAGACCCCCCACATCTGGAAACAGGACGCTGGTGGCACCCAGGAGCCCCTGAATGTCCCCTTCTGGTCACGTCTCAACCCCTGTCCTGACCTCTAACACTGTGGTCCAGCTTTGCCTGTTTCTGAGCTTCCAGAGATGAAATTGTACAGCCTGTCATCTTTTGTCCTGTCTGACTGCGCTCTGTGCTCCTGTTGGGAGCGTTTTTCAGAATCCGGAACGTGAACCCGAGCTTGGGTTTGGATCCCAGTTCCACTCCTTAGAGCTGGCATGACCTCATGTCAATATCTTAGCATCCAAGCCTTCGAGATAGTATCTCCACAACAGGAGTAATGAGGATGTAAAATTATACTTAGGTAATGCCCATTAGGCACCTAGCCAGTCGATTGACACATAATCAAGTGTCAGGAGGTTTTGGCCATTTTTATATGGTGGCCTGGAATTCTTTTGGTTAGATTGACTTCCGTTTTCTTAGATTGACTGTTACTCTGGATTGTTCTTTCAGAATACCCACCCGATATTTTCTCTTGTGTGGGAGTGCGTGGTCACTTTTCTGTGGAATACAGAGGCTGCCTGTCCGATCCAGATCACAACACACACAGATGAGGTATGTGTGCCATCCTGGGGCCCCTGGCTGGGCTGCCTGACATCCCCACTCCAGTGCCTGGCTCCGCTCCTGCCCTCTCCACACCTGTGACCTGCGTCACCATTTCCTCCGCATTGACAGCGGGCATCTGGAAGTCACCCTTCATTCCTTCCCTCCCCCACTCCCAGATCCAGGTTTTCTCCCTGATTTCTTCTTTTTCTTCATCCCACTGTCCCTTTGACGAGGCCGTGGGCACGGCAGTGCGGAGGTCTGAGTCATCTCGTCCCAGCACCTAAACGATTTCAGTGCCTGTCAGTCACCTGTAGGATACAGCCCTCTTCACTGTGATGTTATCTGTAGGATACAGCCCCCTTCACTGTGATGTTATCTATAGGATAGAGCCCCCCCTCACTGTGATGTTATCTATAGGATACAGCCCTCTTCACTGTGATGTTATCTATAGGATACAGCCCCCTTCACTGTGATGTTATCTATAGGATACAGCCCCCTTCACTGTGATGTTACCTATCGGATACAGCCCCCTTCACTGTGATGTTATCTATAGGATACAGCCCCCTTCACTGTGATGTTATCTATAGGATACAGCCCCCTTCACTGTGATGTTATCTATAGGATACAGCCCCCTTCACTGTGATGTTATCTATAGGATACAGCCCCCCTCACTGTGATGTTATCTGTAGGATACAGCCCCCTTCACTGTGATATTATCTATAGGATACAGCCCCCTTCACTGTGATATTATCTATAGGATACAGCCCCCTTCACTGTGATGTTATCTATGGGATACAGCCCCCTTCACTGTGATGTTATCTGTAAAATACAGCCCCCCCTCACTGTGATGTTATCTGTAGGATACAGCCCCCTTCACTGTGATGTTATCTATGGGATACAGCCCCCTCACTGTGATGTTATCTGTAGGATACAGCCCCCTTCACTGTGATGTTACCTATCGGATACAGCCCCCTTCACTGTGATGTTATCTGTAGGATACAGCCCCACCTCACTGTGATGTTATCTATAGGATACAGCCCCCTCACTGTGATGTTATCTATAAGATACAGCCCTCTTCACTGTGATGTTATCTATAGGATACAGCCCCCTTCACTGTGATATTATCTATAGGATACAGCTCCCTTCACTGTGATATTATCTATAGGATACAGCCCCCTTCACTGTGATGTTATCTATGGGATACAGCCCCCTTCACTGTGATGTTATCTGTAGGATACAGCCCCCCCTCACTGTGATGTTATCTGTAGGATACAGCCCCACCTCACTGTGATGTTATCTATAGGATACAGCCCCCTCACTGTGATGTTATCTATAGGATACAGCCCCCCTCACTGTGATGTTATCTATAGGATACAGCCCCCTTCACTGTGATGTTATCTATAGGATACAGCCCCCTTTACTATGACGTTATCTATGGGATACAGCCCCCCTCACTGTGATGTTATCTATGGGATACAGCCCCCTCACTGTGATGTTATCTATAGGATACAGCCCCCCCTCACTGTCATGTTATCTATGGGATACAGCCCCCTTCACTATGACGTTATCTATAGGATACAGCCCCCTCACTGTGATGTTATCTATAGGATACAGCCCCCTCACTGTGATGTTATCTATAGGATACAGCCCCCCCTCACTGTGATGTTATCTGTAGGATACAGCCCCCTTCACTGTGATGTTATCTATAGGATACAGCCCTCTTCACTGTGATGTTATCTGTAGGATACAGCCCCCTTCACTATGACGTTATCTATAGGATACAGCCCCCCTCACTGTGATGTTATCTATAGGATACAGCCCCCTCACTGTGATGTTATCTATAAGATACAGCCCCCTTCACTGTGATGTTATCTGTAGGATACAGCCCCCTTCACTATGACGTTATCTATAGGATACAGCCCCCTCACTGTGATGTTATCTATAGGATACAGCCCCCTCACTGTGATGTTATCTATAAGATACAGCCCCCTTCACTGTGATGTTATCTGTAGGATACAGCCCCCTTCACTATGACGTTATCTATAGGATACAGCCCCCTTCACTGTGATGTTATCTATAGGATACAGCCCCCTTCACTATGACGTTATCTATAGGATACAGCCCCCCCTCACTGTGATGTTATCTATGGGATACAGCCCCCTCACTGTGATGTTATCTATAGGATACAGCCCCCTTCACTGTGATGTTATCTATAGGATACAGCCCCCCCTCACTGTGATGTTATCTATGGGATACAGCCCCCTTCACTGTGATGTTATCTGTAAAATACAGCCCCCTTCACTGTGATGTTACCTATCGGATACAGCCCCCTTCACTGTGATGTTATCTATAGGATACAGCCCCCTTCACTGTGATGTTATCTGTAGGATACAGCCCCCTTCACTGTGATGTTATCTATAGGATACAGCCCCCTTCACTGTGATGTTATCTATAGGATACAGCCCCCTTCACTGTGATGTTATCTATAGGATACAGCCCCCCTCACTGTGATGTTATCTATAGGATACAGCCCCCTTCACTGTGATGTTATCTATAGGATACAGCCCCCCTCACTGTGATGTTATCTATAGGATACAGCCCCCCTCACTGTGATGTTATCTATAGGATACAGCCCCCTTCACTGTGATGTTATCTATAGGATACAGCCCCCTTCACTGTGATGTTACCTATGGGATACAGCCCCCTTCACTGTGATGTTATCTATAGGATACAGCCCCCTTCACTGTGATGTTAGCTATAGGATACAGCCCCCTTCACTGTGATGTTACCTATGGGATACAGCCCCCTTCACTGTGATGTTATCCATAGGATACAGCCCCCCTCACTGTGATGTTATCCATAGGATACAGCCCCCCTCACTGTGATGTTATCTATAGGATACAGCCCCCTTCACTGTGATGTTATCTATGGGATATCTCCCTTCACTGTGATGTTATCTATAGGATACAGTCCCCTTCACTGTGATGTTATCTATAGGATACAGCTCCCTTCATTGTGATGTTATTTATAGGAGACAGCCCACCTGTTGCACTGGGATAGTATCTATAGGAGACAGCCCTCCTCTTTCATTGTAGTACTGCAGGTGTTCACTCTGATTCCATTCCAGCTGCTCTCCTACCATCTCCTCTGCCTTGGCAGTGAACCCCGTGGTCTGGGCTTGTCCCCTCTTTGGCTTTGGCACTTTCTCCCAGTGAGCCCTGTTTGCAGCTCCTGTGTCTCTAGTTCTGGCTGTTTTTTCTATAATGAGACGTAGTTCCATCTCTGCTTTCTTTGAATTTTGCTGGGAGCATGACTGCAGAGCCTAGGCTCACCTGAATGATGCCCCAGCACAGGGTGGGTTCCTGGGGAGGGCAGGGAAGGGGAATGCTGCCCCCCATCCTTGATCAGCGCTTTCTGGGGTGTGGCCGCTGCCCTTCCCCTGTTAGAGTGGACGGGCAGAAAAAGACATGGCTGTCTCTAAGTGCGCGCTGAGACAAAACAGAACTCTTACATCAACTTTCTTAAGATGATTTTAAGAACCATGTTTGTTCCTCATTATTCCTAACTTTCCCCGTAGAGGTCCTCAATGGTCTTACTCAGGTAAGCTTAGCAGCCTTGAGATCTTCCAGAGAGGCTTCCCGCCTGCACCCCGTGCCGGGGCAGACTTCTGGGCACATCTGCAGGGCCGGGGACGAGGCCGGGGCAGACTTCCGGGCACATCTGCAGGGCCGGGGACGAGGCCGGGGCAGACTTCCGGGCACATCCGCAGGGCCGGGGACGAGGCCGGGGCAGACTTCGGGGCACATCCGCAGGGCCGGGGACGAGGCTGGGGCAGACTTCTGGGCACATTCGCAGGGCCGGGGACGAGGCCGGGGCAGACTTCTGGGCACATCCGCAGGGCTGGGGACGAGGCCGGGGCAGACTTCGGGGCACATCCGCAGGGCCGGGGACGAGGCCGGGGCAGACTTCCGGGCACATCCGCAGGGCCGGGGACGAGGCCGGGGCAGACTTCCGGGCACATCCGCAGGGCCGGGGACGAGGCCGGGGCAGACTTCGGGGCACATCCTCAGGGCCGGGGACGAGGCCGGGGCAGACTTCCGGGCACATCTGCAGGGCCGGGGACGAGGCCGGGGCAGACTTCCGGGCACATCTGCCAGGGCCGGGGACGAGGCCGGGGCAGACTTCGGGGCACATCTGCAGGACTGGGGACGAGGCCGGGGCAGACTTCGGGGCACATCTGCAGGGCCGGGGACGAGGCCGGGGCAGACATCCGGGCACATCTGCAGGGCCGGGGACGAGGCCGGGGCAGACTTTGGGGCACATCTGCAGGGCCGGGGACGAGGCCGGGGCAGACTTCGGGGCACATCTGCAGGGCCGGGGACGAGGCCGGGGCAGACTTCCGGGCACATCCTCAGGGCCGGGGACGAGGCCGGGGCAGCTTTTCTCACTGGGGTTGAAGCTCAGTGGAGAAGCACAGGGTCTGGGGAGTCACATGGGCACACGTGGCAGGTGCTCTGTCTGCCGGGCTCTCGAGGACCTGGTCTCAATGTGTCTCTTCCCGCCTTGTTCATGCAGGCCTGCTCTATAAGGGACCCCAACAGCGGGTATGTGTTCGACCTTAACCCGCTCAACAGTACCCAGGGCTACGTGGTGTCTGGCATCGGGAAGACTTTTCTGGTAAGTTACATGATGAGTTCCGGTTTGCCTTAGAACGAGGACAGGGTGCATAAAGTCACCTGCAGCTGGTGGCAGGGGAGGCAGGTGTCCTTAGGAAGTGCCCAGGACCCTGGGACGGACGGCAGCTCTCACCCAGAAGGAGAGGAGAGATTCCGGACTTCAGGGCATGAGATGAAGCCGTCACCCCCATGCTGGTACACTGCAGACACGAGGAAGTCCTTCTTCAGGAAACACATTGTCCCTGATCAGTCGCTGTGTCTAGAGCGGTGGTCCCCAGTCCAGGCGCATTAGCGTTGCCTTATGGGTTCGGGCCAACAGCTGGATTTAGCAAGCCCTGTGCGTGATTCTGGTGCCCACTGGGGACTGAGAACCACTAGCCGAGAGGAAATGGTAGTTGCAGTTCCCTGTAAAAGGACAGCGAGCCAGATGGCCGTGTTCTAGAGCAGACATTTTCAGTCAGTGAGCTGCAAGAATTTTTAAACATTCAGTACCTGACTGTTTAGTCAGGGGCATTGACTTCTTTTCCCTAAGATTGTCAAAAAAAAAAAAAAAAAAAAAAAAAGGACAATAGTCCACACCGTAGTAGCCGTCCATCAAAATTCTACCTCTAGTTTTTTGTTAGTTGGGCAAAAAATACATTTTTTGGTGTGCCGCAGAATTTTAGTCATCAGTTTGTGTGGCCTGAGACGAGGAAGGTTGAACATCACGGTTCTGGGCGCCTCTGACGGTTCCGCTTTGTAGACAGTCCCGACGAGGTGCGTGGAGCAGCAGGGGGACATCTCCACAGATGCCGTTGTCTTCCAGACTCAGCACCGCTAGAAAGAGAGGGAGAAAGCTTTAAGAAATCTGTATGTACTTTGGTTTGTTTAAATGCTTGTAGCAAAACCCACATAGGGAACAGGAAGTCATGAGAATGTTGTATAAAAATTCGATGCAGAAGGGAACTTGGTAGGCACATGTCACACTGAAAAAGTGAGCACGTGGCTTGTCCCACATCCCAGGAAAACACCTGGTGAGACCTGTCACTCAGAGGCAGTTGGGGTTTTTGCTCCTTGCCCTGCACCCCAAATTGCTAGTCCAGGATTTGGTTTATAGCAGGTGGTTTATAACAAGTGTATAATAGGTGAGAATGTATTTAGCTGCCTGTCAGAGTGTGAGAGGCAGATTAGAACCTCGTTGAACCTCATGGAGAACATTCTAGATAAAGTGAATCTCTATAGAACATGCTAGAAAAGATGGACCCTGACTACTTGACATTGTAATAACTGGCAGTTTCTTAAGTAGGAGACTTTGGTCTTTTAGAAAAACACTTTCAGTGCGTAGTCGTTGATTTTGTGTCCATTGTCCGTGCTCACGTAACGGGTAGAGTTCTTACCTTTCTGTCTTCAGACCAGGAGGAGCACATTTTACATCGTTTTCATAGCTGCAGGGACTGTATCCGAACTTCACTGGAGCTGTATCAACATCTCTGAGAGGCATAGGGCTATCTCATTACACTGAGGTTTCATCGACATGGTTCTAGTCGTGTACTGTCTCTAACAGAATTTGACATCCTGTGAAATTACAGCCGACACATGTTCTCTGCTACACGTGTGGTATTGTCTGAAATGTATCTTGACGCATTCAGACGGCCGTGAATGTGTTAATAAACATGGACCAAGCTTCTGAGGCAATTTATGGGCATTGCCATCTGGGCTGTCAGTTTTGGCTTTGCACTAACTTCCAGACTTCACTGCCCAGACACGGAGAGTTGGAGATTTGTGTAGGAGAGGACAGCGGCTGAGCCCGGCAGCGTGTGGGTTGTGTGGGGCTCCTGTTTGTGGGGAGTTAAGCAGCCTGAGCTAACGTGTCCAGTTCTTACTGTCTGGCCCACAGTTTAACGTGTGCGGCACCATGGCGGTCTGCGGGACCTTGGAAGGAAAGCCAGCGTCTGGCTGTGAGGCTGCGACCGAGACAGCAGATCTCAGCGATCTGAAACCGGAGAGGCTGGTCGGACTTGAGAAAACCCTCCAGCTGTCCACAGAGGGCTTCATGACGCTGATCTACGAAGGGCTCCACTCTGAAGAAGACAAAGGTGAGCCCAGAGCTGCGGTGTTTGTGTAGCTGACCTGTGTCCGGATGGTTCTCAGACTGTCACCCTTTCTGAGTGTCCTGGAAGTGCCCCGCAGTGTCTCAGAGTCCTTGTGTGCACCCTGGTCCCTCAGATGTCCCTCAAATGTGATCCCATGACTAGAGAGGTCGCTGGACCACTGATGCCCGTTCACACCCTTCTCCCAGGTGTCCTTCATCCATTGTCCCCTCGATGTGGGACATTGTCCCTCTCTTTTTGTCCTGTTCCTTTCAGGCACTGAAGAAGAGATGGGTAACGAGAATGAAAGTTTTTTTGCTTTTTCCTAGATTTCCTTTTTTCCTTCTCTTCCCTTACTCAGTCTTCATTATACTTTTACGTACAGTGTTAAATTTTTTTTCTTTGTTAGATTTTTTTTCTTTCAACGAGAGGAGGATAGACAGACTCCCTCATGCATCCCAACAGGATCTACCTGGCAGCCCCCACCTGGGGCCATGCTCACAACTGAGCTATTTTTTTAGCACCTGAGGCAGAGGCTGCAGGGAACCATCCTCAGCACCTGGGGCCGATGTGCTCGAACCAGTTGAGCCAGGGCTGCAGGAGGGGGAGAGAGAAGGGAGGGAGGGAGAAGCTGATGGTCGCCTCTCTTGTGTGCCCTGACTGGGAATCAAACCTGGGACGTCTATGTGTTAACTTCTTCACATTTTTACTCTATTCTGCAACTGTGCTGTACAGCAGGGACTTGGTATCACAGATGACCAGACCCAGTCGGAGGCTGGGCAGGACGGTGCCGGCGGTGACGGAGTCACAGCTACGCTGCATTAAGTGCCTCCTGTGTCGAGACCCCGGGTGCACGCTGCTGGCTGGCTCTCCCGGCCCCGTGCCTCTCAACCCTCAGCAGTCCTCACGCCCTCCTGCTTTAACCACCTCCTCACTTCACAAAGGACGAAGGCTTGGAAAGGCCCCGTGCCCTGCCCCTGGCCCAGGGTGGGCAGAGCCCAGGGCTAGGAGCCAGGTCTTTTGGTTCTAATCCTGGCTCTGCCAGTTAGTCCATTCCTCTTCTGCGGGTGAGGAAACCGAGCACTCGAGGTGCAGTCGTCTGCCCAGGGCTGCACACTAGTAAGCAGCAGGGCTGAGGTTTGAATCCACGCCTGTCTGGCTTTTAACCTGTGCTCCTCCCACCGCTTAGTCGGAGACGCAGGTGGGGCAGTTGGATTACGGAGGCTGTCAGCAAACGGAACGGACGGAGGGATGGCTCCATCCACAGTCCTCAGTGATCTGAGGTGTCACGGCTCAGGCTCAAAGACGCCGGAAGCTTGGTGCACCTGGAAGAGAACTGTTAGGACGGAGAGCAAAGGGATCATTTCGTGACTCCCATGAAGGGTGGTTTAAAGTATGGGAAAGCTTTTTAACTTCGAGGTCCGAAAGCGTGGGTCTGGGGGCTGCTTGTCAGCTCTTTGAAGGGCTGTCCTTCAGAAAAGGAATGAGGCTTGTCCTGTGTCATTTGTTGGGGAGGAGTGGGACCAGAGGTGGAAGTTCCAGGGAGGAATTTTAGCTGGCTGAGGGCGAACTCTGTAGGAGAGCAGGGAGGTGGTAACCCTTTCCCTCAGAGATGGAACGTTCTTCAATTCTTGCTCACCTCCATACCCCACACGCTTTATTTACGTATTTATTTTCTTATAATCCATTAGCTCTCCAGTTTCAGAGTACTTTTAAAAATAACTGGGTTAGGCACTTACAAATGAGTTCCTTTTCCTGCTCTGACTCAACTGTCTCCTACAGGGTAGTACTGTGGTCGTGTGGCTACGGCTGCTAACGTGCTTTCTGTAGCTTTGATTCCAGGCCCCAGCATGCCAGGGGGTTGGGCTCATTAATATGGTGTAAATCTGCCCTTTCAGCTGTGTTACCTGAGGCTTGTTCCTTAACCTCTCTGGGCTTCAGTTTTCTCCCGTGGTAACTAGACGTGATGACATGTCATCCACCTGCCAGAGTATCATGGGGATTGATGTGTTAACGGGTCCTTCACTCAGGGCAGCCTCCAGCCTGGCGCACTGCGCGGTCGCCCCGGCCGCAGGAGCCCTCTTGCATGTGGTCCTGCTTTTGTCCTTGGCCACCCCATGTCGGCCCCCATTTAGTCTGTTCAGCACTGCAGCCAGAGGGGTATTTTCAGTCTTAGAGCCCAGGCACCCCGAGGAGAAGGCAGTGCCCTTGCAGTGGCTTCTGGACACATGCTGCTTCTCTTGGGGGAGGAGGGGTGTCACCCACCACCCTCCTCGCTCAGTCCTCTGACCTGGTTCCAACACCGTAGAGGCACATTCTCGCCCACCCTCCCCTCCTGAGGCTCGGTCCTTTCTGTTCCCCCGTCCTCAATGCTCTTCCCTCAGGATGGCCGCGTGGTTCATTCCTTCTCCTTCCAGTGTGGCTCAGAGGTCACCTTCTCAGGGAGTCTGGCCACTGCCTTTAGAATCGTCACATTTCATCCCAGCACCCTTGGGTTTTTTTATGCCTGTCCCTGCTTTCCGTTCATTTCACTTCTCGCCTCCTGGCCTGTCATAGGGCTCATTCAATTCACTTATTATGGGTCCACTGGTCTGAGCAGAAGCTCCATTATTTCAATCCTGGGCGTTGTAGGAACTTTGTAAAGATTGTTGATTAAATCACTAGAGGAGAGTTACATTGTATTGATAAACACGTGTTGCACTTGTACATTTTCTGGAATACAGGGTGGGAAAAAGTAGGTTTACAGTTCATACGCAAAGTAAAATAAGAAGTGACGACACAAGAAGAGACTCGGTTTTGTGTACTTACAGCAGTAAGCCTACTTTGGCCCCACCCTGTCGAGGACCATCAAAGCCCTGGTTCCAGGACAGCCCATCTGGATGCAGGTCACTGTAGCAACGAACGTGGTCACTCTGGTTCAGAGCAGGCCCCTGAGACGGACCTGGTGCTGTGACGGCCTCATTTCAGAAGTGGCCTGGAGGCTTGTTCCCGGCAGAAGCTTTGTCCTGGGGCCCCGCTGTGATTTGCTATAGTTTCTTACGGTCTGGCCTTCTTGTTCTTCAGAGTCCAGTGATGCTTTTATCATCCGCTTTGTTTGCAACGATGACGTTTACCCGGGAATCGCCAAATTCCTGCACCAAGACATTGACTCTGCCTATGGGATCCGACACACTTACTTTGAGTTTGAAACAGGGTTGGCCTGCGTACCTTCTCCAGTGGATTGCCAGGTCACAGGTAAGGCCTGGAGGACCGGACACTGAGAGGCTGCTCAGAAGTGTGTGCGCGCAGGAGTGAGCATGTGTGTGATTGTGTATATGTGGGAGTGCATGTGCACATGTGTGTGTGTGTGTGTGTGGTGTGTTTTAATACACTGGCAACATGTCATTTGTGTTACATTTTTTTTGTATGATGTCTGGATTTGGAATGTTTCTCTTGAAGAAACATTGGGATAATTAAAGTGTTAAGCTATATTTTGGGGTTAGAAGCTTCTTAGAAAGAAAGAAAAAAACTTGGAGAAAGAAACCAAATACACTCACTATCAGAGCTTCTTGAGGAACACAACATGAGGATAAAGCTGCTTCAGGCGCACCCCAAGATGCTAAACAGTGTCCCTAGGACCCCTCATCTCTGTGGGTGGGTTCCCGCCTCCGTGTCGAGGGTGCTTCATCGTGAACTGCAGCTTTGCAGGTCAGAGTGGGTGTGAGTTTCAGTAGGAAACGCCCCTGGGCTCCCCTCTGTCCTCCGTTTTTCTCCTTTACGAGTGCCCGGTTGGGGTTGAAAGGCCATAACTATTCCAGAGCTACCGGGAAAGGCTGGTACTCAGCGTGTTTCCGCTGTTTCAGACCTCGCCGGGAACGAGTATGATCTGAGTGGCTTAAGCAAAGTCAGGAAGCCTTGGGTTGCTGTGGACACTTCAGCCGAAGGGCAGAGGAGAACTTTCTACCTGAGTGTGTGCACTCCCCTCCCATACATTCCCGGATGCCACGGTGAGTTCAGAGCACGTGACCCGCCTTCTCTCGGCCTTCCCTCACCCCCCTTCGACCCGCACCCCAAAACGCATCTCTGGCTCTTCCAGGCAATGCAGTGGGGTCCTGCTTGGTGTCGGAAGAGAACAGCTGGAACCTGGGCGTGGTGCAGATCAGTCCTCAGGCCGCAGAGAACGGGTCCCTGAGCATCGTCTACGTCAACGGTGACAAGTGTGGGAGCCAGCGCTACTCCACCAGGATCACGCTGGAGTGTTCTCACACATCGGTGCGTGAGGCTCCATTCCTCGTGGCCTTCTGATCACTGGGTCTCCTATCGAATTTAAAAGTTGCCTGTGATTTTATTGTGGTGTCTAGGCCACTGTAGTGTTTGAATGGACTGTGTTATTTTCTGCTAGATTTTATTTTTTTTCTTATGAAGTGAGAAGCGGGGAAGGAGAGAGACAGAGTCCCACATGCGCCCGACCAGGATCCACTCGGCATGCCCACCAGGGGTTGATGCTCTGCCCATCTGGGGCGTTGCTCTGTTGCAACTGGAGTCATTCTAGTGCCTGAGGCAGAGGCCATGGAGCCATCCTCAGTGCCAGGGCCAAGTTTGCTCCAATGGAGCCTTGGCTGCGGGAGGGGAAGAGAGAGAGGGAAAGGAGAGGGGTAAGGGTGGAGAAGCAGATGGCTCTTCTCCTGTGTGCCCTGGCTGGGAATCGAACCCGGGACTTCCACACATTGGGCCGACATTCTACCACTGAGCCAACCGGCCAGGGCTTTTCTACCAGGTTTTACTTGGTTAATAAGTGCTATACATATTTCTCAAGGAGATTAAAAGTTGAACGTTAATTGTTATATCATTTGCCTTTTTTTTTTTTTAAGTAATTAAAAGGAAGTGAGCTGTTGGTTTCCATTCTAGGGCTCGCCAACATTTCAGCTTCTGGACGACTGCGAGTACGTGTTTGTCTGGCGGACGGTGGAAGCCTGCCCCGTCGTCCGCTCAGAAGGTGAGGCCCCACTCACGGCCGGTGTGAGCGTCTGACGGAGCAGGTGCTCTTAGCAGCACTGTGGGTGGGAAGCCCTATGATGGTGGTTCATCTCCAATGAAACACTTGCTAGTGGATGCATACTTTCTTTTGTTTTGTCTTTTCTTTTGACTGTTACCTAGGGAGGTTTTTTCAGTGACAGATGACATATGATACTGTGTTAGTTTCAGGTGTGCTGCATGGTGATTAGAGATGAGCAGGTAATTTCGTGTCCTGGGGTTGCTTCACTCCTCTGCATCACCCACTTTACCAGGGGTGTTTGTCCCATGTGCCTGGGTTGATGGGTCATTGACCCCCCACCCTGGAGCACATCAGTGGGGGTCTTGTTTGGTGTGATTATGTGGATCTTCACCGTGTCCATTCTAGAAAGCTGTTTGCCAGGCAGTTTGTGTTGTGTGTATGTAGATATGTACATGTAGAAACAAAGTAAGATAAGATGGAAATGTGTTTGATGCCTATGTGAAGGTGGTCCTGGTTTGATTAAACATTATCGCAGCATTGTGCCCGCAAGGACAACCACGTGTGTAATCACGGTGGCCCTGCGCCCATGTGTCCTTGCAGGGGACAACTGCGAGGTGAGAGACCCAAGGCACGGCCACTTGTTCGACCTGAAGCCGCTGTCCCTGAACGACACCGTCGTGAATGCTGGGGAGTACACCTATTACTTCCGGGTCTGCGGCAAGCTGGCCTCCGGTGCCTGCCCCCTTGGTGACGGCTCCCGGATGATCTCTTCGTGCCAGGAGAAGCGGGGACCCCTGGGCTTCCACAAAGTGGCAGGTACTGTGGGCTCTCTCCTGTCTTTGTAGCGGAACATCGGGGCCAGGTGTGGAAGGCGCCACGCTGGAGCGCCTCTCTCTCGAGGAGGGGGAAGGGCCGCTCTGTCATTGTCCCCAGGGAACATCGCGTCCACACGTGTCCACTTGTGGGTTTCCTGAATCAGAATGCGAGCTAAACAAATGTTGTGACGGTTTCAGCCAGTTTTGGATTCTCACCTCTCAGTTCTTGTCTTTATTGCAACATGGGGACCCACTAAGCTAGCCCGTAATGGGTGTTCTGAGGTCATACTTTCTAGAATGGAGTCCCGGGGACCCACTGACTAAAGCCTTGGCTCTCAGACTTGCAGGGCAGGCTGTTGGGTCATCATGCCGTCTCAGCAGCAGGGAAAGTGGCCATAAGCTGAAGGATGTTTAAAAAAAGAAGTAGCTGCTGTCCTCGGTGGGCAGCCCCCTTCGGGGCCACACAGGGAGTGACATGTCTCTGCCCGTGAGGCTGAGGAGTGTGTATCATCTGTCCCATGGTTGGTTTGTCGTGTCGCAACCCTGGGCGAGAGAAGCCTGGTTGTACCTCGTCCTGCTGCAACGTGACGGAGCAGGGGACACAGGGCCCGTTGGCCGGGAGAATTTGGTTGTCTGTTATTCAGGGTGCAGGACACCGCGTGCGCTTGTCATGATGCACGTGGCCGCCTGGGGACCCCCCAGATGGGCCCTCGTTTAATCAGCTGCTCCTTGAACAGGTCTCCTCACTCAGAAGCTGACCTACGAGAACGGGCTGTTAAAAATGAACTACACCGGGGGGGACACGTGCCATAAGGTGTACCAGCGCTCGACCGCCATCATCTTCTACTGCGACCACAGCACCCAGAGGGTAAGCGCAAGCAGCCTGCGGGGAGTGTCCGTGGTGGCGGGAGGGCCACCGCCTCCCCCTTGCTGTCTCGTCTTTATAAAACGAATCTGCTGTCTGTTGTCACACGTCCCACTGAATGTAGTTTAAATGCACTCCTTGCAGAGAATGTGTCAAAGCCTTGATTGGTTTATGTAAATTTCAGTGAACTTGTTTATTCGTTACTACCCTGTCCTTACAACTCGGCAAGGACACTAACGGCAGTTTCCCATTTCGTGTCTGTGTGTCCCTGTCCACCTTCCCAGCCGTTATTCCTCAGGGAGACCTCAGATTGCTCCTACCTGTTCGAGTGGCGGACGCAGTATGCCTGCCCACCTTTTGACCTGACAGAGTGTTCCTTCAAGTAAGTCTGTGCCTGTGTTGTTAATGCCTTTTTTGGACAGTTGACAGCTTGATCGGGTTTTGCTTTCATGGCTAGTGGTCTGGGGGTGTGGGGTGAGATGGGCCAGGTGATTTTTCTATGTCTGAGTTTCTTAGCAGTAGAATGAGGGGCTGGATTATGTTAACCGCCCCCCCCCTCCAAAATACTTCACAACCGAGTCTGTGGTAATTTTGTGTTAAGGTACATGGGATGTCCATCACAGTCAAAGCAGAAAGGCATGCACGGTTCACAGGTGTGAGCGGGGTAGAGTTTCCAGGACACGACCTGGCCTCCGCTCTCCTCCCCTCGGCCACCGCTTGTCTGGGGCACAGCAGTGAAGAAGGCCCTCCCTGCTTTCCTCGTGCTGCCACAACCCATGTCGGGGTTCAGACCGTTCATGTCATATGTGGTAACACTAACGGTCCACCCGGCTCTAGTCCCGGGTATTCTGAAGAATTAAAAACTAATAAATAGCATCTGCAATATTCTGTAAATAATCGCTTACGCTGGCAATACCACGTGGTCTGATGGGTCCTGCTGAGAAATGGTAGTATCCTGTCACTCCGCCTGCTCCTTTGGGAGAAAGTAGGCTGTTTAGGTCAAAAGATCCCCTTTCCCTTGTTCTGTAAGTTGTTCCAAAGCCTCAGGCTGTTTGTACTGGTCTCACTGGGGTACAGCGTGCACCCGCGTGTGCACCGGAGCCTGCGTCAGTGAATCAGCCCCCATCAGGCAGTGGCGGGCGCAGCCTGTCGGCGCCTGCTTCCTGTTCTGGCTCCTTTCATCATGGCTGAAGGTCCTGGGATGCAGACCACGCTTGCATTGGGAAACATTGCTTAGTCGTTCTAACAGAGTCTGCAGACCTCTTGGTCTTTCTTTGAAAAGGCTTAACTTTATCCAAACCCTAAGCCTAGCCGATTACAGACTCCTAGATTAATTGTTATATGTGGTGTTTTCGGTCAGCACTTTGAAGCAATCCATCACCCTCCCGGGCAGCTGCTGTTGTTCAGAGAGTCTGCCTCTATCAGCTGTTTCCATTCCTTTGTAGATAACTGTCTTTTCTGTACTTGTTTTTCTTGCGTGTGTGCTGCAGCCTCAGCATGATTTGTCTAGGTGGGATTCATTATTACGTACGGTGCTTGGAAGTGGGTGCTCTCCAGATACCAAGATGCTTCTCTGTTCCTGAGTTCGGAAAATTTGCAGCTGCCGTGTCCTGGAACGTTGACTCTGAACCTGTCCTGTTCTTTTCCTTCAGAACTTCTGTTAATCATATCTGAGGCCTCCCCACTCTGTCCATGTGTCTTTTAATATCTCTTTTCATTGGTTTTGCCTACTGTAGTCTATTTCCTTAGACCTATTTTCCAGTTTGTTGATTCTCTTCTGAGTTGGTTTTAATATGCTGTTCTGGCTGTTTGCCTCTTAAAACATTTTTTGTGGCTTTTTTCATTGTAGGAGTTCTGTTTGATACTCGTTCTAGTTCGTGATTCCTTTCCCCAACCCTCCCCAGTGTCATATTCTTTTATTATAGTTTCAGCTCCTGCTTCTAGGGTTTTAACGATTTTAAACACGTTAGTGTCAGATACTCTGTGACCTGAGGTTCTTGAGGGTCTGATCTGCACGTCGGCATCGCAGGCCGATTACGTATCGGTTCTTGCCAGCTCTGTCTGAGGCTCCTTTCTCACGTTCCGTGTTTGGTCCATCGCCGTCCAGATAGCTCGAGTTCTCTGTCTGGAAACAGTGCCCCGCCCTGGCTGAGGCTGCCTTCGTCTTGTACCTGCATCTCTGCGGTCACCTCCGAGTTGTCTCCCTGCGTCTACTGCCACCACACAGGAGACTTGTCCAGGGCAGTGACTGGAATGGTCCTTTTAGAATGTACGTCCATTAGGCCACTCTTCTGCTGAAACCCTTCAGTGCCGTGGTTCTCCTGTCTTGTGTGGAACTATGTATAGGCTGAGGTTCTTAATATGAGCTGAGAAACCCACACGGTATTACTGTGTGTTATCTCTGACCTCGCCGGCTGACCTCTGTTCTCTGACCGGCTGCTTCACCCTCTCACAGTTGCTCCGCTCTGGCCGCACAAGGCTCATTGCTTTTCTTCGGATGTGCGAGGCTCAGCGTGCCACAGGCCCTTTGCTCGTCCCTCAGCCGGTGCTGTTCTTTACTGGGCCCCTGAAGGCCTGGCTGTTCCTTGTCTTTCTGAATGTATTCAGAGGTCACCTCATTGAGGCCTGCCTGCTCTGACCACTGCACAGCTCCCCTCACCCAACTTTATATCCCCTCCCCTACCTATCTTCTCTGATTTATTCATAGCTCTAACTGCTGTCTGATACTCGTACACTTAAAACATGTTTTCTGTTTACAGTCTTTCTCTTCCACTGTAATTTCAGCAAGCTTCATAAGATAGGTGATTTTTAATTTGTTTTGTTCACAATCCCCTCAGTTTAGTACCTCGTAGTGTGTTGAACAGATGAACGTGTTTCCTTCTCCTTTGAGATGCTCGGATCTAAGGAAGTGGTGTCCACGATTGTTTCTCTGTCTTCCCTGGACCTGTCACTCCCTGAGGACCGAGTGCTGGTCTTCCTCACTGTTGACACTGCGCCTGGTACATAGAGTGCTGGCTCTCTGTAACAGTCTGCACTTGGGGTCTGTGCAGTGAGTAAACCGTTAGCCTGAGCCGAGGGGTCAACGCCAGCCCATTTTAACTGAACTGGCGTCGGTGGCCTCAGGTTTGACAGCAGGTGGCCTGCCCGTGAGAGTGGCGGTGCTGGGGGTGCTCGCGGTGTCTGAGCTGCTTACCCGTCTTCCCAGTGACCTGGGCGTGGTGACCACTCCCGTTCCAGGCTTGCTGTTTGGAGTCTTTTGTTCATCTATTGTTCCGTTGAACTAAGTCTTGATGGTTCCGGAAGTTGGGTTGTTGCTGATTCTGACTGTTGGTGGGGGCGGCCGCGTCTCCGGTTCTGTCCCTGGGGAGGGAAGATGCGATTCCCAGGGTGTGGGGGGGGGGGCTGGACGGCACCGCGCCCCGAGGCTCTCTGGATCGCGTGCTCCAGACTCGGACGCCCCTGAGCCTGACCGTGGTGCTCTCTTCCCTGCAGAGACGAGGCGGGCAACAACTTCGACCTCTCGCCGCTGTCACGGTACAGTGACAACTGGGAAGCGGTGACGAGCACCGGGGCCACCGAGCACTACCTCATCAACGTCTGCAAGTCTCTGTCTCCACATTCCGGTCTGGGTGAGCGGCCTCGGGTGGCTTGTGGTCGGTGCAGGGGGCAGTGAGTAGGCACGGGCTTCTTCAAGGGCATGAGGTTTGGCCCGTCCCCGGCATGTCCCGGGGTGATTTGGTGCCCAGGGTTCCGCTGGGAACAGGGTTGTCTCTCTGAACGTGAGGAGGGGAAGAAGGTAGAAATAACCGTGTTGGCGGGGTGTTCTCGACAGGACAGGAAGGAAGGGGATGTGGAACAGAGACGGGGTGTGCCTGCTGCCCACGTGGAGAAGGACGTGGGTGAGGGGTCTCTGTACGACGTAGGAACCAGCTCATCCAGACCTTTGTGCTGGTAGTGAGGACCCGGTCACTTGCACGTGGGACTGGGAGCAGTCTGCAGTGACCACGGTGCCACCTACAGCCTCTTGAGTCCTGCAGACTGGTCCTGATTTCTCAGAGTTTTATACACCCCCGCCCCTCATGTGGCTCCATTCCACAGGGCTCAGTGTTTCACCTACAAAAAGTGGTGTTCCTCCTCCGTGTGGTTTGAGGCCACAGACTCCTCCCCGTTGCTCTGTGCTGGTCCGATTGGTAACACCGTGATCTTAATTCATAGAGTAGAACTACTTCTTTATCCAGGACAGATGGCACAATCATTTTGGGGACTGCAAAGGTGGCAGAGCTCTTGGTGACTTCTTGATTAAAGATAACACATGCATGCAGGACATTCAGTGTCCCCTTGGGTCCACCTGGGCATTTCAGCCTCGTTGGTTTTGAAGCTCAGAGGTGCTTCTGGTTGTTACACCTTGGACTCTCTCTATACCCCATGCCTGTCCCAGCCCATTCAGGTCACACAGCCTTTGAACAAGAGAGAATTCGTGGTGTCAGTGCCATGTGATTTATGTAACAAATAGATGATTGCAGAGCGACTGTTAGAATGACCTGTGCAGCGTGTTTGATGTCACTTGCCAAGGGGACGTTCACTTCTAGACTGGAGAATGATGACGAGTTGACTGGCTTGTGTCCCCTGTTGCAGCGACGTGTCCTCAGGAAGCGGCCGCATGCATGCTAATCGGCGCCAAGGCCGTGAACCTTGGCAGGGTGAGGGATGGTCCTCAGTGGAAAGATGGCACAATTGTCCTGAAGTACGTCGATGGCGACTTGTGTCCAGATGGGATTCGGAAGAAGTCGACCACCATCCGATTCACCTGCAGCGATGACCAAATAGTAAGTGACAGAGCCTGGCCTTGGGGCGGCAGTGTTGGGGACAGTGGGACCTGAGGGGCCCGTGAGACCGACATCTCCTCCTTCCCTTGGGACGCAGGCTGTCAAGCTCAGTGACTCGGCTTCTCAGTGCGGGGAGAGGGCAGGCCGGGCTGGCCCTGTGGTCCTGGAGCTCCGTTATTCCCTGGCTCCTGACACGCCTGGCCTGGCAGTCTGGGTTCAGAACTCATTGGTTCCGTGTGAAATGTGATTCAGGTCCCCCAAGGCTGTAGAGAACACCGATACTGGACAACACGCCCTGGGTCTTCCGGGGGCTGTGTGGGAGAACGGGAGGCTCGAGGGGCCTGGGCCGTACACAGCTCTTCTGCTTCTCACCCAGTCGGTCACCTCGGTTCGTTACCACGCTCAGCTGTTCACCCTGGTCGTGCCCAGTCGTGTTGGGGGTCAGAGAGGAGAAGAGTTGGGCATCGTGTCTGGAGCACGGCTGGTGCACCGTGACGCATGGGGAGGGGACCCTGCCCTGGATGGGGGCTCTGGGCAGCTCGGCAGCGGTGGGCTACAGTAACAGCATCTCAGGACTGCTCACTAGTCTCCGTGCAGGAGGTTTTGGGGAAGGCACGTGGTTTGTGGAATAGCAGGCACGTACCCAATCTGGGAATGAGGTCTGGCTGGGCAGCCGCTCCGTGTAGGGCCAAGCGCCCACTCTGTCCAGCTGTGTTTGGCCGGCCAAGGTGGGCGGAGCAGGGACGAGGGGTGATCGGGCTGGGCCAGTCCTCAGAGTGGAGTTGCGGCTGAGGCTCCTCTTAGGCAGACAGTGCGGGCGCTCAGCCTAGACGTGGGGTTGCCGGGACTGCATGGACCCTCAGCTCTGTGACAGCCGGGAGGCCGGGGCAGAGGGAGACAGAGCCGTCGAGCTGTGGAGGGAAAAGGGGCGGACTGGGAGGGGCGGTGGGTGGGTAAGTGCCGGGCCGGCGTGGCCTGCGGTGATGTGGTCACGGAGTGTATCTGAGGACAGCTGGGACGAGAGTGTGGAGACAGGCCGGCATGTCACAGCCAGTACGGTGGCCGGATTCCTAGAATTAATGGCGGGTCTTCTGTCTTGGTCATGATTTCAGTTCACCTGGTTCTCAGAACGCTATCACTTATCTGCTCATTTGTAGCCCCCAGTAGCACTCTGGGCCTCTTTGTCCACTTTGTCCCCAGCCCCTGTCCTGTGTCCTCTGTCCTGTGTCCTGTGCCGTAGAGCCAGAGAGACCGTCCTGGTCTCCCCCTTTCAGGTCAGGTTCCGGCTCTGGGTGTGTCCCACTCACCCTGTGTGTGTGAAGGAAGCCCCAGTGGATCTCAGGAGGAAGTACCGACCCTCGCTGTCCTAAACCTGCCTTGTTCCCTGGACATCTGGGCAGGAGTTGGGTTCGGGTGGCGTGGAGCACGCAGGCCCCATCTCGTGCACGTTACATGATGGTAAACATCAGACGTGTGTCTTGTCAGCGACCCCCTGTCCTGTCCTCTGCTCTAGAACTCCAGACCCATGTTCATCAGCGCTGTGGAGGACTGCGAGTACACCTTTGCCTGGCCCAGCGTGGCCGCCTGTCCCCTGCGGGCCAACGTGCATGGTGACTGCCAGGTCACCAACCCCGCCACAGGTGAGACACAGCCCTCCCTACAACCGCACGGCAAGGAACAGTCACCCCTGCCACAGTGAGGAATACAGTCACCTCCACATTGATGAGCACAGCTACCTCCCCCACAGTGAGGAACAGTTACCCCCCCTAGTGAGGAACACAGTCATCCCCACAGTGAGGAACAGTCACCCCCCCACAGTGAGGAGCACAGTCACCCCCACAGTGAGGGGCACAGTCACCCCCCACAGTGAGGAGCACAGTCACCCCCCCACAGTGAGGGGCACAGTCACCCCCCCACAGTGAGGGGCACAGTCACCCCCACACAGTGAGGAGCACAGTCACCCCCCTACAGTGAGGAACAGTCACCCCCCCACAGTGAGGAGCACAGTCACCCCCCCACAGTGAGGAACAGTTACCCCCCTAGTGAGGAACACAGTCATCCCCACTACAGTGAGGAACAGTCACCCCCCCACAGTGAGGGGCACAGTCACCCCCACAGTGAGGAACAGTCACCCCCCCACAGTGAGGAGCACAGTCACCCCCCCACAGTGAGAAGCTCAGTCACCCCCCCACAGTGAGGGGCACAGCCACCCCCACAGTGAGGAACAGTCACCCCCCCACAGTGAGGAGCACAGTCACCCCCCCACAGTGAGGAACAGTCACCCCCCCACAGTGAGGAGCACAGTCACCCCCCACAGTGAGGAACAGTCACCCCCCCACAGTGAGGGGCACAGTCACCCCCCCATAGTGAGGGGCACAGTCACCCCCCACAGTGAGGAACAGTCACCCCCCCACAGTGAGGGGCACAGTCACCCCCCACAGTGAGGAACAGTCACCCCCCCACAGTGAGGGGCACAGTCACCCCCCACAGTGAGGAACAGTCACCCCCCCACAGTGAGGGGCACAGTCACCCCCCCACAGTGAGGGGCACAGTCACCCCCCACAGTGAGGAGCACAGTCACCCCTCCACAGTGAGGAGCACAGTCACCCCCCACAGTGAGGAACAGTCACCCCCCCACAGTGAGGGGCACAGTCACCCCCCACAGTGAGGAACAGTCACCCCCCCACAGTGAGGGGCACAGTCACCCCCCCATAGTGAGGGGCACAGTCACCCCCCACAGTGAGGAACAGTCACCACCCCCCACAGTGAGGAACAGTCACCCCCCCACAGTGAGGGTCCCTGTGCAGCCCTGCGTGGGGGAGCAGTGTCTGGCCTGTGTGTGCTCAGCCTCTGCTCTGGGCTCTGCCAGCCCGGTTCTCGTGGCTGCCCTTGGAGACAAGACTGGCTATCTCCCTGACAACCGTGCTCCCGACTCCCGTGTCTGCAGATGCTGTCACATCGGCTCTAGTAGGCTTGTAGAGCTGGTTACAGTCAGCGTCCATGTTACCTGTCACAGTTCACCTGGGACAAGGACACATGCCCTGAGTCTGGGCACCTAGAAGGTGCCAGTGGCTCTTCACTGGCTGTGGCCATGGTGCCACTGAGCCTGTCCGAGCCCCAGGTGTCCCACTAGAATTTCAGTGGCTGCTGTGGTTCAACTCCAAAGGGAGGGGGTGCTGGCAGGCGCTGTTTCCTGGGGAAGAGGTGCCATTTAACGACTCTGAGGACTGGTGGCCTCTTCAGTCAGGAGCATTTTGGGTGCCCTCACAATGAGAGGGGCGGGGTTTCCTGGTGAGAAGCCAGAGATCTGGACAGCCACTTGACCCATGCACTGGTGACGGGCTCCCCGGTCCCAGGCTCCCGGAGTCACAGCGTCCTGTTCCCTTGCAGGGCACCTGTTTGACCTGAACTCTCTGGGTGGTAGAGTTGGACATACAGCCGCTTACAGTGAGAAGGGGCTCGTCTTCATCAGTATCTGCGGGGAGAACGAAAACTGCTCCCCTGGCGTGGGTGAGTGCTGTGACCCCAGCCTGCGTCTGTCTCTTGTCCCTGAAGTGTCTGGGATCCCCAGCCTTCGCATCCCCCCCCCCCCCCCGGCCAGAGAGCTGAGGAGACGCCAAGGTCACACAGCGTCCACTACTGCAGCGGGCCACTCACGGGGGGGGGGGGGGATAACGCGGCCCTACGCTGTGACACTAGATGTGTAACATTTGTTAAAACATATTGGACACAGCGTGACAAGTGCTGGCTGTGCACCTGAAAGTCTGGGTTGGCAGAAAGCCGTCACCAGAAAAACTGCTGTTGGAACCCATGCCTGTGTGTCTCTCCTCCCCCTTCCCCCGGTGCAGGGGCCTGCTTCGGGCAGACCAGGATCAGCGTGGGCCGTGCCACCAAGAGGCTCGCCTACGTGGACCAGGTCTTGCAGCTGGTGTATGAGGAAGGGTCCATGTGTCCTTCCAAAAATGGCCTGAGGTACAAGAGTGTGATCAGCTTCGTGTGCAGGCCCGAGGCCGGGCCCACCAACAGACCCATGCTCATCTCCCTCGACAAGCAGACGTGCACACTCTTCTTCTCCTGGCACACGCCGCTGGCCTGCGAGCAGGTGGTGAGTGTGCGGTGGGCACGTATAGCCTTCGAAGCCAGCGTGGACGCGCCCCGGTGTCCCCACCGGTTTCCCCGCGGGGGATACCCAGCGCCAGCTTACGTGAACAACAAGCATTTGGGGACATGAATTCACCATTTGTGCTTTGTTGTTGTTGAGCTTTTAAACTTCTTGGGGGTGACTCTGTGGTGAGGAGAGTTTTACTGTGGACCCCAGCGAGCTCTGCCCCCCTCTTTTGACAGACGGAATGCTCCGTGAGGAACGGCAGCTCCATCATTGACCTGTCGCCCCTCATCCACCGCACCGGGGGTTACGAGGCGTACGATGAGAGCGAGGAGGACGCCTCTGACACCAACCCGGACTTCTACATCAACATCTGCCAGCCGCTGAACCCCATGCACGGGGTGGCATGTCCCGCAGGGGCCGCTGTGTGCAAGGTGCCCGTGGACGGGAACCCCATTGTAAGTGTGGGAAGTGCAAGGGTGGAGACGGTGTTTTTGCAGGCTTTCTCACAGTGCACCTGCATGCTGCGTTTCTGGGTTTCCCCGGAGAGCCACTCGGGCAGCAGGCGGGGAGCAGTGGCCTGGGACTGTGACGTTCTGTAACCGGAGTGGGGTTTGTGTTTTGAGCTGTCAGAAATGGTGGCCGCCAGGAGGTCCCTGAGCTGTGGGGGGAAACGTGAACACAACATGTACAGAGACACACTTTTGTGTTGTGTTAGGACGTCTCAAGGGTGACCCGGATGGAGAAATTTTATAGCAAGTGCAGGATAGAACATCGATGTGGATTGCTTGCTCTCTTTGACATGCATACCTCGTGTTGTTAAAAAGCTTGAGAAATGCAAGCTCTTTCTTTAGGACGTGCCTGACCATTAAGGGCCCAGGCGGTGCTGCTAATAAAGCTAAGTAGTTTGCCTCGAAAGCTCTGGGTTACTCCCAGCACTTGTTAGTAGAGGCTGGGATCTTCCAGAGTTGTTTTCATGAGTTTTCTATTCATGTGTTGTCAAATCCTTGATGGGTTTTAGTATTTGAAATGCATTTCAAATGTGGTGTATGTCTATCTGTAGTCGTCAAATAGTGAGCCCTGTTGTAAGATGTCTCGGTGTCCTTTTAAAAGAGGGACATCGTGACATGTGAGCCGAAAAATTGCCTGTGAGGTGACTAATAGCCGTGGCTGCGTGGGCCTGGAGGGCCCAGAGAAGCAGGTTTTAGGAGACACTTTTGCATCATCAAGGCCAGTAGTGTAGGTGGGGATCGTGATGTGAGTCACTTTCTCAGAGGCTCGATGTGCTCTATTATTGCCTGGCTACCCTTTTTCAGATTTTTTAAAAAACGGTAGTAAATGCTCTTTATCAGAGGAGGTGTTGCGTTTTTTGTGGCCTGACAGCGCCCCTCAGTGGTGGGTGGAGAGTGGTGCAGCTTCATGCTCAACAGGGGCAGGCATCACACACCCAGAAACCAGTCCTGGCCCGTCCTTTCTTTCCTTCACACGTTCATTTACTCCGCAAGGAATACTGACAGCCTGTGCGTGCCGCTGTTGTCCTGGGCTGAGAGGTGGTGGAGAGCAAGGCTGTGGCTTCCTGGAGGACGGGCCGGGGGCACCACTGTGGGGGCACCACTGTGGGGGCACGGGAGGTCCCAGTGCAGCGTGGGGCACACACGGGGAGGGGCTCCTGCCTTCCACTGTCGGGTCACGGAAGGCCGTGCGGCATTCTCGATGTCTCGATGGGACCGGAGAGAGAAATGCCTGTGTTCTGGAACCTTTGAGAACTGTGTGGGTAGAAATACAGCCATTATTACTAACCATAGGGTCAGCACTGAGGACCCCTGGAAAACTTTGACTTTCCGGGGTAGCTTCTGAACGTCAGGACTTGCCAAGACAGTTGCTGTGAACTCGGTCTCTTAACTCACTAATGTTCAAGACCGAGGAGGTGTGATTTTCACAACTTTGTATTGACCTGAGAAGCAATGGATTTCTTGAAACGTTGTTTGTGCTTTTTTCTGTGTCTAGGATATTGGCCGTGTCACGGGACCTCCGATCCTCAATCCCGTGGCTAATGAAGTTTACCTGAATTTTGAAAGCAGTACGCCTTGCTTGGCGGACAGTCATTTCAACTACACCTCCCTCATCGCCTTCCACTGCAAGAGGGGCGTGAGCATGGTAAGTGGGCTGTGGCCACAGCGGGAAGTGGACGCGTCAGCAGGGGGACCTGCCGATCCCGTCTCAGACCCGAGGATGCCCGTAGACGTAGTGCCCGCCCTGGACCACACGGTTCCGCCTGTGTGCGTCTGGGTACTAGGATGAATGAATATTGTGGTGGGAAACCCCTCCCTGAATTCGCAGTGGAGGTCTTGCTGTAATTAACATAAGCCACTGAGAGGCTTACTGTAATTAACATAAAACACGAGCAGCCTGAGTGGAGGAGTGGTATTCAACTTGACTGATACATGAAATGGTGGTAACTTTTCTTTTGACTGTAACATTGGTGATCGATTCTTATTAGGACGTCTGACAGGTTTTTCAGCAGCTTTGCTAACTTCCAATTCAGAAGTTAGCAAAGCAAAGGAGGCCCCCAGAATCAAAATAGGTTCAGTGGGGTTGTACATGCGATTTCTAAGGAGGCTAGTGACTTCTCTTGCGTGGGCATTTAAGAATACTATTTTACTATCCATCTTCGCATGGGTTTTCTCTTGACATCCCCTCTGCAAAGAAGAGGTAGTTAGGAGAGGGTAGCCTGCATTTCCCTGTGACTTAGACCAGCTGGCGGGCCTGTGTCACACAGCCCCGAAGTGGCAGTCTGGTCCCCACCTGCAGCTCTCGGGTGGACTTCTTGCCCCGGGTGGCCTGGCTCCACCACCCTCTACCTGCGATTCCAGCCCAGGAATCTCAGTCCTTCTACACGAATGGACTGAGGCTGCCTGTGGGCTGGATCTGTCCCACTCTACGTAAATATACAGTGTGCGTAAAGTCAGGGTGCACTTTAGACCGGTCACAGGAAAGCAAGAAAAGACGATAGAAATGTGAAATCTGCACCAAATAAAAGGAAAACCCTCCCAGTTTCTGTAGGATGATGTGGCAGCATGTGCGCATGCACAGATGATGACGTAACACCGTGTGTACGGCAGCGCAGCCCACGCCATGCCAGTCGAGATGTGGACGGTACAGAGGAAAGTTCAGTGTGTTCTGTGGCTCGCTAAATTCGAATCCGTGACCAAAGTGCAATATGAATATCGGCGCGTTTATAACAAAGCGCCACCACATAGGAATAACATTACTTGGTGGGATAAGCAGTTGAAGGAAACCGGCAGTTTGGTGGAGAAACCCCGTTCTGGTAGGCCAGCAGTCAGTGACGAGTCTGTAGAGGCTATATGGGATAGCTACCTAAGGAGCCCTAAAAAATCTGTGCGTGAGCCCACATCGAACTGCACTGAATAGGTATGAAACTGGGAGAGTTTTCCTTTTATTTGGTGCAGATTTCACATTTCTATCGTCTTTTGTTGCTTTCTTGTGACCGGTCAAAAGTGCACCATGACTTTACTGACACACTGTATATGGATACATAGTCTCATCACAGAAACATTAGTGCCCTTGGTGACAGGACACTCTGTGTAAGAAATGGAATAAAAATATGTGGGGGGGCAAACGTGGGTTTATAGTTGGGAGTAGGTAAGAACAGTTTGTTTTTGTAGTATCATTTATTAAGTATTGTGGTGTTTCCCCTGAGAACAGTGAACCCACGTTTGCCCACCCCTGTACATCCCCATTCCCTCTCACAAGGCCGACAGTGTGAGTGCTAAGGCTCAGCAGGCCCTGGGGGTTCGGGCGGTGGCCCCAGGTCTCTGAGGTTTCTTGCATTTTCAGTCAGATGACTTTCTGATTTCTGGGCTGTGGCAGGTTCGTAAGGGGAAGGGAGCTGGGGCTGTCAGACGGGATGTCGAGAGTTCCAGGCAGTGACCAGGCAGCAGCCCGATGAGGAGGGGACAGCACAGGGATGGAGCGAGGGGGACACCAAACCATCCCTCCGGGGTCTTCCTGTGGGGAGGCCCAAGCGTGTCAGAGCCCTTGGCCGGGACCCTGTGCATGTCTCGTGGGAGAGGGGTGCCTTGTTCTGGAGGCGAGGTGGAGTGTGTGCAGCCAGCTCTGCCTGCCTGTGCGTGTCCGCGTGTCTGCGGGTGCCCCGTGAGGGCCACCTGTCCCCTCACACCGTTGGGGGCAGCAGTGCCCACTCAGCTCTGAGACGGCCGCAGTCCCTCCGGCCACGCACTCCCTGGACCTCAGCCCGTCCTCTGAGCCTGGGCGTCGGGCGTGTGTCTGGTGACGAGGGCTCTTGTGCCGGATGTTTATTCCCGTTTTGGAAAGATACTAAAGCGCTTTTCTTCCCCTGCGGTTTTTGTCTTTCGTGGAAATCCTTTTTCCACTTGAGTTCCTGGGAAATACGATTCTCAGCAATAACGAAGAATAGGAAATTGCCAGCTGGTTGTCTCATCTGTTTTTGTGGCTGTTGTTGACCGAGAGGGACGAGTCCAGGGGCTGGAAGCACTCGGCCCGTGCACTATCCAGCTGGGGCCGGTCTCGCCCTCAGCTTCTGGGAACAGAGGCGTGGGGATGCTGCTTGTGAATGTCGGAGGACGTTCAGTTTCACACAGTTGTCTAGCGTGACATTTAAAGACCTCCCTGCTTCTTCCCCAGCGGGACATCCGGGTCCTCTCCCCAGGTGCAGTGAGGGTGCCCGCAGTCCCGGTGGCCTGGGTCTCCGGCGCTAGCGTGCTTGGCAGACACGTCAAGGGTCCATGCCCGACACTGGTGGCCAAGCTCTGTTCTCTCCTTCCTGACAGGGGATGCCTGAGCTGCTGCGGACCAGCGACTGTGACTTTGTGTTTGAGTGGGAGACCCCGCTGGTCTGCCCGGATGAGGTGAAGACGGATGGCTGCTCCTTGATGGATGAGCAGCTCTACTACAGCTTCAACTTGTCCAGCCTTTCCAAAAGCACCTTCAAGGTAAGGCCGCGCCCCAGGCTGGGGGTCAGTGGGGTGACAGCCTGTGGTCTGTCTGCCGTCCACTGTGTTGCAGGTGATGTGACGTCTGTGACCACTGAAAGACATGTGGCCACCAAGGCCGTGCATGGAGGGATGGTGGTCTTAGCTGCTGTCCTGGGTACATGGCGGGGTCAGTCGGTCGGGACTCTGGGGTGTGTGGTCAAGCAGCCATTGCTAACAGTTGAGGTGTGCCTCTCAGTTCAGAGTTTTCCTTCCTTAGGGCAGTGTGAGGGGCACTGACCATGTCAGGTCACCTGGGGGCCTTCACATCACAAGTGAAGAAGAAGAGGTGGCTTGGGACGTGTTTGTAACCTCCCCATGGGGCAGTGCCAGGTCTCGTGCAGCTGGCAGAGGCCATGTGGAGTTCCACTTTGGGTTTAGCTTGGCTTTCAGAGAACGAGGCAGCCATTTCTCTGACCGCAGAGGTGATCACGGTGGAGAGAGCTAGGAGGTCCCTTGTCCCCTGACTTGATGCACATTTGAGCCAGCTGGAGCCTGTCTTGCTCCCCGCCAGCATGTCATGGACTGTCCGTCGTGTCGATGAGGCCGTGGCCATCTCGGGTTACTGGTTGGGGGTTTCTAGATGTCTAGACCTGTGACCTAGTCGTGCGGCTGTGGGCCATGCCCATGAGACCCGAGCATCTTCCCAGGGGGCAGCTGGTGAGGGGTGAGCTCTGATCTGGGTGCCGTGGGTCTGTTTTGGAGACCTTGGGCAGGCATGGGTCATCTAAACCAGGGCACAGCAGGTGTGCGCCTGCGGGGGCGGGTGGCGAGGAAGATAAGCTATAGGCTTAGTCATGGAGCACCACTCTGTTCACTAACTCAGGCCTCAGCACTCCCGGGTGTCAGGTGGGAGATGTGGCTTCGGGAAGGGGCGAGCAGCCTGTCCCAGGCCCAGCTGCACAGGGAGGGCAGCAGTGTGCGCTGCTGCCCGGCGAGGCCTGAGGAGGACTCAGGCGGGTCCGGGGTGGAGGGAGGCGAGTTCCGAGCTCGGGGGCACAGCGCACAGGCGCCGCCCCACGTCCCCCATGCGGGGCCTCCCCGCACACCTCCTGCACGCACCCCCCCATGTTCCCCTCCCGCGCCTCCTCCCCCGCGTCCCTGCATGCGCCCCCTCTCTCCACAAGCGTCCCCCACGTGCCCCTCCCAGCATCGCTGCACACTGCTCCCCATGCACCTCCTCCCTGCAGTGCCGCCCCTCCCTTCGAGGCC
Organism: Saccopteryx leptura; assembly: GCF_036850995.1. Lineage (NCBI taxonomy): Eukaryota > Metazoa > Chordata > Mammalia > Chiroptera > Emballonuridae > Saccopteryx > Saccopteryx leptura. The sequence continues at coordinate 8,387,981 of NC_089505.1, read as the reverse complement.
ACTCACAGCCACACGTGTTGTCGCCCATCCAGGTGACCCGGGACTCGCGCACCTACAGCGTGGGGGTGTGCACGGCGGCGGCCGGCCTGGATGAGGGCGGCTGTAAGGATGGGGGTGTCTGTCTTCTCTCGGGGAGCAGGGGTGCCTCGTTTGGACGGCTGGCGTCCATGAGGCTGGATTACAGGCACCAGGATGAAGCCGTCATTCTAAGTTACGCCAACGGAGACAGTTGCCCTCCAGGTGAAAACTACGCAGCAGGGTGCCGGTCCCATTTCTCGTAAAGGTGACACCAGGCCTGGCCGCGGGAGGAGACAGGAGTGAAGCCCCACGTCCCGCGAAGCTGAGACCTTGGGTGGAACCCCGGGTCATTACATCCCAGCAGCCCTGGGGGCAGCTCAGGCCTTGAAACGCTCTCTGGCCTGTGAGCCGCTTGTCACACTGGCGGGAGGCCCAGTGGTCCCGAAGGTGGTTGGGGTGACCCTTCTGTAGGAGACCTTGGTTGGAGGTTCTAGGGCCTCAGTCATCGCACCAGGCAAAGCCCAGCAGTGTCCGGTGGGCAGTCTGGGTCATGCCGATGTTGTTCTCTCCAGAAACTGAGGACGGCGACCCCTGCGTGTTCCCCTTCGTGTTCAATGGGAAGAGCTACGAGGAATGCGTTCTGGAGAACCGCGTGAGGCTTTGGTGCGCCACAACTGCAAACTATGACCGTGACCACGAGTGGGGCTTCTGCAGACAGTGTAAGTAGTGGAGCCCTGCGGTGGGCAGAGCACGGGCTTTGTCGGAGACGGCGTACTTTCTAGGCTGGTTTCGTGGGACTCTCGGGACCCTTGTGGCTCTTCCGGTTAAGTGGCAGTAATTCTGTAGTACATAATTCTATTACTTGTCAGTTCTGTCTTCTCTGAAGAAAGGACGGTTTTGACCCTCCCGTGGAATATATTACATAACCATCTGTGTAGAACATGGCAGAGCTGACGGACACGTGCTGGGTGGTCAGCTAGGTGCACTCACCAGCTCGAGATACTTGTGTCCCCTACCAGTTTTCAACACTGGTCATTCAGAGTCCTGCCTCAGCATAATGACTCCTTGTCGTGGGTCGGCAGGGGGGCAAGTGAATAATCAGGAATAGTGAGGGGGGGTCATGGGGAGCCGGACCCAGTGCCCTCACTCCTGCAATGTTTAGACACCCGCGACATGAGAGACTCCTGCTAATGTGTGTGAAACAAATTGAGGTGAGTTCTTAAGGAACATGAGATGAGACAAAGGCACGATTCTTGTACGTGGTCAGGTAGCAGAATGATGTACGTAAGGAGTTGTAAGTGTTAAGTTTCCCAGGGTTTACGAGGTTCTTGCTTTGAAGCTCATCCCGACAGCACTCTTCCGGTCTATTGGATGATTCTCAGACGTTTTTAGGTCTTGCGGTCATCATCTTGTTACTTTGCTTATTTATCTTTGGTGCATCTATCAGCTTTGAGTACCTGTCCCTGGGGAACTGTGCTAGTGCTGTGGGGTTGTTAAATACAGTAATAGGCCCTGGCGGGTTAGCTCAGTGGTTAGAGTGTCATCCAGAAGCACCCTGGCTGCGGGTTTGATTCCCGGTCGGGGCACATATGAGAAGTGACCACTGAAGGCGTGACTAAGTGAAACAACAAATTGCTCTCCATCTCTCTCTCCCTCTCTCTTCCTCTCTAAAATCAATCAGTTAAAAACAAAAGTAGTGCAGTAAGAGACACTTGGTCTGTTGAGGGGTGAGACCCAGCTGGGACAGCGTGGATGGGGAAGGGGGTGGCCGGGGAGGAGCTGGAGGTCAGCACATGACACTGGCTGTCTGTGTCCTGACTGTATCCCCCACTGCTCCCCAGCGAACAGCTACCGGACGTCCGCCATCATCTTCAGGTGTGACGAGGAGGCCGAGGTTGGGAGGCCATATATCCTGAGCGAGACTCGCGGGTGTGAGGTGATCTTTGAGTGGAGAACAAAGGTGGTCTGCCCTCCCAAGAAGATGGAGTGCAAGTTCATCCATGAGCACAAGACCTACGACCTGCGGCTGCTGTCCTCGCTCACCGGGTCCTGGTTCTTCGTGCACGACGGGACCTCGTGAGTACCCTCCGCCTGCCGGCTGGGCCCGGAGCGGGCCTGTGGGTGCTGGGCCACCTCTAGGGCCGCAGGCGGGATGGGCCCAGGAACCGGATGCTTCTGTGTTCCGGGAGGCAGCGCAGGGGTGTCAGGCTCGGCTTAGAAGCAGAGGCGAGCAGGGCCGGAGGTGTCAGAACCCAGAGAAGCTGACGATCTGCTGGCCCGACCTGGTTAGGTTCGGTCTGATTTGTGGTGTGAGGGGCACCCGTCGGATGCTGGGTTTCCTGGAGCTGAGTCATTTCTTCAGCTCTTCGGCACGAAGTTCTTGGGCCGTGCTGACCCGAGGCTCATTAATTGTACTGACCACTCCAGGTGCAGGGTGCCGCTCTCGTTAGACAATCTTAATCCTTAATGCTTGCCTTAGAGCGCGGTGTGGACTTGCTAGGCTTTTCACCTTTAAGGTGAACCGTGCTCCAGGATTTGAGCTGTGTCACCTGTCCCAACGCAAAAAACCTTCTAAGCTATGTGCATCTCAGGGTGGACACTGTAGCTTGGTGGTCTGCCCCTTCTTTGGCAGGGGCCACTCTGTCCTGTCGTTACTTGCAAAGCGGTGTTTGTGCTGCATTCGAAGGTGCTGGGCCGGCTCTCTGGTGAGGGGAGCAGTGGCTCTTTTTGCACGTAGCAGGAAGAACTGCCCTGCGTGAGACGGGGTGGAGGCTGACCTCTCCCTGCCTCTGTGTCATTCCTCAGGTATTACATCAACCTGTGTCAGAAGATATATAAAGGGCCCCTCGACTGCTCTGACAGGGCCAGCATTTGCAAAAAGAGCTCATCTGGGGACGTGCAGTCACTGGGGCTGGTCCACACACAGAGGCTGGAGGTCGTAGGTAAGGCCCCGTCTGCGTCCCAGTGGGCAGGGGAGGTGTCTCCAGTGACCGGCAGGGGGCAGCACACCTGTGGATGAAGTTCACGTGCTGTTCCCTCATGACCGTTTGTTTCTCAGCTCCCCTGGCAACTCCTGGAATGTTAAATAAGTGCTACTTTGTATTCTGTGTGTTTAGGGGTCAGCTCTCTCGGGCATGGTACTTCCCCTGGAGGAAGGTGGCGGTGTAGGGTCCCTGGAATCCTGGCTCCAGGGGTGGGTTGAATGACTGAGTCTGCAGGCACACGTGCGAGGGTTTGTGTAGGAATGCCGGATAGCTATGCGAGAACTGGGTGAATGTCATTCATGGGTAGGTATTTGTAGTGTCCCGATGGTTTGGGAAACAGTAATGAAGCTTTTTTAAAGAGGGTTAATAGGAAATTCATCTTGCAGTTGGTTTCAAGGGAAAGATTCTACTCTTTGTTACGTAAAGGGGGGCAGGTAGGGCTTCCTTAGTTTAGGAACAGTTGGGGTGTATTGGGGGGCCAACAGAGAAGAGACATCATTCACTGTTTCCTGTTAGAGCAGAGGCCTTGAGCTGTCCTGGTTGGGCCCCAGGTGACTTGAGATGGAGAAGGGGAATTCTAAGAGAACCATTGTCACCCTTGATGAAAGTCACATCAGATCCTACAGGTTGAAGAGCTAGAGGTGCCCCTGCCCAGGGAGTGCCCCCTTTGAAGACTCTGGTCACTGCTGCCGTGTTCTGCTCGCAGAGGGTTTGGGGGAGGCCAGGTGACTGAGAAAGACTAGGATATTCCAGGCGTCACCGAAAGGGTAACTGGCAGGCATCTGGTTCCCGACACTTCAGGGGAGATCTTGCTCTTTGATCCTGACTGTGACCCCCTGTTTGTTTAGGGGCACACATACCAGGTGGAGAGATGGCCTTTCTGTCCCAGGAACTAACACATAGGAACAGCTGTGCATTTTGTGTGTGTAGCCTTCATAGCCCTGTGGGGGAGGAGTCAGGGTCCACTTCACAGGGTGGGCAGCTGGGGTGTGGGTGGGGAGTGGACTGCCCGACCAGTGAGGGGCGTCTGACGCTGTTTGGCTCTGGCTCCAGCAGTTGAGGAATTTCTCTTTACGGCAGTGTAGCTCTTCCAGAGCTCACACAGAAGCCCAGTATTTCCAGGAAATCCTGTTAGGTGCGGCTTTGAATGTGGGTTTGGCCGAAGGCACTGTCAGTGGTGGGTTGTGCACCCTGCGACCTCGGGCCGTGTCCCCTGGAGAGCCCTGGGGAATCTGGAGCCACAGTCTCCGCTGCTTCCTGCGTCCTGTGACCCAGGCGTGCGTGTGTGAGCCAAGCTGGGACTGGGGTGTCCTTCTGAGGACCCTGCCTGTGCCCACAGCCATCGTCTGTCTGCCTAGCCAGGAGCTGGGCCACCCCCAGGCCACCTCCAGGCAGCGGCTCCCGTGGCTGGGCACCAGCACGGGGTTAACCTGCTCCTCACTCTTCTCTCAGATCCTGCAGGTGACTCGGCCGTTTCACTGACCGTGTTCTTTTCAGGAGCACAGAGATCTCAGCGTGGAGCCTGGAGCTCTGGGCAAACCAGAGTCCCCACCCCCCAGTTCCTCTTTGTAGGGTGGGGGCGTAGCTCCTGTCCCACTACCGGGAGGCTCTGATGAGGGGATGTGTTAGGAAAGCACCTAAAACAACCCAGAAACTGCACAGGATGTAGAGACGAGAGCTGCCGTCGGCGGAGGCCTGGCTCTGGGTTCACGTTGTGCTGGCACTTTCCGGGCACCTGGGAAGCCTCCAGGTTTCGGCTGTGTCCCCGTTAGACACGTGAGGAGACTGAGGCTCGGAAGGAAGGTCACGACTAGTCGGAGAACTAGCGAGCAGGAGGCTGGCATTTGAACTTTGGCCTCTTGCTGTGCAGGCAGGGGTGCGGCCAGGAGGCCTGTCCCTGGACGTGGCCCAGGTGCTGATAACCCTGGGTGATGAGTTTTCTGAAAGCCAAACGTTCTTTCTGTCTTGGTCCTTAGGATGGATTTTTGACTTCCGACGTTGAAGGTTTTCATGATGCACTTGAAATAATGTTTGTTGAATTGTTTGTGTGTTTCAGACGACAAAGTTACAGTAACATATTCAAAAGGTGACCCGTGTGGTGAAAACCTGACTGCGTCCACCGTCATAGAATTGACCTGTGCCAAGACAGTGGGCAGGCCTGCCTTCAAGAGGTGAGAAGGGGCAGGGTTTCCAAGGGAAATGGGGGGGGGGCACAGTGGGAGCTCTTCACAATTTCTCTTTGGCTCTGGTATGTGTCCACGTTTGAGCAGGGAGAAGGGTGGTCACCATAGGGACGGGGCTGGGGCTGCTCCCCCCCGGGAGACCGTGTGGGACACAACGGTCACTAGATGAAAGCAGTATCTACCAGTCATCATCCGTCTCTGAAAGTCGTAGAACCAAAGGGGCGCTGAGTGGTGGCAGCCGAGGCCAGTGTTCAGGTGGCCTGCCTGGGCCCTTCACTGAGGTGCTTGGGGCATTGACTAGAATTTTCCTGGCTGTTCTGCACCTGGTGCGAGGGGGAGTCTGGCCAGCAGAGGGAGCCATTTGTGAGCAAAGGATTCCTTCCTGAGCTGGACTTGGAAAAAGGAAGACCCAGGGGTTGTCCACCAGCTCACTCAGTTTATGAGTCTAAAATGCTTGACAAATAAAAATTCAGAAATCGGGGACCAAAATGTTTCTTTTTTTTTAGCTTTTCGATGTTGCACAGTTTCTAGATTAAGATACCGTATTAAAACTCTTGCCTGCATTTTCACGTTGCCCACGTGCTAGCTGGTCCTCTTCCTGGAGTGGTCCTGCAGAAAGGGAATACCTGGGCGTCTCAGCCAGAGCTGCCTGCTCTACAGGAAGGGGGGAGGGGCTGGCGCAGGGGTGGGGGTGGGGGCTCTGTGGGGACCCAGCAGCCTTACAGATGGACACCTGGAGGCCTGAAGGCCAGGGGGTGTCCTCAGGACCTGGGGCTTTGTGCCGCAGACCTCGCTCAGCCTGGCGCGGTCCGTGGCTGTGGGGTGTGACCGCGTCCCCACACTGCCTTCCAGGTTTGATGAGGACAGCTGCACTTACTACTTCAGCTGGGACTCACGGGCTGCCTGCGCTGTGAAGCCGCAGGAGGTGCAAGTGGTGAACGGCACCGTCATCAACCCCATCAACGGCAAGAGGGTCAGCCTCAGGGACATTTATTTTAAGTAAGTGAAGCATTTTCCCTCGAGCCTGGCAGTGCTTTCTAAATTAAATCCGTGGTCTGTCCGGTCTTTCCCTGGCCAGGAGGTGAACAGGCCGTGTGCTTTAGTTACTGTTTCTAGGTAGTTGGCATAGTTTGCTTCAGCCAAGAGAAAAGGCATTGCTCCATGATTCAGCTTTTAACACCAAAAATGGTGAATTCTCTCGAGTGTAAAATACAGTCGCCCCTCGCTGTATGATAAGCCCAGGGGCTGAAGCCAGAACCTTCTGAAACAGTTTCTGATCAGAGATCTGTGTGCTTATCAGCTTCTAAAACAGCAGTTGGTTTCTTGGCAGAGGCACTGGGGTGGTTCCTAAGGTCAGGTGGCCGAGGCGACTGCCAAGCCCGGGGCCCGGTGAAGTGGGGGTGTTGCTGGACAGTTCAAGGGGGGCGCTCCGCTCCAAGCGTGGATGGGGAGGGGGTGGTGGAAGCTGGTGCCCGCCAGAGTCCTCGTGGGCTCACGGATGTGCCACGTGGGTGGGGGGCGGAGGCAGGCAGACCGTCCTGTAGCCCTGCGCTCGCTCCCAGGACTTGGGGTCTGTTGTATACGGCTTTCTTACAGGATCTCTGGAGTCAGCAGCTGTCTTTTCTACCTGCAGGCTGTTCACTGCCTCTGGGGACATCAGGACAAATGGGGACAAGTACCTGTATGAAATCCAGCTCTCTTCCATTACAAGCTCCCAACATCTAGGTTGCGATGGGGCCAACATATGCCAGGTCAAACCGGATGACCTGCACTTCAGCAGGAAAGTCGGGACCTCCGATAACACCAGATACTACATTCAAGGTAACTGCTGCTTTCATCATGTTCCACAGTTAACTTCCTTGAAGGAAGAGCGTTATAATTGTTATGAACCCCCTTCAGTTGGAATCTCAGATGCCCTATAAAGCAGACGCCCCGGGCTGATGCTTGCCTTCCATGCATCCAGGAAACGGATTGAACAGCCCGGGTCCCGGGGCTCCCTCTGTGGCCCTGTCTGCCTCACACGAACTCCCTGGCCTCTGGCCGTGGCCGACTGAGTCGTTTGAACATCTGCGGCATGTGGAGGGGGCTGAATTCACACAAGCTCCCTCCCCTCTGACACCCACTGCTAGTTTGGGGGCTCCCAGCCTCACTCCCAGGTTTGATAATTCTCCAGAAGGATTCTAAGAATGTGTCACAGTCACAGAGGGGATATTGGCCAAGGGAAGTCACGTGGAGGGCGGGGGCGGATGGGACGGTGCTCTGTGATCCCTCCCTGTGCGGTCGGGGGGTGTTATATCCCCAGCAAGTGACAGCGTGTGCTGTGCATTGCCAGCCAGGGGGACTGGCTGCCTCTCGATGGCCAGGGCTTTTATTGGGTCTCTACTATGTAGGTTTGGTTGGTTGGTTGATTGGCTGCCTGGTTTGTTGATTGTTTGGTTGGTTGATTGTTTGGTTGGCTGGCTGATTTGTTGATTGGTTGGTTGGCTGGCTGCTTGGTTGCTTGGTTGCTTGGTTGGTTGGTCTGCTCCCGGCAGGCTGATAACGTGTGGCCAGCAGCCACTCCAGATCGTACTGTTAGCTGAAGTCAAAGGCCAGACCTCTGTCAGGGCAAAGTTCAAGTCTGTGTTGCACACTGACTTACGGCAGGGGCCCCATAATATGTGCTCAGTGACCTGTGGAGAAGAACACATGTGGACATTTGATGAGGGACCCTTATGCATGATTTGAAGTCTGGGAAAATTTCTTAGAGACTCTGGAAAGATAAGCTCGGCCTGTCATTGAAACGTGGACAGTAACATCGCTGTGGTTATGTGCACGCCTGCCTCTTTGACAGATGGTGATCTAGATGTGGTGTTTTCCTCGTCCTCTAAATGTGGAAAAGATAAGACAAAAACCGTCTCTTCCACCATCTTCTTCCACTGCGACCCCTTGGTCAAGGACGGGATCCCCGAGTTCAGCCACGAGACCGCGGACTGCCAGTACCTGTTCTCCTGGTACACCTCTGCCGTGTGTCCCTTGGGGTAAGTGCGGCACCCCGGCTTTGGCAGGAGCTATCCGTCACTTCCCTCACTGATGAGGGGGACACTCGCCAACTGTTCCCCCAACTCCTCCCTCAAAACTTAGCTCATGTGTAAGCTTTCCACCCAGTGTTTTATTGTGGAAAACATTCAGATGTGAACGAAATCCGGAGCAGTGCTAGGTCACTGTCACTGCCCTCCGCCACCCCCGTTGGCACCGGCTTTCCTGTGCCCCGGGCCCCTCATGTCTTCAGCCAGTGCACCCCCTTGGTGGCCCCTGCAGGTGGGGCTTTGTCACATCTTTGTTCCCAGTAAGTCCTCTATGTGTGTTCTAGTCCAGAGTAACCTGTGGAAAGACAGCACAGGCTTGGGTGACGTATTTTATACGTTTGTGTGAAGCTTACCCTGCAGATCTTGAAAGTCGGCCATTAGGCCAGGTTTTTATGGGTCATGTTCTGTTCCGAGGGCTTTCTGGTAAGGGGAGAGGGGCCGCAGCCTCCGTGTGACCTCAGGAAATATGTCCCTTCTCATGTCTCACGCCTGTTCCTCAGCCCAGCCTTGCTGTCCCGTGTAGAGCTCCGCACCCCGAACGGAACGTTGTAAGTGGCTTTCCCCTCGGAGGGGACTGTGCCGGGGACGTTCCAGAGCGCGCCTTTGAGGCCTTACATCAGTAAATCAGCTTTATCTTTTACTTTCTATGGGACGAGTCCAGCCAAAAAAAATTAGCCTTATCCTAGATTTTCTAGCAACATGGATATCAAACAAATCTCAACAAATTTCTGAATGTTGGTGGCATGTAAGTGATACAAGTGGTACGGTTAAGTTAGGGACCAGAGACGGGAAATAACTGGAAGATAGAAATAACCTTTGGAAACTAGAACACGCTTTTAAGTAATTCATGGATCACTGGCAAAGCCAGAAGTAGAAGTCAGACCCTCTTAGAACCGAGGGATCAGGGGCAAGTGCTGTGCGGCACGGGCTGCGTGTGACGGGTCCAGGTTCTGGCTCAGCCGGCGTCTGGCTCTGAGGGCGGGGCCTGCAGAGCCTGACCCGTGTCTGTCATGTGTGACGTCCCCACTTGGGCAGAGGGGACATGTGCATCGTTCTCCCTGATGGTTTGGAACCCCAGAGTGTTTGGCATCAGCTGCATTTTGATTAGAACAGTTACCCTTAACGTGGTCAAGTCATCAGCCGCCTCAGACCCCAGTTACTGAATTCAATAATTTTGTGACTTGGCCCTGGCTGGTTGGCTCAGCGGTAGAGCGTCGGCCTGGCGTGCGGGAGACCCAGGTTTGATTCCCGGCCAGGGCACATAGGAGAAGTGCCTATTTGTTTCTCCACCCCCCCCCTCCTTCCTCTCTGTCTCTGTCTTCCCCTCCCGCAGCCAAGGCTCCATTGGAGCAAGGATGGCCCGGGTGCTGGGGATGGCTCCTTGACCTCTGCCCCAGGCGCTAGAGTGGCTCTGGTCGCGGCAGAGCAATGCCCCGGAGGAGCAGAGCATCGCCCCCTGGTGGGCAGAGCGTAGCCCCTGGTGGGCGTGCCGGGTGGATCCCGGTCGGGCGCATGCGGGAGTCTGTCTGACTGCCTCCTCATTTCCAGCTTCGGAAAAAAGAAAAAAAAAAATAATAGTAATAATAATTTTGTGACTTTAACGGCCAGCATGTTCACCCAACATCACAAGTAATCCAGCGGCTTCTTGTTGCCGCTGTCAGCCTTCTCGGGGTGGGGAAGAATTTCTGTATGTGATTGTCACTGGGCCTGAGTGAGCAAGGGCCAGAAAGACTAGAAGGGGTATCACTGCACAAGCATCCAGTTCTCCGAGCAGTAAGGGAAGTCGGAGAAGATGTTTCTAACTTTACAGTAGTTATTTCCCTTGACTGTTTAATGCCACGGAAATACACTGCTTTTTCTCATGTGTGGGTGTGGATTGTGAAGTCTTAGCTGATGGACCCACTGGGTTTTGTCACTAGCCCGGCTTCCTGGGAAGTCCCAGGCCTGGAGAGAGAATGGACGGATGGGCCGTCTGTGCCATGCCCAGTGGTGTCCCAGCATGCCCCCTGACCACTGTGAAGCACTGAGGCGGTGTCCCCCGCTGAAGTGACCTGTCCCTGGGCTGTGATCACCATTAGAGCCCAGAGCCCAGGGCTGAGGGTCCTGGGAGACGATTGTGTCCAGCTTGTCTCTCCAAGCCTCTGCCTCTGTGCCCTACGAGCCAGCAGAGGGACAGGCGAGGACCAAGGACCTGGCTCTCCCTGACTGTGGGCCGTGTAGCTTGAGGCAAACCCCCCCCATTTCCGATATTCCTGCCCACACTCGGTACTGGGGCAGTTCCCCTGGCCGGGCTCTGGGTCTGCTGGGTCTCGCGGATGGCCTGGCATTGGCACAGTCAGAGCCGCTCCCCAAGTTGGGGATGGCTGGGGTCTTCGCCGTGGTGACAGTGTCCCCCGAGTGATGTGGCTCCCTTCCAGGGTGGACTTCGACAGCGAGAACACGGACGAGGACACGCAGGAAGAGCACAAGGGGCTCTCGGAGAGGAGCCAGGCCGTGGGGGCGGTCCTCAGCCTGCTGCTGGTGGCGCTCACGGGCTGCCTGCTGGCCCTGCTGCTCTACAAGAAGGAGAGGCGGTAAGGAGAGAGACGGGGGAGGGCCCAGGGACGGTGGCTCAAGCAGATCGCATCTGGGGTTCGGTGTTTGGGGGGCCCACCAGCAACCAAAGCCCCAAGTTAAAACCAGGGACGTGGTCTCCAGTTGCATTTTATAAACGTCTGCCTTTCTATGACAAGGTGACCCATTTGACCCGAGCCGTGGAACCTGTCCCGGGTGCTCGAGTCAGGTTCTGCCGCTCACGTCACACGGCAGACGCTGTGTGGGCTCTTGCCTGGCTGGCCTGTTTCCAGGACAACCGTCTCTGGATGTCCAAAGAGGGAAACGGAACGCCTGTCATGAGCGGACTTCAGGTCGGCTCTTTCCTCCCCTCCCCCTCCTCCCAGCACGTTGTCACTTACTAGGCGCCCGCTGTGTGCCAGGCACAGCACTGCCCTTCGGCGCCCCCTTGCTGGGTGCAGGGGCTTGTCGCTCAGCACGGGTGACTTTCCAGTGGGTTTTCCCACGTGACTGAGGTCCGGCGCTCAGAGCCCCGTGCGTGGTCCCCCCTGGCCCCGGGGTTAGAGGAGCAGGCCAGGGCTGGGCTCCCTGCCCTCTCTCATCAGCCACATGGTTCAGAGGCACGCAGAGGGTCTGCGTGTGAGCAGCCTGGGCTTAGCCGCCTGGCCCGCGTAGTCTCCGCGCGGCCTTGGGGGTCAGGAAGGTGTGGCCTCGTCCCATTCAGTCGTGAAGGAGGCAGAAGCACTGCTGTCCGGTCACTTCCTCGAGGCTCCGGCACTGCCGAGAGGTGGAGCAGGATTCGAATTCCCTTCCGCCCGACGTGAATGTGTTCTCGCCGCTGCCGTCCTGGGTTTAGAGCGCCTGTCCTGGAGGGGTGTGCGGGGGGGTGGGGTGCAGCCTTCCCCGGGAGAGCTGGGGGCAGCGGGGCGGGGTGCACGCCGGCCCTGCTGGTTCCGCCTGGAGTAACTGGTCTCTTGCAGGGAAGTGGTGATGAGTAAGCTAACAGCCTGCTGTAGACGAACTACAAACGTGTCCTACAAATACTCAAAGGTAATCCCCTGCCTCCCCTCTCCCATAACATCGAGCTGGGGACACTGTTGCAAATGCCAGCCAGTAGTGATAAGAAAAACCGAGCCTGACCAGGCGGTGGCGCAGTGGATAGAGTATCAGGTTGGGATGTGAAGGACCCAGGTTCGAAACCCTGAGGTCGTCAGCTTGAGTACAGGCTCACCAGCTTGAGTACAGGGTCGCTGGCTTCAGTGTAGGATCATAGTCAGGACCACATGGTCGGTCACTGGCTTGAGCTCAAAGTCACAGGCTTGGGCAAGGGGTCACCTGCTCTGCTGTAGCCTCCTGTCAAGGCACATATGAGAAAGCAGTTGATGAACAACTAAGGAGCTGCGATGAAGAATTGATGCTTCTCATCTCTCTCCCTGCCTGTCTGTATCTGTTTCTCTTTCCATCTCTCTCTGTCCCTGTCACACACACAAAAAAAAAAAAAAAAAAAAAGAAAGAAAAAAAAATTCACCACCAGCGATCTAAAAATAGAAACGGGAAAGACATCACCAATTGCTTTTAATCTCAGATATGTTTGTCTTTTTCTTCCCTCCCAGTCTTTCTCATTGTGGGTGCAGCTGGTTTCCTTAGGGCATTTCCCATTTAGGTTGCCCCTACTTTTTTTGGCTATTCTAAAATGTCCCTACAGTAAATGTAAGTTTTCGTGCACTTAGCACTTGGATGATTTCCTTTGGGTAAATTTCCGGAAAAGAGGCGTTATTTGGACCGGAGAGCACGAGGATGCTCGTGGCTCGGTGTGCGCTGCCGGCCGCTTCCCAGAAGGCTGAACGCAGACTCCTGCATGAGTCCTCCATGTGGCTCCATGCGTGTCCCCCCGCCCCAGGGCGCCGTGCTCCTGAGGAGCCCCGGGAGGGGCCCGGCCACGCTGGCCCGCTCTCCTGCCCCTCGTGGCTGGTGCTGCCTGCCTGGTTGGGCCTTGGCAGAAGCTGGCAGTGCCAGCCCTCGCCTTCTCTCCCTGGTGGGGGACTGGGGCCATGGTGGTGGTGGCGGGCAGGGGCCGAGGGCCTCCGATGCCAGCGGTTGTGGAAGGAGGGTACCAGAGGAGCGGAACGGGGCCGTCGGCGGGCCCCGCGAGCTCTGCTCTGTCCCCAGCAGGTCAACAAGGAGGAGGAGGTGGATGAGAACGAGACTGAGTGGCTGATGGAAGAGGTCCCGGTGCCGGCCCTGAGGCCCGGGAAGGACGCGCAGGAGAACGGCCACATCACCACCAAGTCCGTGAGAGCCGAGGCCCTCACCTCCCTGCACGCGGATGACCAGGACAGCGAGGACGAGGTCCTGACCATCCCGGAGGTCCGCGTCCACTCGCTCAGAGGCAGCGTCGTGGAGGGTGCCCACCCGATGAGAAACCCGCCGAGGATGATGTTCCCGGACGACCGCGTGGGGCTGGTGAGCGGCGAGCCGGCGCGCTGGGGGCCGCCCAGGGCCGCGATGCTGAAGCCCGGGATCCCCGGTGGCCTGGTGTCCTTCCACGACGACAGCGACGAGGACCTCCTGAACATCTGAGCTCCGGCGCCCGCGCGGGGGGTGGGTGGGTGGGCCGCAGCCCATCCAGGCACCTCCCACCAAATACGATTTCAACTCGATGCTTCTGTCCTATTTGCCTTTAACAAAAACTGTCTCAAAAGGGAAGAATTTCTGTGATAGGAGGAGAGGATGAGGAGGTCCGGCACCGCTCATCCGTGGTTGACCACGTCATGGAATGAGGCACCACTTCCGTTGCCAAAGGGCGGTGCCCGGGGCGGGGTTTTGTCCCAAGTCCTCATTTAAAAGCATGACTGCTGGGCGCTTCATACCACGCGCCCGGGCCAGATGCATCTGGGGACAGGGCTCTTATATGAGAAAAACCCTTGCTGCTTTAGGTGTAGACGGTGTTGACCATTATATTTTAGCATTTACTTCTCTCCTCCTATTTATTGACTTTGACAATTACTCAGGTTTGTGAAAAATAAAAAAAAAACTTAAAAAAAAAAAAAACCCATACAAAACAAACCACCCACCAGGTTCCTCCTGCGGCGGGGCCGTGCCGGTCCCTCCCGCGCTCAGCGGGGAAGCTTGTTGGTGCTGGGATGGCTTCATATAAGATTTTTTTTTTAACTGGTCAATATTGTATCCTCTAAGTTAGAATACTCTTCTGTCTTGTCTCTTTTCCTCTTGGCTTTCTGTTTCTACGGGCACACGCACGTGCATACCCACGCACGTACGGGGTCCCTGAGTGCCTAGGCTTTCCGGGGGGGTTCGCCCACCCCATGCCTTTTAGTCAGTAAACGGCTGCAGCTTTTTGCATGACACCTACAGTCCTAGGTGCACAGAGCACATATATCAGTATTTCTTTTGCCGGCTGATGATTTCAGACCACCCCACCCAAAGATGGATTTTTTGTGTGCGTGCGCGAACGGGTGGAGACGTCAGAGAAGACCTCTCTCTGGGTCTCGCCCCTTCAGGTTCTCATGATACCACCATTACTGTGCTTATTTTTTTAAGAAAAAGTGTTTATCCACCATCCGACCTATATAAGAAGCCTTAATTTGCACAGCGCACGCCACGTGACGGCAGTGGCATGAAAGGCGGGCCGGGTCTCGCCCGGGTGGGACCCCAGCGTGGGGCGGCCGAGGTCGGGCCTCAGGGGGCCGCTGCCCCTCCCCCCACCGCTGTGGGCTCCTTTCTTGGAAGTGTTTAATGGATGATTTTTATTACTCTAGAATTGTACATAGACTCCGCGGTGGTCATATACGGAAAGGCAAACCGCCCTAATGGAATTCATTGGTTTGTACTTGGTTTGGCTGGCTTTATTTGATTTCTACATGAGTATTTTTTAAAATCAATTACTTATCTCTTTTATTTTTTTTCCAATCAAATTTACTGTAATATAAAGTATTCAACAATTTCAATAAAAAAATAAATTATTCACTGGGTGTGGCTGCTTTTGTTCCCCCCTTGGGAGTGAGGCGTGGCCGAGCCCGGGGCCCGCCCGGCTGCCTCTCTGTTCTCCTGTGCCGGTGACAGACATCGGCGTTGGAGCCCGAGCTGCGGTGTCCCCACTGACCCTTCCCGGGCTCTGTTTCTATTTTCTCTCGGGGGGTCATCCCCCCCGTGGGGGCGCGGACTCCGGGTCCATGTCTTCCGGGCCTGGCGTCCTCCCTCCTGGTGAGGGAAGGGCGCGCCAGGCGTCCCCAACTCACCAGGGCCGCTGCGGTGGGCTGGGTCCCGACCCCACCTGGGGCGTCTCTGTGCAGCCCTGTCCCGTGCGGTGGTCTCTCTCACACAGATCCCGAGTCCTCCATCCGAAACCGCTGTCTCGAGAGCTTCCTAGATGATCACCGAAAAGCGGCCGAGCAGAAAGCTGTCCCTCGGCCTCCTAGACCTCTCGGGGTCCGCATCCTTCACTTCACCTGATTTTTTTATTATATTCAGTTGGAGTTAGCTGCTTATTATTTCTTAGGATTTTGCAGTGTTTCTGCTGATGGACACTCTGGGGTCTTCAAAAGGTCTTACGTTAGGACCCAAGGGTCTCTGGTCCTGGGCTTTGTATCCAGGGGGCTAGGCTCCAAGCCACCTCCTTCCTAAGATGCAGGAAGCCTTCCTGGTCATGAGGGGGCACGTGCAGGCACCTGGCGACCCTGTTGGCAACTCAATAGCAGGGAAGTTCTGTGTCTGCAGCCCGGGCTGCCTGCCCTAGGGCACAGCTCCTGGCTCTTCTGTCCAGAGCAGAAGGGACCATGGCCTGTGGGAGGCACTTGTTTTGACCCTTAAGTACAGTGTGTCCGTAAAGTCATGGTGCATTTTTGACCAATCACAGGAAAGCAACAAAAGATGATAGAAATGTGAAATCTGCACCAAATAAAAGGAAAACTCTCCCAGTTTCATACCTATTCAGTGCAGATTTTTTAGGGTTCCTCAGGTAGCTATCCTGTATAGCCTCTACAGACTCGTCACTGACTGATGGCCTACCAGAACGGGGTTTCTCCACCAAACTGCCGGTTTCCTTCAACTGCTTATCCCACCGAGTAATGTTATTCCTATGTGGTGGCGCTTCGTTATAAACGCGCCGATATTCACATTGCACTTTGGTCATGGATTCGAATTTAGCGAGCCACAGAACACCCTGAACTTTCCTCTGTACCGTCCACATCTCGACTGGCATGGCCGTGGGCTGCTCCGCTGTATACACGGTGTTACGTCATCATCTGCACATGCTGCCACATCATCCCACAGAAACTGGGAGGGTTTTCCTTTTATTTGGTGCAGATTTCACATTTCTGTCGTCTTTTGTTGCTTTCCTGTGACCGGTCAAAAGTGCACCGTGACTTTACGGACACACTAGACCAGGGGTTCCCAAACTTTTCACACAGGGGGCCAGTTCACTGTCCCTCAGACCGTTGGAGGGCCAGACTATAAAAAAAACTATGAGCAAATCCCTATGCACACTACACATATCTTATTTTAAAGTAAAAAAAAACAAAATGGGAACAAATACAATATTTAAATTAAAAAACAAGTAAATTTAAATCGACAAACTGACCAGTATTTCAATGGGAACTATGCTCCTCTCACTGACCACCAATGAAAGAAGTGCCCCTTCCGGAAGTGCGGCAGGGGCCGGATAAATGGCCTCGGGGCCGCATGCGGCCTGCGGGCCTTAGTTTGGGGACCCCTGCACTAGACAATCTAGAGAGTTTTTCAACCGCAGATCTGCAGACCGGTTTGCCAGAAATTTCATGCTGGTGCGTGAAAAGAGTTAACCACTCTGATGTCGTCCGGTTATACACCCAATGATCTCAGTTGATTTTGCTTATGCTTAGTGTGATTTCTGTCTACGTGATGGTCCCCAAGTTGAAAAGGGTTGAAACCACTGATCTCGATTAGGTAACCAAGACCATCTCTAGCCGTAAGTCCCTGAAAACAGGGTAATGTCCTTGACAGCTGTTGTGCCAGGGAGTTTTAGGAAAACATGCCCTGACAGCAAATAGGGATCAGACCATTGTCTGAGACGTGGTTGTACTGATAAGATCAAAACATTTTAAATCAATTTAAAATTTTTTATTGATAAGATTGCCACCTGGGCGTTAAAAACCATGCTTTGGGGGTTGTCCCGTCCTGTACGTGGGTTGAGGAAGTGATGGCAGGGAGGTCTTGCCTCTCTCCTTGGAGACCAGGTCACTGGGGACCGTGTGCGTGTCGGGGGCAGGCGGCGTGGACACGGTGAGAGTCACAGCACTGTCTCAGCGTCTGCAGACGCCCCCGGCTCTGAAAGACACCCGCACTGCTTCCTCTCCAGCTGGGCTTCCTCGACTTGGGTTTGGCCTCTCGTGCCCTCCAGCCAAACTTGGGGTGTGCCCTGGAAGAAGGGGGTGCCCGGGCGTCCCCACAAAGCCGTTTCGAGTTCAGGGCAGCAGCCAGAGGGCTGGGAGAGGCAGGGCTGCAGCAGGCCTGGAACTCGAAGTGTCGGGGAAGTCACGGTCAGGACCAGGCACTTGCCTGATGGCGCTGAGAAGTGAGGAAGGACCATGTTTGGTTTGGAACCAGGAAATGGGAGAAGGGAGGGGCTGTGACAGACAGCTGAGGGGCGGGGCTGGGTGGGGCCTGACCCTAGGGATCCCAGACTGGGAGGAAGTAAAAATGATTTTTCTTCAAGATAGTGGGCAGGTGAGGCCAAAGGGAGGCTTGTGAGGTGCTTGTTAACTCGTCATTCTTGGCCTCTTTTCCTTTTTTTTTTTTTTTTTTTTTTTTTGCATTTTTCTGAAGCTGGAAACAGGGAGAGACAGTCAGACAGACTCCCGCATGCGCTCGACCGGGATCCACCCGGCACGCCCACCACCATGGGGCGACGCTCTGCCCACCAGGGGGCGATGCTCTGCCCATCCTGGGTGTCGCCATGTTGCGACCAGAGCCACTCTAGCGCCTGAGGCAGAGGCCACAGAGCCATCCCCAGCGCCTGGGCCATTTTTGCTCCAATGGAGCCTTGGCTGCGGGAGGGGAAGAGAGAGACAGAGAGGAAGGTGCGGCGGAGGGGTGGAGAAGCAAATGGGCGCTTCTCCTGTGTGCCCTGGCCAGGAATCGAACCCGGGTCCTCCGCACGCTAGGCCAACGCTTTACCGCTGAGCCAACCGGCCAGGGCGCTGGCCTCTTTTCCTAATTGGTGTTTGGACCAGTTTGCCAATCAAATTCCATACATTTCTAATTTAAAATAGAAACACTGTTGGAGGAAAGTGAGGTTGAAGGAAGAGTCCCATTGGTGGCCCCTGTCCTCGGTTGCTTCTGCCCTTGGTCACTGTGATTGCCTGGGGTGTTGCAGCCACCTCCGTGTGCACCTGCAGCAGGGCCGGGAGGGGGACGGGAGCCGTGCAGGCGAGGTGAGGGTCCCTTGGTCACTGGAGGGAGTGGGGCAGCTGCTTTCTCCACCGAACAAGGAGCACTGTGTGTGTGGGGGTCAGGTCTGGCCTGCACTGGCCACCGGGGAGCTGGGGACAGGCACACACTGGCTTTCTCTTCGTGATGTGTTGGAGACAGAACCTTCGCACCCCACGCAGAGGACTCAGGCGGGAGAGCTGGCACGCGTGGGGCCTGTAGTGTGAGGAGAACCCAGCAGCTCCGACTGGGCGTCTCCTTTACCCGCTCCCATGTCGCTCTGACGTTTCTGGTTCACAGATGTCTGGGTTTATTTACCCACAAGCAAATCTCTGTGACATCGGCCGGGCGTCCTACACTTGACCTTGGTTCTGACCCTGTCCACCTGGTGCTGGCATCAGATCCCACGGCGAAGGCCTCAGTCCCATGAGGCTGTGCCCCACCCTCTTCAGATGCCAAGCACACCTAATAGGTCCCCAGATTCCCACAGTTCTGCCCAATTTGGCTGCACACTGGGGTTCCCATGACCCCCCTCCCTCCCTCTTGGATTTGATTATTTGCAAGAGCAGCTCCCAGATCGCAGGGTGACACTCACTGATGTTGACCAGTTTCTTGAAGGACGTGATAAAGGACACAGATGAACAGCCCGGTGAAGGCAGGGAGGCAGAGCGGCAGGTGGGGAGGGCCCCAAGCACAGGGGCTTCTGTCCCGGGCAGTACGGCCGCGTCCTCCCAGAGCGGAGATGCTCGCTGTCCAGGAGCTAGCTCTGAGCCTGTGCCGCCCGGATTCTCAGGGAGGCTGCCGGACGTGGGCATGGCCAGCCTCTAACTCCACCTCTCGCCCCTCTCCCTTCTCATGAGAACGGGGTGGGGGGTGGGCAGGATTCCAACCTTCTAATCATGGTCTTTCCTGTGACCAGAAGCATCAAGGAGCCCACCAGAGTCACTTCAGAAAACACTATCACCCAAGGGTTTCGGGAGCACGGTGCCCGAACCTGGAGGCAGACGCTGAGACAGACGGTGTCCTCCATCTCACCGGGCGGTGCTGAGCGTGCCGGGGACTACCTGGGAGAGCGCCTCTGCCCCTCCCCCACTCTCCCTGCCAGGGCTCACCCGCAGGCCAGTGTGTGTGTGTGTGGGGGGGGGTCTCAGAGCCGCCCTCCCCTCAGGGGAGCCAGCTCCTGGTGCCCAGAGATAAGTCCTAGAAACAAAAGGGCACCCTGTGCATGTGCCTTTGTCCACTTCTCTGTCCCTCCTGTGTGCACACGGAGGGGCCCACCCTTAATGTCATATGTCCTCTAGGGCTGACGTGTGGGGTGGGAGTGTCTCTTGCCTAGTGTCCCTTTGCTGCCTCCTATCAGCAGCCCTGGTCTGGGCCCCAGGGTCCCACGTCTGTGACCAGAAGGCTCCGTGGTCACTTCTCAGGGTTCAGGTTGTTCACAGCAGCTGGCAGCCTCCCCAGGGAGGCAGTGGCACCGGGGTGGTTCCACATGGGTCCTGGAAAACCCCGCCATTCTGGGTCCAGTGGGGACAGCGGGAAATGGTTCTCACATCCTGGTCAGTCCCGTGCACAACGCCCCACCCGTCACTACCCAGGTCCCTGCTTGCTTCCTGTGGACAAGCCCCCTCCCCATGCTCAGCTGGGGGCCCCTCGTGGTGAACGGTGGGAACAGGATGTGAGAGGTTCTGCCTGTGTTTGGGGGAAGGGGTGGAGGGCCAGACTGCCGGCCCCAGCTCTGCCCCGTGGTGAGCAGACCGCGTGCTCTGCCGGCCCCGAGGAGGCCAGGTGGCCCGGGATGAGGGCCTGGAGCCTTGGTGGCCTGGCCGCCCCAGGCTGCCCCCTGTCTCCTGTCCCCACGTGTACTCAGGACACAGACATCAGGACGGAGGCATCTGGGCCACCTACTGCCTGCCCCCCCTCCCGCCTTTCCTCCTCATCTGTCGGCCCTCCTGTCCCCTGTCACTAGCCGGGTATAAGATTTATGTCGGGCTGAGGGCCAGGTGGGGGCCTCCCTAGTGCCCTCTGCCTGCAGCTGTTCCTTTTATGAATCACCCCCCTCCCCGTGGATTGTAAGCCATTTGTAATTAGGGACTGCCCCATCTCGGTGTCCCTGCTGGAAATGTGCAGGAACTGGGTGGATATTTGTTGAGTCAACAAATGAAGCAACATGCAAGCCAGTGAGCAAACACAGCTGCACAGACTGAGCGCTCTTGCTGTGTAGCAGTTCAAGTTCAGTGACAGTGTGAGCTTGGCAAGTTGTTACCTCCTGAAGCCTCTGTTTTCCCAGGTGTGCATGGGACAGACGAACAGACAGACAGCATCTGTGTTGGAGGCGGTTGGGAGGAGAACTTGGGGACCGCACGATTGAGCCCCGAGCAGGCGCTCCAGAGAGACGGCTGAGGTCGTCACCCTGACGGTCACGGTTTAGCTGCTGACCATGGGGGTCGTGTGTGGCTCCCTTTTCCATGAGATTCTGGCCTTTGGACCCCTGAGGGACAAACTGGAAGGGAAACACTGGCCTGGCAGTGGTGTGCTTGGAAGCCAGGCCGCGCCGGGGGTGGGAGACGGCTAGTTAAAGGGGTGTGAACAGGGGCGGGGGTGTCACAGTCCCTGTGACTGGGCCTCATGGTCAGTTTGGCGTCTTTGATTCATCTGGATGATAAAAGAAGCTTTTAAACAGAGCTCTCGGAAGGGCCCCGGCACGCTGGGGTTGACATGGGCACTGTGGCACTGTCCTCTTGCTCTGAGGGACCCCTGTTCAGGAGAATTAGAACCTCAGCCCTGCTGACCTGCTTCCTGGCCACACAAACAACTTGGCAGTCACCCCCTGCCTTCCATCGGTGCCCGAGGCTGGTGCCTCAGGGTAAAAGGTTATTCCCAGTGGGTGGCATCTAGGTTCATAATGCTTAGACAGCAACTTAATTTCAAACCAGCCCACTGCGGAGAAACCCACAGGGGACGTTGACCCTGGCCGCTGCAGCGAAGCGGGTCCGGCCAGAGCGATGAGGTGCCAGCCCAGCCATGTCCACCGTGGACGACGCTCTGGAGCAGGTCGGGGAGTTCGGCTGGTTCCAGAAGCAGGCCTTCCTGGCCCTGTGCCTGCTCTCCGCCGCCTTCGCCCCCATCTACGTGGGCATCGTCTTCCTGGGCTTCACCCCCGACCACCGCTGCCTGAGCCCCGGCGTGGCCGAGCTGAGCCGGCGCTGTGGCTGGAGCCCGGCCGAGGAGCTGAACTTCACGGTGCCCGGCCCCGGGCCGGCGGGCGACGCCTTCCCCCGCCACTGCCGCAGCTACGAGGTGGACTGGAACCAGAGCGCCCTGGGCTGCGTGGACCCGCTGGCCGGCCTGGCCACCAACAGGAGCCACCTGCCGCTGGGCCCCTGTCGGCACGGCTGGGTGTACGACACGCCTGGCTCCTCCATCGTGACCGAGGTGAGGGCAGGCCCTGCGTCTGGGGGCACGGGTGGGCTTCAGGGGCAGGGATGAAATGGCAAACCCTGTGAGGCTCAGGCTCACGTCGGGGAAGGGGGCGGGCGAGAGCTACGTGCAGCGAACACTCCGCCCGTGCCGGTCCCGTCCTGGGCACTCCGCCTTCTGCCCTGTTGAAGCCCCTGCAGACTCTGGTCTTCCAGGAGGAAATGGCCAGAGAGGCCACTGCAAGCCAAGCGCTGCTGGACTGCTTGGACATGGGTCTCCGGGGAGGCTGGGGTTCCCTTTCTTTCTGTCCCCCACCCCCTGGCTTCTCCAAGACTCTGCAGAGTTCACCTGGAGCCCAGCTTCCTCATGTCAGAATAGTGAGTCTCAGGAATCGTGGACATGTGACAGCTTCACGCTGACCACTGAGGGGGCGTGGAAGCTGCCCTGGCTTGGGCGTCAGCCGGTTTGAACCCCAGCCAAGCCTGGGCCAGCTGAGCGTCCCTGCGTGAGCTGCTCAGCCTCTCTGAGCTTCTGTCTCCTCACCGGGAAGCCAGGGGTGACAATGACCTGCCTCTCAGGGTCGTGGAGTCCGGCTGAGTCCCGGGCAGGTGCTGACCAGACAAGAGCCGGGTTACCCGGGCGGCCCCACTGATGGCGCGAGGGGCGGGGCCGTGGTGTCGAGGTCCTTGCTCGCATCGTTTAATGGGTTGTATGAGCATGTCGCTCTCAGAATATTTTAGTAAAAGGCCAGCAGATTGTTCTTTTCCCCTTCATGGACCCTTTTGAAACTGCTGCACTGTCACAAGTGTGGGCACTTGGAAGTGGGCGTCGTGGTCAATTGGCGAAATCACAGGCCAGACAGAACCTGTGCAGAGGGTGGACTGAGGAGGGCTTCCCGGAAGCCAGTGGTAACCGTGGTTTCAGTGTTGACACATTTGGGGGCAGTTACTGGGGGAAGGCTGAGTTGCAGGTGCTGGTGCAACGTGCCTTTTGTCATTGCAAGAACACCTGGCCTTCACAGCGTCCTCCGGAGACGAGAGAACTGGCTAGATGGCTCGCCACCCAGGGGCCCTGAACTGAGTACTCCCTGCGCCTCTAGAAGCAGCAGAAGATGGGGCGCTTTTTGTCCTCTGTGCCTGAGACCTGCCCTGCCCATGAAGGGTCAGAGGCGATTGTCCATCCTGTGGTTCGATAAGGGGGCTCTGAGCCGTCCTCTGTCTGGACCTGGGCTTGGTGTGTGTGTGTGCAGGGGGGACAGAGAAGAGGAGATTCCCTCCAGGGGTTTGCAGCCCGGGGGGAGGCTGGATGGTGAGAATAAGACCACATGTGGTCAAAGGCAGAGGGGCCGGTTGGCTCTAAGGGGGGGGGGGCTTAGCTGCTGAGCTGTTCCCAGGCCTCTTCTGAACGAAGGGGGCGTTTCAGTGGCATAGTGAGGAGCAGGGACAGCATGGGGCAGGGGAGTGGGAGCTGGGGTTCGGGGGAGAGGGAGATGTGTACCTTCAGGGAGCAAGGAGTTGTGGAGTTGTTAACTTGAGTAGATTTCAGAGTCCTATATAGTAGTCACGGGGGGCCCTGGCCAGTTGGCTCAGTGGTAGAGCGTCAGCCTGGCATGCGGAAGTCCCGGGTTCGATTCCCGGCCAGGGCACACAGGAGAGGCAACCATCTGCTTCTCCACCCCTCCCCCTCTCCTTCCTCTCTGTCTCTCTCTTCCCCTCCCGCAGCCGAGGCTCCATTGGAGCAAAGATGGCCCGGGCGCTGGGGATGGTTCCGTGGCTTCTGCCCCAGGCGCTAGAATGGCTCTGGTCACGACAGAGGGATGCCCCGGATGGGCAGAGCATCGCCCCCTGGTGGGCATGCCGGGTGGATCCCGGTCGGTCACATGCGGGAGTCTGTCTGCCTCCCCATTTCCAACTTCAGAAAAATACAAAAAAAAAAAAAAAAAAAGTAGTCACAGGGGACGGTGAGGGAAACATCTCACCTTCTGGCCAGAGCACAGGGTCCTCATGTAAGTAAGGTCAGCAGGTAAAACACAGGGCACCCAGTGAAACTAGAATTCAGGTAAAAAACAACAAACACTTTTTTAGGATAATTATGTCCCAGATAGCGCATGATTTTTGATATTGATAACGAAGGCTGGGAGTACAAATACCGCACGAGGCATACTTACACTAAACATAAAGTGATGTTTATCTCAATTCAAGTTCAACTGGGCACTCTTCCCCCCCCCCCTAAATCTGGTAACCCTACCTTTGTGTCAGACAAGGGAGTTTGGTCTTGTTTAGTAGCAGAGCGGGAGGACCCTACCTGGACCTTGGCACTGGCCTGGGCACTACAGTGGTGGTGGGGTCTTCCCCAGAGGGAGGAGGTGGCTGAGAAGTGAGCCCCAGTGAGAAGTGTCAACCACCATGGTTGTCACAAGAACAGGAGGAAAAGCCATTTAAAAGAAACAACCTGGGCCCTGGCCGGTTGGCTCAGCGGTGGAGCGTCGGCCTGGCGTGCAGGGGACTCGGGTTCGATTCCCGGCCAGGGCACATAGGAGAGGCGCCCATTTGCTTCTCCGCCCCCACCCCCTCCTTCCTCTCTGTCTCTCTCTTCCCCTCCTGCAGCCAGGGCTCCATTGGAGCAGGGATGGCCCAGGCGCTGGGGATGGCTCCTTGGCCTCTGCCCCGGGCGCTGGAGTGGCTCTGGTCGCGGCAGAGCGACCCCCCGGAGGGGCAGAGCGTTGCCCCTGGTGGGCATGCCGGGTGGATCCCGGTCGGGCGCATGCGGGAGTCTGTCTGGCTGTCTCTCCTCGTTTCCAGCTTCGGAAAAATACAAAAAAAAAAAAGACACAATCTGGTGGGGGCTGGGGAGGAGGAGGGACCCAATTTGTCCGAGGGTTCTGGCTTGGGGGTGATGGGCAAATGGAGGCTGGAACACAGGAGAGGTAGCAGGTGGGACAGGTAGGAGGTTGGGGAGGTGGTGGCCTTGGTGGTGGTAGCTGTCATGGAGAGGAGAGGACAGATGCCACAGGAGCTAACGAGCTTTATAAAGTGATCTGTGAGCTTCCAAGTGCCCCCCAAATCTAGGTGTTGGTGACAACCGAGAGTCCAGGAAATACTGACAGAGAGGAGAGGAGGGGGTGGTTGTAGGAGAAAGATTTGGGGGGCGGGCAGGGACAGGCTGCATTTGAAGGGCAGTGAGACTCATCCAGAGGTATGGAGGTGCTGAGACAGAGGGGGGCCTCAGGTCAGGGGGTCAGGAGAAGTGGCTCCCGGAAAGAACAGGCTCTCTGCCCACTGCTGCCAAACCGCCAGTCTCCACCCCCATCCCGAGCTGGGGCTCACTCCTGGGGAATTCACCTTAGTCATTCATTTTTGCAGAAATAACCTTTAACTTGGCCTTGCCTTGGATGTTGGAACTTGCTGCAGGGAGGACAGTGGGCCAAGTGTTAGCATGCCCAGGGCTTCACGCCCTGGGGACACCGGGCGGAGGGAGAAGGAATGTGCGGTTCCTGCCCCGTGACACCCCCCCAGGAGGCCCTGCCCTCTCTCAGCTTCAGCTCCAGCCAGCACCCCACACAGGCCCAGCGGGCACCTGACCTTGAGCGTGAGCTCAAGGTGAGAGCCGTGCTTACATCACTGTTTCCAGACTTGTCTGATCCTGGGGTCACCTGGACTCCAACTCGTAACCTGCTGAGACCTGATTCTTGGGACGCTGCCCCCTGATTTACAGACTGTCCTGACACAAGGCTCTGGCCCTGGTAAACCCAGTAGAAATAGTGGTCTGGTATAGGGCCCCGTAGGGAGTGCAGGCTTCTCCCATATTTCTTCTTCTTCTTCTTTTTTTTGTATTTTTCCGAAGTTAGAAGCAGGGAGGCAGAGAGACAGACTCCCGCATGTGCCTGACCTGGATCCACCTGGCACGCCCACCCGGGGGCAATGCTCTGCTCCTCTGGGGCGTTGCTCCATTGTGGCCAGAGCCATTCTAGTGCCTGAGTTGGAGGCCATGGAGCCATCCTCAGCGCCCTGGCCAACTTTGCCTTGGCTGCGGGAAAGGAAGAGAGAGACAGAGAGAAAGTAGAGGGGGAAGTGTGGAGAAGCAGATGGGTGCTTCTCCTGTGTGCCCTACTGGGAATTGAACCTGAGACTTCCACACGCTGGGCCGATGCTCTACCACTGAGCCAACTGGCCAGGGCCCATATTTCTTATTAGAAAACTAATCCATTGGCCACATTGTCCTTTGATAACCAACTGTCACAGGCAGAGCACTTGACAACACCTTCTTGAATTAAGAGAGGAGGCACATAATAATACTGAGATTCACCAGAAACCTTGAACTTAACTTATGAGAACGTGGTGAGAGAAGAGGAGGTGAAAGCCTTTTGTGCGTTCTGCATTGACTTTGTTTGGAGAGGGGCTGGAAGGTGACGTTTGACGAACAAATGTCCCTGTATTTTCGGCCTCTGCAGTTTAACCTGGTGTGTGAGGACTCTTGGAAGGTGGACCTCTTTCAGTCCTGCGTGAACTTGGGCTTCTTCCTGGGCTCCCTGGGCACTGGCTACATTGCGGACAGGTATGTAAAGGTCGATCCAACTAAACATGGTGCCAACACCATAAAGGGAATGGATTTTCAGGGCCAGTGGTGGAAGGCTATGGCCAGTTGGAATCTCTTGCAGAAGCTGATGGAGATAAAATGGTAGCTAGTGTCTTAGGTCCCTGTGGGAGGCAATATGGAGAAAGGTACAGAGGTTTAGGGTGGATTTCAGAGGTCGAAACTGCATGCGTATTGTATAGATGGGGCTGAGAGTAGTGGGGACAAGGCCAAGGTATATGCTTCCAGCAAGTGCCTGGGGGCAGGGCCATCTTTTGAGGTGGGTCCAGGTGGGCTGGGAACAGACTTTGTTGCAGCTGTCTGTAGGAGAAGGGGAAGGAAAAGCATGATGAATCCTGTCTTAAACGTGTTAGGATGATGTGTTCAGAGTAGCCCGTGAGACATGGAAGAGATGTCAAGTAGGCAGTTGGATGAGTTGGGCTCAGAAGAGAGGTGTGGGCTAGAGTTATATATTTGGGACTTGGCACCAGCAATTGGTGTTTAAAACTATACCCCATGTTTGAGATAAGCTAGAGGGTATATAGAGTTTCAACATGTAGACGTTGGTAGGGGAGGAGTTGCTGGTGAAGGAGATTTAGAAAAAATGACAGCAAAACAGAAGATCAACCACTTACTGGGCTAGTGTGCTGCTACAGAGGATGAGGGAGGGGCCTGGCCGAGGAGGAGTGGCCAAATCTGTGTGGCATGGCTGCCACAAGTACCCATGGTGAGGACAATGCCAGTGGAAGGTTGAAGAACGGGAGGTGATAAATTAGTTTGTGCCCTGGCCAGTTGGCTCAGTGGTAGAGCGTTGGCCTGGCATGTGAAAGTTCTGGGTTCGATTCCCAGTCAGAGCGCACAGGAGAAGTGACTAGTTGCTTCTCCACCCTCCCCCTCCCTTCATTTTTTCTTCTTCTCCTGCAGCCATGGCTCCAGTGGTTGGAGAAAGTTGGCCCTGGGCACTGAGGATGGCTCCATAGCCTTGCCTCAGGAGCTAGAATAGCTTGGTTGCCGAGCAACAGAGCAGTGGCCCCAGATGGGCAGGGTGTGTGGGGACAACTCTTTAAAACAAGTTGGTTGTGAAGGACAGCTAGAAAAAGGGAAGCACTGGAGAGGTGAAGGGCCCAGGGTGAAGAGGATGTCATCATGGAGGGAGTGAGGGACCAGAGGGCGTAGGCAGGGCTGGGCCTGAGAGCAGCAGGTGGAGGAGTCTTTGGTAGGTGACACAGGGGAAAGATGGAGGAGAAGGACGCTGGTGCCATTACGTCTGCACATGCTGAGTGAGCCGTTTATTTAGTGAAGGATCAGAAGGGTATTGGCTGGTGAGGCGGTGGCACGGGGGGAGGGGATAGACATGGAGTATCCACACGAAATGACGTGGAGTCTAGGAAGGGGGATTGCGGGGCACAGCAGAGAACCTGCTGGGCTGAGGTGGGGGTCCCGCGTGTGGGTGGGCGGGCGCACTGTGACCGGATGTGTGGGCGGGCACACTGTACCAGGATGTGTGGGCGGGCGCACTGTGACCGGATGTGTGGGCGGGCACACTGTACCAGGATGTGTGGGCGGGCGCACTGTGACCGGATGTGTGGGCGGGCGCGCTGTGACCGGATGTGTGGGCGGGCGCGCTGTGACCGGATGTGTGGACGGGCGCGCTGTGACCGGATGTGAGGTGGATACCTCGCTGCCTGTCTCCCCTCCAAGAATTTGGGACAAGAATTTAAAGATCCACCCAGACATGACGCTGGGATGAAGGCTTATGAAATAATTTGCTCAAAAGAAAGGAAAAATTATCCTCAATGGTTATGCTGTTAGAACTGAGTATTTTCCCAGAAAAACTTTTTTTTTTTTTTTTTTTTTTCGGTATTTTTCTGAAGCTAGAAACCGGGAGAGACAGACTCCCGCATGCGCCCGACCGGGGATCCACCCGGCACGCCCACCAGGGGGCGACGCTCTGCCCACCAGGGGGCGATGTTCTACCCCTCCAGGGCGTCGCTCTGCCGCTGCGACCAGAGCCACTCTAGCGCCTGGGGCAGAGGCCAAGGAGCCATCCCCAGAGCCCGGGCCATCTTTGCTCCAATGGAGCCTCACTGCAGGAGGGGAAGAGAGAGACAGAGAGGAAGGAGAGGGGGAGGGGTGGAGAAGCAGATGGGTGTTGCTCCTGTGTGCCCTGGCCGGGAATCGAACCCGGGACTTCTACACACCAGGCTGACGCTCTACCACTGCCAGAAAAACTTTTATGACCGTTGATAAAGAGTTACTATGTGCGGGGAAAGCCTGGCTTCTGGTGCCCTCTGTTAAATGCTGTTAATGATCAGACAGTCTGTTAAACACGAAGGCCGTGAGAGGCCACCCACCCTTTGCCGAGATGCTGTATGCTGAGGGACCCGGAGTCCTCTTTAAAGTGATTTCATTCACCCCAAAAGTGCCACTGCTTACTGAGGACAGATGAGGTGGGCCTTGAGGTGGGACAGTGACATCCGACAGACCCCAAGGTCCCTCAGGAAAGCAGTAGTGGTGTGTGTCCTGATCAGGACCCTTGTGCCCCTCCGACCCTGAAGATGCGACACCCTGCCTCCCCTCCCTGTCTCCTCGCCTCTCAAGGTTTGGCCGTAAATTGTGTCTCTTGGCCACCGCCCTGGTCAGCTCGGTCTCGGGCATCCTCATGGCCGTGGCACCGGACTACATCTCCCTGCTGCTCTTCCGCCTGCTGCAGGGGCTGGTCAGCAAGGGCAGCTGGACGGCTGGCTTCACCCTGCGTAAGTGTCGCCGGCCTGGTGCTTCTGTGGGTTTAAGGAAACACGGAGGCCGGCAAGTGGAGTAGAATGGGAAGGGGCCAGACGTGGAGGTGGGCGTTTTAGGGGCAGGGGACGTTGGTGGGGTCTGGAGAAATTGTGTGACTCTAGTTGCATTCGTTGTCTCTGTGTCTGGGGCAGGACTTGGTGTCCGATGGTCTCCCTTCTTTCTTTCTTTTCTTTTTTCCTCCCCTTCCCTTTCCTTCTTCTTTCTTTCCTTCTTCCCTTCCCTTCCCTTCCCTTCCCTTCTCTCCATCTTTCCTTCTTTCTTTTCACGTCTGAGAGACACATAAGGTCCCTCTCCGTCTCCTTTATTGAATCCTCTTGTCCCCAAGCCTTCCATGTGGCAGGACCCAGAACCTGTCCTCGCCCACCCCCAAACCTGTCCCACCTGCAGATCCAGCACCTCGGTCTGCAGAGTGTCCTCCTCCCGCCCCTGCGGCCAGGTGTCCTGCAGTCAGCATCAGCTCCCAGTCACCTTCCTTCTCACAGGACCCTTCAACCCCGGGGTCCATCCCCTGCCGGCTCCCCACGCCTTGGACTCACTTCCCCGGTGACTTGCTGCTGTCTGTCTCTCCTCCTCGCGTCTTTCTCAGATTTCACCCACGAGGCCCACCCACCCTTCTCTGCAAGGTCGCCCCCTCCACCCACAACCCTTCTGATTCCGCTTCCGGCCGGCGTTGAACCCTGTCCCTCCATCACACCTACTGATTCTGCCCGGGCACCTAATTGACTCGCTTGCCCTGTGTGTTATCTGCCGTCTCTTACGAAGATGCGAGGTCACAAAGCAGGGTCCTCCCCACGGAGTTCATGATGAATCCCAACACCCAGGACAGGACAGGCCCCTGGTGGACACTCACAGATATCTGTCAAATTAGTGAACACTCCTGGGGCCGTGATGAATGCTCTAGGTCAGTTTGGAGCTTGTAGGAGGGAGGCTTTGGGGTGGGGGGAGCCCGTAGACAGGTGATGAGAACCACGGACAGCCAAGGAGGGGCTGGGAAGGGGACAGCTAGAGAGAAGCAGGGATGGAACCGCGTGGTGTGTCCTGGGCAGGCTGAGGGCTACCAGCAGGATGTGGGAGGCCAGTGGGGCGTGAGCCTGGTGGTCACCTGAGAGCAGGGGAGCGGTGGGAGGAGTCCGGTGGTCACCTGGGGACAGGGGAGCGGCAAGAGGAGTCCGGTGGCGGGGCCGGGGCTCCTGAGAGGGCGGGGGAGGACCCGGGGGTCACCTGGGGGCAGGGGAGTGCAGGAGGAGTC
Source organism: Saccopteryx leptura (assembly GCF_036850995.1). Taxonomy (NCBI): domain Eukaryota; kingdom Metazoa; phylum Chordata; class Mammalia; order Chiroptera; family Emballonuridae; genus Saccopteryx; species Saccopteryx leptura. The sequence continues at coordinate 8,357,713 of NC_089505.1, read as the reverse complement.
CGGTGGCGGGTCCTGTATTTGAGGAGCCCGGGCAGTGACTGTCTCCTGTTTCAGTCACAGAGGTCGTGGGCCCGGGCTACAGAAGGACGGTGGCGATCCTGTACCAGGGGGCCTACACGGTGGGGCTTGTGCTGCTCTGCGGGCTGGCCTACGCCCTACCCCACTGGCGGGAGCTGCAGCTGGCCGTCTCCGTGCCCACCCTCCTCTGCCTCTTCTACCACTGGTACTGTGCTTCTGGGTCCCGGGACCATGCTCAGGTCGCTGAGGACCTCGGCCACCACACGGGCCAGCCCCCAAAGGTGGTGGCGGCCGCATGTACTGCCTTTTGTGCCGCTTGGGTTCCTGATGTTACAGGCTGGTCCTCGTTCTGCGGGGAGCTGCCCTTAAACAGGGTCTCTTTAGACTTGCGCCCTGCGAGACAAAGGTGACGCTCTAAGTCAGGTAGACATCCACCCGGCCGCGCAGCAGGCATTAGCTCATGATGGAATGAATGAGTAAATGAAGGAACGAATGAGTGAAACGTTCTCTGGGGAGTGTGCACCCTGCTCAGCCCAGGTGAGGTGTTACTGTTATTACCTGTGAGCGCTCGGCAGGGTCAGGAGGAAGAAGTGAGACAGATGAGTTGTTACTGTGGGAGGGGTATGGGGGTGTGGAGAGAGAGGCAGAGAGAACTATCTCATCTATGTACCTGTCGTCACCGTTTGGCTGAGGGCAGATTTTATCCGTGGGTGTCACTCAGGGGACCCCATCTCTGTCGATGAAGGCTGGCCCCTATGTGCTGTGCATTTACGTTCAGGAAGAGCCTGCCTTCTCCTCGTCAGTGTGAAATGGGCTGTCTGGCTGGAAAGGCCCCCCACGGCCGCATCTGAATGGTGGGGCATAGTGAGGGCTTTGTCAGCACGTTTTCAGCAGACCTTACGCCCGAGATTCCCGATATTTGGGTTGTGGCATCCTTGCCCCATTTGAAAGAGACAGCGTGGTGGCCATCTGATGTTCGGGGACAGTGGATACAGTTCTTTTGGGGAGATTCTGAGGTCTGTTCAGCATGGAGACAGCCTGCTGTGACCCAAGGGCAGGGGACATGTGAGCATCTGTTATGTGTGAGCGACTTCCCAGGGGGACAGGCTCCCGGCTGCGGGGGGGGGGGGGGACGGACGGATCCCTGCACCGTGGGGCGAAGGCGACAGGGAAAAAGTGACTCACAGAGCCCCTGAGTGACCCTCCTGGGCCACGGCCCCCAGCTGCTTTAGCTGAGGAATGACAGTCCCAGTGTCAGGGGGGCGGGCTGCTCTGATGAGGGCTTAACACCAGGCGAGCTCAGGGGACAATGCCACGTCCTGGTGACCTGGGTCCTCAGGTGTCTGCCCGAGTCTCCCCGATGGCTGTTACTGCAGAAGAGAAGCGCTCAAGCCATCAAGATAATGGACCGCATCGCCCAAAAGAACGGCAGACTGCCGCCCGCTGACCTAAAGGTGACAAGCTCGCCAGGGGTTCTCGTGTCACCGGGTTTTGGCTTGGGCCTGTGGCTGAGAAAGTGCCGGGTGGGGGGCTTCCTTGGGGAGTGGGGTGGGGGCACTGGCGGAGTCTGGGGCAGCAGGAGTGCGGCCACAGTGATGGCGTTGTAGGGGCGTCTCTGAGGGCCTTTCCTGCTCACGGCCGCTGGGATGCGGCGATGTTCTGACCCCCCCCCAGATGCTCTCTCTCGAAGAGGAGGTCACCGAGACGCGGAGCCCGTCGTTTGCCGACCTGTTCCGCACGCCACAGCTGAGGAAGCACACTGGCATCCTGATGTACCTGTGGTAGGGGCCCCCTTCTCCTGCTTCCCGGGGACAGACGGACGGAGCCACCCACGCCTGGGGGCCAGCCGGGGCCAGCAGGACGCCGCAGGGGGCGGAAGGAGCTTGGGAAGGAATTGAAGATGCTTTCTGAGTGGTCAGAAGGACGTCCTTGTCTGTCCCTTGAGGACTGAGTAGTGCAGGAAAGCCCTCATTTCAGTCAGCGGAGGATCTGACCTGTGAGAGGTCGATGGTCAGACGGGTGAGACAGACGGAGGTTGCTCAAGGTTGCCCCCCACCCTGCACGCCTCCCCTTTGGGGACAGCTGCGTCTTGGCTTAGCCTCGGAGCGTGTGGTGGGTCCCGGCAGGGATTCACCCATGGACCCCTTGCCCACCCCAGGGGCCACATCCCCTGCCCGGCCCCACCCTCTTTCCTCAGAGGACGTTGGGTCAGCTGTTCAGCACCACGGCCTTCGCCTCAACACGGCGGTGAGATGGGCTGTCTGGCTGGAAAGGCCCCCCATGGCCACGTCTGAATGGTGGGGCATAGTGGGAGCTTTGTCAGCACGTTTTCAGCAGACCTTACTCCAGAGATTCCTGATCTTTGGGAGTGCTCCCCCCATACCTGGGCTGAGTAGCGGGACCCTGGGCTGGGCCGACCACCCCCATCGGCTGCTGCGCTGCAGGGACACTTGTTGGCCTTGCCTTGTGACATTTATTGGAACCAAGGGTCTGAGCTAATGGGGGGGTGCCTGGCACATAGTAGACCCCCCGGTGAATATTTGCTGGAGGTTGATTGGATTACCACCGTGCCATAGACCCCACCCCCAGTTCTGTGGACGCGGACTCGCGTGTCCTCTCCCCGTTCACCGAGCACCCGCGTGTCTCCGCGCTGCCCTGGGAGCCCTGCGTCCAGCCACGCCACAGCCCGGGACGGGGCCCTTTGCTGACGCCCTCTGCCTGGGGCATCTGCTGAGGCTCTGCGTAGGTTCAGAAGCGTCTTCTGTGCGGAGGTCCAGGACCTCTGTGGACGCAGAACGCTCCCTCTTCATGCTGCTCTGCGCTGCCCTCCACCCCAACAGGCTGCCTCCCCACCTCCCAGGTGGCCTTTCCGACTCCCCTGTTCTCTGCCACCTCTCTGCCCAGTCCTCCGGCACGGTCTGCTCTTTCCTGAAGGTACAGAGCGGGCAAAGGACCCTTCTCCCCTTCCCTGACCAGGCCTCTCCCCTGTCCACACCATCCACGGGCTTCCTGGTCCTCTGAGAATAAGACCACATTTCTTTCCCTGATGCTGTGAGAAGGGACTCCACCTGGTCTGGGCCCGGGAGGCCTGCCCCCTGCACTCTCATGACCACACCTCAGGAGGCGTGCCCCCCCCCCCGCCACGTGGCTTTCAGGAAGCCATATAGCCTCTCTGTGCCTCTGTTTCCTCGCCACCCAATGGGGTCAATAATAGTACCTGTCTCCTAAGCATGTTGGGAGAATTAATGAGATAATATGTGTAAAGGGCCTTCAGTACGGGAAATACCACCCCGTTGTTTTAATGTGCAATTCATAGATGCTGCCAGAAGGTGGCAGCCCTGCACAGGCGGTAACTTTTTTTTTCTGTCTTTTTTTTTTTTGTTGTTAGGAAAGTTCCTTGCTCTCAATTAATCTGTTTATTGGGAATAGGTGACTGTTTCCATTTAACTGGCTAAAGCAGGGGTCTCAAACTCAACTCAGCATGTGGGCCGCAGAGCAAGATCACAGCCGTTCGGCGGGCCGCACTAGGTCTACAAAAGGCAACTGTTATGCAACACTTTTCTCACTGCAGTTGAAAACAAAAAAAAATCAGTACAACAAGCACAATCGTACATGCAGTTTACTCAGTGTCACAAAACGACCAGAAACTGTAGTTCGCATCACAACTGCTGTTAACTAAGCTAATATCTAGCTAGGATGCTAGAGAAATGAAAAATACAAGTAGGCCCCTAGGCTTACTTAATTTTATCCAAAATATTTTGAACTTCGTGCATTAGTCTGCAGGCCGCACAAAATTGTTTGGTGGGCCGCGAGTTTGAGACCCCTGGGCAAAAGGGCCCGCCGGGGGCACCTGGGCTTGTGTAGTTTCTCTGAGTTGCAGTGAGCGCTGTCTTTCTTCTCGACACTTTTGTCCTGTTGGGAACAATCTGGGACTAGAAACAAAAGCATCTTGATACTTCCCTGGGCACAGCTTTAAAAAGCCAGTGGGCGTGTCCCTGAGAAACTCCAGCCGTGGGCTCAGTTTTGGAGCTGATCAGTGATTAGCCTGCTGGGTGAAGGCAGCCCCTTCTTATCAACCAAAATCTCTCCTCACAGTGCAGGCGCCACCACTGTAATTGCAAAATGGTTTTAGCCTCCAAACTTACGTAGTTTTTCCAAAAGTGTCAGTGCGGCGTGCTGGAGAGGCTTGGCCATGCCTCTGCTTTGTTTTGTCCGGATGGTTAGTCTTGGAGAGGTGACAATGAGGCCAACAGTAAAAGCGCATCTTTACCGAGTGCTTGTTGTGTGCCAGGAAATATACCCAGGACCCTTTTCCCATTCACTTAATGCATACTCATGACATACCAGTGTGGGAGGTCCTGTTATGACCCCAGGTACCGATGAGGGGCTGGAGGCCCAGAGAGGTTGGGTGGCTATGGAAGGCCCCACAGCGTACCCAGCAGTCTCACCACTGCCCTCGGTGGGTCCCAGGAGGCCTGCTGGAGCAGGCGGCGAGGCGGGGCACGCGCAGGGCTCCGGGCAAGGCCAGGCACCTAGCTACCCGGTCAGTCAGCGCAGCGACCTTCCTTTGTGAGCTCTGGGAGACATGGGGGCGTGTTCTCTGTGTCCGACTCACAGAGGTCGTGATGGGAAGTGCTCCTTGTTTCAGGGCCTCTCCGGGGGACCGCTTCTGGGCTTTACGCCCCTCTTCTTGTTGCTCTGGGACATTCTAACCAGGGAACTTCCCTCGAAGGAACCGCTGAGCTGCTTGAGGACATTCTAAATTGTGACACAGCTTCTCTCCAGCTCCTGGGGTCCGGGGTCCCCCCCAACCCCGCCAGGACGCTCACGCTCTGCCCTCTGTGGAGCTCCCGTGACCCGGCCTGCCCCCTCGCGCAGGTTCACCAGCTCCGTGCTCTACCAGGGCCTCATCATGCACCTGGGCGCCACCAGCGGCAGTCTCTACCTGGACTTTTTCTACTCCGCTCTGGTGGAGTTCCCAGCGGACGTCATCATCCTCGTCACCATCGACCGCATCGGTCGCCTCTACCCGCTGGCCGCCTTCAATCTGGTGGCGGCCACAGCCTGCTTCGCCATGATCTTCATCCCACACGGTGATTGTCCGCCTCCATCGTCCTCCTGGTGACTGGCGTGTGGGAGCTGTTCCTCCGGGTGGATAAGCTCCTAGAACAAGAACACAGACAGAGGCAGGGTGTGACCTTAGCTTACATGGGTTTTTTTTGTTTTTTGTTTTTTTTAATTTTAAATCGAGGTATAACCTACACACAGTGAGCAAATGCTAAGTGTACAAGGCGATGTGTTTATACCTGGGTACCACAGCCATAGATAAAGACGCAGAAGTGCCAACCCCCAGGCAGGTGGTTCACTCCTCCTTCTTCACAGTCCACGCTTGCCACCCTCCCCTCCCCCCAGCCCACAAGGTCACCACTACCCTGACTGCTGCCACCACAGAGTCATGGTGACTGTTTTTATTTTTTATTTTTTTATTTTTTTTTTCTGAAGTGAGAAGCAGGGAGGCAGGCAAACAGACATGTGTCCAACTGGGATCCACCCGGCACGCCCACCAGGGGGCAATGCTCTGCCCATCTGGGGCGTTGCTCTGTTGCAACCAGAGCCACTCTAGTGCCTGAGGCAGAGGCCATAGAGCCAGCCCCAGCGCCCGGGCCAACTTTGCTCCAATGGAGCTTCGGCTGCAGTAGGGGAAGAGAGAGACAGAGAGGAAGGAGAGGGGGAGGGGTGGAGAAGCAGATGGGCGCTTCTCCTGTGTGCCCTGGCCATGAATCAAACCCAGGACTTCTAGTGCTGGGCTGATGCTCTACCACTGAGCTAACCGGCCAGGGCCTAATGGTGACTGTTTTAAATTTTGTATCAATGGAAACCTACCTCATGTCCTCCTTGGAGCACCTCGTTTTGCTCGTGCATCATGGTGTCACCTGAGTGTGGAGTGCGTACTTTTTGTGACTGTAGGATGCCCTGCCCGAGCAACCCCTCCATCCACTCCCCTGTCGCGGGCTTTGCCCTCCCTGCATGGGAAAAAGCGAGGGTGACAGCGTGCCCCTAAAATAGGTGTTACCCATTTTCTACCCCATTACCATGTTTCTAGGATCTTGATAAGATATAATAATTGAGCAAGTTACACTGCTCACAAAAATTAAGGGATATTTTAGTGCTTCCTATTCATTTTGAAATATCCTCTAATTTTTGTGAGCAGTGTATTATTCTTACTATTAGTAGTAGTAGTAGTAATAGCATGAAGTGCCAGGAGCCTGAGGTCTGTGAGCAGTGTATTATTATTATTATTAGTAGTAGTAGTAGTAGTAATAGCATGAAGTGCCAGGGAGCCTGAGGTCTGTGAGCAGTGTATTATTATTATTATTATTAGTAGTAGTAGTAATAGCATGAAGTGCCAGGAGCCTGAGGTCTGTGAGCAGTGTATTATTATTATTAGTAGTAGTAGTAGTAGTAGTAATAGCATGAAGTGCCAGGGAGCCTGAGGTCTGTGAGCAGTGTATTATTATTATTATTAGTAGTAGTAGTAGTAATAGCATGAAGTGCCAGGGAGCCTGAGGTCTGTGAGCAGTGTATTATTATTATTAGTAGTAGTAGTAGTAGTAATAGCATGAAGTGCCAGGGAGTCTGAGGTCTGTGACCAGTGTATTATTATTATTAGTAGTAGTAGTAGTAGTAATAGCATGAAGTGCCAGGGAGCCTGAGGTCTGTGAGCAGTGTATTATTATTATTAGTAGTAGTAGTAGTAATACTAGTAGTAATAGCATGAAGTGCCAGGGAGCCTGAGGTCTGAAGCGTCCACAATCACCTGGGCAGCCACCCTCTCCACTCGCCTCTACCTAGTCCTTATCACCTTGGACCAAAATCATTCATTCTCTCCTCTGGGAAATAACCTTGATTATCTTCTATGTGACCAGTGGTATTGAGGAGCTGGGTCTCAGCAGTGAGCAAACTAGAGGAAGTTTCTGCTTCATGGGGCTTACACTGTAGGGCAACCTTTTCCATCTCATGGCACACGTGAACTAATGACAGGAATTCTGTGGCACACCAGAAACGGTATTATATTTTTTGCTGATCTGACAAAAAAAAAAAAATAGGCATCATTTTGATTCATTCACACTGAATGGCTATTTTGTGGGCTGTTGTCATTTTGTTTTCATTTGACAATCTAAGGGAAAAGAGGGTCCTGGCTGGTTAGTTCAGTGGATAGAGCATCAGCCTGGTGTGCGGACGTCCTGGGTTCGATCCCTAGTTCAATCCCTGGCCGGGGCACACAGGAGAAATGACCATCTGCTTCTCCTCCCTCTCCCCCTTCTCTCCCTCTTCCCCTCCCTCAGCCAGTGGCTCGATTGGTTTGAGCATTGGCTCCGGGCACTGAGGATAGCTTGGTTGGTTCGAGTGTTGGCCCCAGACAGGGTTGCTGGGTGGATCCTGGTTGGGGCACATGCGGGAGTCTGTCTCTCTCTCCCCTCCTCTCACTAAGAAAAAAAAAATTATTTAAAGTAAAAAAAAAAATGTTTGGAACCAAACATGATTAGAAATCTGGATGAGTTCCAGGCCTGCTGCCGAAGAGATCCACATCTGCTGTGGACCTGCTACGTTGCTGACACTCTGCTAGCAGCTGCACTATCGCATGATAATGAAAAAGCCAGCCCATACAGAGTGGCCATGGTGGACACTGGACGTATAGTCTCTCTTGGTCTCACAATAGCCTGTAAGCTGGGCTTAGTGATTCCCATTTTACAGATGAGGAGACTGAGGCACAAAGAAGCATACGGCCTCCCTCACCCATGCAGATGACAGGAGGCAGAGCAGACATTTAAAAGTTACATTTTCACCCCCACCCAGTGGGGCCTCCCCTCATGTGTTATGATCAGGACTCAGTTGAGTCACCAAACATCAAGGGTTAGTGAAGACAAACTCTCCAGCCTTTTCGGCTCTAAGTCCTAGGAGCTCCTCACGGGAGGTAACTCCGCGGTCACAGTCCCCACCCGCGGTCCCCATCGTGTGTTTCCTCCGCAGAGCTACACTGGCTGAGCATCGTGGTAGCCTGTGTTGGCCGGATGGGAATCACCATCGTGTTCCAGATGGTGTGCCTGGTGAACGCCGAGCTGTACCCTACGTTCATCCGGTGAGTGCGCGGCGGTGGCGGCGGGGGTGACGCTGGGGAGAGCTTTGGGCAAGCCCGGCTCCGTGAGGACCAGCACTGGCAGGACAGCTGGCTGACCGCGGTGACACTGGGATGGAGGTTGGGTGTCAAGGAGATGGTCAAAGGCTCTTCATAATGGAGAGCGTGACATGGGAAGGCTGGAGTGACCAAGGTCATGTTGTGCTCTGTGAGGGCAGCACCAGCACAGAGGTGTCTGTCTAATGGGGTGTCCTAGGACTCAGTTCTGAGGCGAACACCCTGGGAGCCATGTGGACACCACGGTGCGGAGCTCCGTCCCACAGGACCACCCCCCACTTCAGACGCCAGTTGCGGGTCCCACACCGTCCAGCTGTACTTCTGATCAATTGGCCATAAACCAGGGTCCCCACAACCCCCTCCTCAACTTCGGTGATTTGCTCTAATGGCTCGCAGAGTTCAGTAAAACCCTTACCAGTACATGTAGGAAGGGTTTAATGAAAGATATCAAAGAACGGCCACATTTAGGGGTCAGCACGAGCTCTGGAGGGGTCCTGAGCACAAGAGTTTCTGTCTCTGTAGAGTTAGGGCACAGCGCCCTCTGGGTACATGGATGTGTTCACCCCAGAAACTTTCTGAACCCCATAGTTGAGGGTTTTATGGAGGCTCCATTATTTGGGCACAATTAATTACATCACTGGCCATTGGTGAGTAACTTTCCCTCCCTCCCTGGAGGTTGGGGTGTGTGACAACTGTGTGTGCTCTTCGACAAGGTTAACATTCAGAAAACTGAGTCACAGGAAGGTCTTTTCTGTTCTCTGTATTTTATCAGGAACCTTGGAATGACGGTGTGCTCCTCCCTGTGTGACTTGGGTGGGGTCCTCACTCCCTTCCTGGTCTTCAGGCTGATGGAGGTGTGGCGAAGCTTGCCCCTTGCTATGTTTGGTAAGACTTCACCGGGCATTGACTAGGCTTTTGTCCCAGGCTGGTGTGAGGGCGCAGTGACTGTGTGATGAGTGGGTGACACCCCTCAGCAAGGTGACCAGAGGCAGGATGGCACCTGCACCTCTGTGGTCTCCTGACTCATGCCGTCTGGCTTCATGGGAAAGATCAGATGTCACGCCTAGCAGGTGGGTCGGAGGTCTGCCCCTGTCGCTCCAGAGTTCAATAGTTCCTCCTGCAGGACAGAGTCCGAGGGGCCTTCTGATGTAGCCTCCTGATTTCTTAGGAGTTTGACTCCTGACTCTTGTGCATTTAACATGTAATTGCTGGAGGTTTGAAGACCTAAATTTGTCATACCTCTTATCTTTCTGGATCTTAGCAATTGAGAACACCCACAAAAATAGAAATGGGAATCCAAGTTCAGCTTTTCACTGATGAAGTTAAGTTCCGGAGCGACTTTCTTCTCTCCCCAAACCTAGACTTGGGTGCCGTGGACCACCAGCGTGGCTCCCAATAATGGTGCGGAATTAAGGAAACATACTCATCAAGAAGAAATGGGACTGGGAGGACTCTTCAAATGCTAATGGCAATATCTGAGTGCCCCATAGCCCCAGTTTGCTTTATTATATAGCCATATGCAAATCAAGGAAGTTCTTGATACAAAGTTACACATCCAAGGCTAAAACAGGAACTCTCCCAAGGCATAAACAGGAATCCCCCCACCATGCATAAGTGAAATCAACCAACATCTGAACAAACAAAGAGTAAGAGGAAGGGCATGTAAGTTGCTTCCAGCAACTTAAGGAAGCAAGTGAAGTGGGTGCAAATACTCAGCCTCACAGCCAATATGGAGGTGGAGAAGGGAGAACTCAGCACTTTGCCAAGCCTCAATCTACAAAGGCTTTCTGCCATTTATGGTCCACAACACTTAGGGATCTCTCAGACCCTAATTATCCATTGGTGGGAGCCAAAATGGCTAGTCATGTGCCCAGCGCTGCCATGCCTGGGCCAGGTGAATCCACCAGCAAGCAGCAGGGAGAGAGAGGGAGGGAGGGAAAGAGAGGGCGAGAGTAACAACAGAGGCCCGCATAAATCTCAGCTATACTCTATCGCGTATGTAGGTAGAAGAAGATAATATTAATAGGTATTAACTATAATATATACTATAAATATATAAAGTATATATAATATATAGAAATATAGAAATATATACTATAAACAAATATAGAAATATATACTATAAACATATATAAGTATAAATATACAATATATAAATATATTCATATATAAATATATATATAATATATACTATAAATATATAGTGTCTATACTAAAATATAAATATATACTATAAAATACATATAAAATATGTTAACTATAACAAATATATAGTATAAAGTATATATGCTATAAGTATATAAATATATACTTATATATTTATTTATAGCATACATAGTCTATCTTATATATTTAGTCACAATTGAGTTTCATAAATCTCCTGATGGTTAAGGGTCAGTTACTGTAGAGCTTTATACTCATGTGGGAGTAGAATGAAGGAAATAGTCATCCCCTTTCTTACTCTGACATTTCCCAGTTACCCTGTTGTTTTCATTTTGTAGATGTTCCTGACGTGTTTTTTTTTAAGTGTCTCTCGCACATGTGTGTTCTGGGCGTGTCCTTAGTTAGCTGTTGCCATTCCCGTAGCTGGTATTGGCTCTGGCCTAATGTCTGCACTTGCAATCTGTCTCCTTTGAAGCGGTGTTTGGCCTGGTTGCCGGGGGCGTGACGCTGCTTCTTCCGGACACCAAGGGCGTCACTTTGCCCGAAACCATCGAGGACGCGGAGAACCTCCGGCGGTGAGCCTGTGGGGGCCCCATTAGACCTGTGTTTCAAGAGCATTACACTCTCCATTTCTCCTGTAGGAAATATTCAGATAATTGTCTTTCTAAAAAATTACTCCAGAGCTGGTATATAGAGAAACACAACAGCCGTTGTCTTTATAAGGAAAGAGTGACGGGCACAGATGTGCATTTCTGGTTGATAGTTATCTATTCTAAACCGTGAGACAGGGAGCAATTTCCCTGTGATGCCGGCTGTGCAAACACAGGAATCCTAGCTCACCCTGAGAGTTACTAGCTGTCAGTTGAGATCTCTTTTTATTTCTATCTTAAATTTTTTATTTATTAATTTTTAGAGAGAGGAAAGGAGAGAGAGAGAGAGAGAAACATCAATTTGTTGTTCCACTTATTTATGCATTGATTGGTTGATTTCTCGTATGTGCCTTGACCGGGGATCGAACCTGCAACCTTGGTGCATTGGGACGACGCTCCAACTAACACAGCTACCCAGCCAGGGCGAGAGCGATTTTTAAATCAGTCTGCTGTCCTCTTACTAATTGTTGGTTCAGACTCCTTAGTGACTTTCTTCACGAAGAATGATTTAAGAGTTTCATTCTTGTGCCAGGGACTAGTGCTTTAAGGGAGTCTCAGATTCTGGTCTGAAAACAGTAAGAAAGGAGAGAGAAATGTGCCCTACAAGGTGAGCTCCCTCAGGCCACTTTTTCAGTCACAGCTCCGTGGATTCTGCAGTAAGAACACACACGTCCCTGTGAAGTAGAGAGCATGGTCTGTGGAGTCATGAAGACTCGGGGTTCAATTCTGTGCAATAGCCACCTTAGCCAACACTCACGTGTCGACTTCGCTGAAGGCTCTGTGTGCATTCTCACCCAGCCCTCTCGATGCACGAGCAGGCGGCCGCCATGGTGATCGCACCCATTCTAATCCTACCGCTGAGGGAGATAGTGCCCGGTACCCCCAAGTCCAAGATTCGAAATGGACTCTGGGCTCTGATGGGCTGGAGTTAGGCAGCAACACAAGAGAAGGTCTATTTCCAGGGTCAGCAGTGCCTCCTATGAGGGGCCGGGTGGTGAGACCTTAGACCACACTGTCTCAGGGGGCCTGCTCAGGTCAACGGCACAGAAGCAGCGTTAGATGGCACGTGAGCCAATGAGTGTGGCAGGGTCCCAGTAAGGCCTCCTTTGTGGATCTTGAAATTTGATTTTTCATCTAAATGTTCAAGTGTCAAAAAATAATATTTTCACTTTGATTATTTTTTTATTTTTCTGAAGTTGGAAACGGAGAGGCAGTCAGACAGACTCCCGCATGCGCCTGACCGGGATCCACCCGGCATGCCCATCAGGGGGCAATGCTCTGTCACAACCAGAGCCACTCTAGCGCCTGAGGCAGAGGCCACAGAGCTATCCTCAGTGCCGGGGCCAACTTTGCTCCAATGGAGCCTTGGCTGCGGGAGGGGAAGAGAGAGACAGAGAGGAAGGAGAGGGGAAGGGGTAGAGAAGCAGATGGGCGCTTCTCCTGTGTGCCCTGGCCGGGAATCGAACCCGGGACTCCTGCACGCCAGGCCAATGCTCTACCACTGAGCCAACCGGCCAGGGCCTCACTTGACCTGTGGTGGCGCAGTGGATAAAGCGTCAACCTGGAAACGAGGTGGCCGGTTCAAAACCCTGGCTTGCCTGGTCAAGGCACATATGGGAGTTGATGCTTCCTGCTCCTCCCCCCTTCTCTCTCTCTCTCTCTTCCCCCCCCCTCTAAAATGAATAAATAAAAAAAAATTAAAAAAAAACAAAACAACATTCTTAGCTTGCAGGCCATACAGAACAGACTATGGGCCAGAACCGGCCCGCGGACCACTGTCTGCTGACACCTTTTCTCCTCTGTTGCTCTCCTGTTCTCTCTTTTTGTTTTGAGACTTGGGCTCCTGGCCAGCTTGGCAACATTTTCCTTAATCAAGATGTCAATTGTGTATGTAATTTACCTTTAGTTTATTATTTTTTCCTGGTTCTTTCAGGAAAGCAAAGCCCAAAGACAAGATTAAGCTTCGGACCCGGACCTCAGAACCGTGGGCATCAGAGAGAGATGCTTCGCTGGGGACCGAGGAGCAGAGATGAGCATGGAGTTTTCATGTCCCAAGCGCTTCCTTCCTGGCCCTCTTCCTCACATGGGCCTGCCCCCAAATTAGTATCAACCCGAAAGCACAGTCGAGGGGCCGGGTCCTACTTCGCTTTCCTTCCTTCAAGTCTCCCAAAGCCCGGCTGACGTATCCACTTGCCCTTCCTACTGAGAGCCGGTGGTGGTTAGCAGTTACCAGTTACTGAAGCGTTTTAAAGACCCGATAGAATTTGAATACAGCTCTGAAAGAGGCCCCTAGAAGTGGTTTCCGAGAATGTCGTGTTTTCTGCCGTCTCTGAAGGAAAGTGTCATGTCTGCAGAAATCTATGTTGGCTTCTGGGAGGGTTCAGGGTTCTTAAGGACGGCAACTCTCCCAGCAAACGATACCCCAATCGCGTGGCCGTATGTGTGATGGAATGAGAGAGGGCCAGGGGTCCTATCGCCTTCTTAGGAAAGAAGTTTCTGCCACCTATGTTCCAGGAATATTTCATTGTATTTCACTCTTGGTTTTGTTTTTCTGTTGGTGATTCTACGAGGTGAACTCATAGGCCAATGATGAATGAACTAACACAGTAAATGCAGGACAGGGAAAAAGTAGGTTTACAGTTTTGTTGTTTTGTTTTTTGGTATGGAAAATAATATGATAATCGATAAAGAATAATACAGGAATAAAGTGCTTCACATACTCACCACTGAAAACCTACTCTTGCCCCATTCTGTGTATCAAAAAGAGGTCAGTTTACCATGAGTTACGTGGTAACTGGTCCAGATGAAGGTTCGAGAATTGATTTTCTTCCTGGAGTACACACACACAAAAATTATTTTAAGATGTCTTCACCCATGAGACACCCCACAGAGACAACATAGTAGCCAGCCTTCAGAGTACACGGGGGTGGGGGGAGGGAGCTTCTCTAAAGCCAGCTGGAGGCACAAAGAGAGACGGTGGTTGTATTATTAACAGCTGCGGTCTGGTTGGCTACCCCAAGTGAAGACCTCGGGAACTCGATCTCACGGTATCCAGTTCCGATCAGTATTTGGTCTTCCCTCGAGAGTGGACATGGGCCACTTGGAAAGCTGAAGCTTTGACCTTGGGTGGGGGGAAGCCTTGTCTTCCCGATTCTGTTTTGTTAAAACCCACCAGGAGACAGGGAGGGGAATTCTGCTTCATTGTAGCTTCTCCTGACTCTGTATCTCATTTCTCTGACCTTAATGATGACACTCTGTACTGGCCACAAAAACAGGGCTACCTGTTTTACTGAGCTTTGCAGAGATTGCATTATTATTGTTGTTATTATTTTACAGAGTGAAGGGGTGTGGCAACCTAGTGTCTAGTGGAGCTGTTGGTGCCATTTCCCTGGCAGACTGGTATGATGGTTAGCAATTTCTTTCTGGCTTAAAGTGTTTTTAAAATTAAGCTATGCACATGGTCTTTTTAGACATAATGATTAACAAACTGCAATATTATGTAACAACTTTTAGACCCATGTGAGTTGCCTCATTGCGATACTCGATACTCGCTTTGTCATAGCCGTCTGGGACCGAACCCACAACATCTCTGAGGTTGGCTTGTCCATAAATTTCAGGCTGTAAATCATTTCCTACGATGTGTATTAACAATGTCTCATCTCCAACTTTTCTTAGAATCCTTTGGCAAAACTTCCGAGGAAGGCTTTAAACAAAGGGAGTTCCTCATTAAAACTTCCAGCTTTCTTTCTGCTCCATAGATGTGTCCGAACAAACCCGCCGTGCGCTGGCCTGGCAGGAGGAAGGTCGGCCGGTGCTGACTTACAAACCCTGGGTCTCCATGCGGTTGGTCCGGACAGTGGAGTGCGTGTGTCTGTGTTCCCTAAGAGAGCGGGGACTGAAACAGGGTAACTGTTTCTTTCGTATGTTTAAGAAGTTAGAGGACGCCTGCCCCGCCCAGGGAAGCCCAGAGCCCAGCCCAGGGGCCGCTGTCTCCCTGCTGTGCCGGGCACGGCGTCCCTCCCCGGGTCCCAGTAACGTGGCACCTTCCCGTCACGTCACCCACATTGCAGGAGACGCGGAGCACGGCCTTTGAGGACGCTTCCTGGCCGCCGCGCACCGTTCCGCTCCGTACCCCACTGACCAGCACATCTAGAGTCAACGGGAACTTGGGGTTCCATTACTGAAGAAGGAGCTAAGGATGGGTATTAGAGGCCAACCAGCTGTTTGTGCTCTGGCTGGCGAGACGGCTGACCCTCCAAAACAAATTTGAGGGTCTCAGAGGAGTGGAGGGGACCTGCCTTATTGGCCCTAGGTGGCCATGATTCCCTTGGGAGGGACATCCAACACCATGGCCTGGGAGGGTTGGGTATGTGTGGCTGGACGGGTGTCTGAGCTGGGGGCCCGAGGCAGCTTCAGAGTCTGGTGCCGTGAGTGTGCAGGGCAGGCAAAGGCTCTCGCACGTGGTAAGCACAGCACGGTGTGGCACGGGGCTGTCGTGACGGGGTGACAGGGCACCCTCAACAGCTGGAGTGTGGACCCCACACGTGGCACCCCTAGGCCACCCTCTGTAGTTTGCTGTCCAGCCTGGGGGGGGTCCAGACCACTCTTGAACTGTTCAAAGGATGCTTTTATCTGCTCTGGTATCATCGTCTTCGTCATTCATATTATTAATGCCATCTACAGTTGTTCTTCATGAAACAAAGAGCTCTTTAAACATTTGGTGGTTGACCTGTGGGAGGCAAGGCTTTTGTGGCCTAATTTTAGTCTCAGTCCAAATTTGAATTTTTGGCCCAAGTGTCCTAAAAGTATTTACGCTTTCAGTAGCTGGGGCTGCCTCTCGTCTCCCTGCGACCAGGGCCTGTGGGACCGGCTCATGGGCACCCCGGGCACCCAGATTATTCTCTCCTACGTCATTTGCTGAAAAAGAAAATTAAAATTTCAAGACAGGTTTCTGTGGCTAGGGGCCTAGAAGCAAGACAAGCTCGACACTCAGGATGCACAGGGGGAATGTTTTTGCCAAAGAGCAAGGACTGTCCGAGACGCCTACGGTGAGGTGGTGCTGGGACAAAGATGCCTAAATGTGGAAGGTTCGCGATGGCCAGCCGGAACGATTCCAACACCGCAAAAGCAATAATTATAATTAATTGGAGTAAGTGGAGACTATAAAAAGAGTTCATGATAATACTCCAAAGGGACAAATAATAGGAGCTGTGCCAAGGGAAAAACACACATGAGTTGCTCATAAAGTTTATGAGATGTTCCGTTAAGTGTTCAACACAACTAATGTGAGTTCTCTAGTCAAGGTTAGATTAGCGCCAGTGTTCATCAGAGATAAGAAACAGATGTAGAGAAGGACTAAAACATGCCTCAAGCATCTAATGTTTATGGATTGATAGTTTTAAAAATAAAACATGTTGCCCTCCACCCCCGAACTAAAGTGATCTAGAAACTGAGGTCAACCCTCTCAGGGGCTCAGTCCCAGTTGAATGGAGAATGTCGACTTGGTTGGTCGCCATGGTAGCGGATGGGCGGTACCGGGGTGGAGGCCTGGCCGGCGGAGGGGGAGAGGAGGCCCGTGGTGGTTACCTCAACCACAATTCAAAATACCAAGACATAGCTACAGCCGTGGGCCTCACTGCCCAGCAACCCTGAGGTTGTGGCTTGGGCAGAAATTGTCACATTATTTTAAGTCCCCTTTAAAATATTTAAAAAAGTAGTAATGAGATTTCAAAATAATACAGCTTCTTAATTCATACTGAAAAATTAGGAATGATGAGACGGTTTCTTCCTACTTTATCACATCCTTCACAAAAAAGTGTGCTCAAACCTTCAGAGGGCAAGTCACCCCCAACAGGGAGCCATGAAAGGTCCCGCCATGAGGACAGACACAAGCCTGTCCACTTCCTCCCGCGACTGTGGACGGCTCTGTGGCTGGCATCGGAGGGGCCAAAGTCAGGGGAAGAACTTATGACCAAATCCAAGGGCACGGAGGAATTTGTTTGGGGGTCTGGGAAATTCAACTTAAGACCCACCGTCCTGTGGCATTTGGAGTTTCTGGAAGATTTGTGCCCATTCTAGAAAGTGTGGTCCCCGTGGACCAGCTTGTCCTGTCCTGGCTGCTGTTGTTCAAAGCTGAAGACACGAATCAATGTGTCTGGACGAGACCACTGAGGATCCAGGGCCCGAACGAATGGCTGCTCCCTCGGGGCGAGAATGACAGATTTCCTGGACAAATGATGCTTGGACTGACTGACCGCCGCCCCCATCCCCAAAGGCTGATGTGAAATCTTGTTCTAGGCAGGCTTTGTCTTAAAGGTCAGTTGTGTAATGGGCCACCCCCATCCCTGGGAAAGGGCTGGGTATTCTAACCTTTGGTGCGGAAATCCTGGTTAGTTTAGTTAAAGTAGTATATTTCTGCCAGGGCTTCTGTGGGAGCCGCTGAGTAAAAAGATGTCGAGACCCTAGTGGATGGTGAGTTAAAGGAAAATGGTACCCTTGGTAATAATACAGATCAACACCGAGGACATACAGTGAATGCATGGATGACTTATCCGAGACGAATGAATGGTGGTTTCCGCATGGAGACCATGATGAATGGTGGTTTCCGCATGGGGACCATGAATCACACTGTTGGATATTGTTGAATCATGTCTAGATTGATCATCATTGTGAGGTTACATGACTGGATCCTCCCTTTTCCCCTTTTCTTTTGTCTGGGACAAATAAAGGCCAAAATCAAGGAATACTATGCCTCAAGAAATCTCTTATTTGCTTCTATCCATTGATACCAATTCATCAATCCGATCAGCCACCATTAATTCATTTAGCTGTCGTTGATTGACCATCTGTTATGTGCCAGACATGGTTTCCAGTCCTGTGAACCCTGTAAGAGAACAAGATAGGCAAGATCTCTTGCTTGTTTCTAACTTAAATTTTATTTGGGGGAGACAGACTAAAAAGAAGTAAACAAATGATCAAAGTAATTTCAGAAGGAAATAAAGTCACTCAGAATGACAAAACACAGACCAGTGTGAATGACCCTCCAAACCCACCCCGGGGCTACTTTAGTTTAAGTAACTGCATAATAATTTTTTCTTTTTCTCAAATAAGGAACATAAAAACATTTATACCATGGTTCCTAAATGGGCGAATAATCTCCCCCCCCTTTTTTTTTTACTGAAGAAGGATTAATAATACTGTACATGTACATTCTTTTAGTTGATGTTCTTTGCTTAGGGACCTTCCTGGCTCCTGGTTACAACACCCCCTCCGCAGTCTGTTTAGAGATTTGTGTCTTCGTTTTAAGGTTCCGTTCTTATCCAGTAAGATTTATGAGCATTAAACCCCAGGGAGACTGTGAGTGGATTTCTTTATCATGCTACAACTTCCGCCTCCTGAAGTTTCCACTGCTGGGGTGGAATGGCCCCAAGTCCCCCAATGCCAGCTCTAGGCAGTAGGCACACTGTTCTGTCTGTCTGCTTCTAATGGGAACAGCAGCTCAGGGCCCCACACTCGCTCAGTGACTTGTGACTTTCCAGTCCCCAAGCAGAAGGCTGAAAGCGCACAGTGTTGGGAGAGGGTTTAGGCGTCACATTGAATCCGGAGAGATGGGTGGGTGAAACCCTCTCACCCAGGGCAGACTCTGATGGCAGGACATTTGCATCTCATTGGGAGCACACAGCAAAGTCTGCCCAGGGGCGGTGGCAAGCCCAAGAACTTGGAAGAGTGACCCACACATTCTCTGTGCTGATATAGTGCTGGCCTTCCCGTGTATAAGCAAGAGACACACTCCTGGAAACAATCTCATCTACTAATTCTCGGAAAAGAAATATACAGATTTCATCTGCAAAAAAGAAAATGAGCAGAGGGAACAACCAATGTGAAAATGATTTAGGACTTCAAGACAACGAACGTGGCAAACTTTAGAGAACAGCCAGCGTTTCCTTTTAAACATGCTCCCCTGACCAGAGGGGAAGAAAACGTAGGAAAAACTCTACGTCCTGGTCTCTCCAAGTTTCTAGGAGACAAGCCATGAAAAAGGAAAGAAAATGTTAACGGATATATTGGTTTTAGACGGAAAAAAAAATCTGGAAAAAGCAACAGAGGCAAAGAGCAGATTGAACACACATCACCGGAAACCGAGTGGGTGAACGAGAGGGCGAGCGGGAGAAGTTCTGAGGAGCGCAGAGAGGAGCAGCGCAGGAGAGACTGAGGGGTGGAAGGAGAGGAACATCGGATACAGGAGGGGCACCGTGGCGTGCTGAGGGGTAGTGCTGGGTGTCGGACTGGGCTGCCTTTTGCTTGACGCCGGCTTCAAGCTCCGCCTGAGCTCCATAGAAGGCAGAGGCAGACTTGGAGACAGGATTAGGGGCGTCAGGTGCAGGGGTAGAAGGAAGCGAGGCTCGGGAGGGTCAGAGACACGCGAGCCTGCACTATTTTGGTGCTATCCAGAGGTATTTGATCAAGACGTAAGACCTAACTGAGTCGTATGAAAGTCACCCCTCATAGCCCTGGCCGATTGGCTCAGTGGTAGAGCGTCGGCCTGGCGTGCAGAAGTCCCGGGTTCAATTCCCAGCCAGGGCACACAGGAGAAGCGCCCATCTGCTTCTCCACCCCTCCCCACTCCTTCCTCTCTGTCTCTCTCTTCCCCTCCCGCAGCCGAGGCTCCATTGGAGCAAAAAGATGGCCCAGACGCTGGGGATGGCTCCTTGGCCTCTGCCCCAGGCGCTAGAGTGGCTCTGGTCTCGGCAGAGCAACGCCCCGGAGGGGCAGAGCATCGTCCCCTGGTGGGCAGAGCGTCGCCCCTGGTGGGCGTGCCGGGTGGATCCTGGTCAGGCGCATGCGGGAGTCTGTCTGACTGTCTCTCCCCATTTCCAGCTTCAGAAAAATACAAAAAAAAAAAAAAAAAAGTCACCCCTCGTACATGGAGTCAACTCTGATTACCCTCGGGAAGGTGGGGGACTTAATAAATACATGACAGTTTACATCAAATACATTCTGGTTTAATTATTTCAAGGTGGAAAATAGAACCATCTGAAATACTAGAAGATGATCTAGGTCAACATTTGTGTAATTTTGGTCTGGGCCAGATTTTCTAACCATAATACAAATGAAGAAAGCATAAAGAAAAATACCTATAGATTTGCTCCCTTAAAATTTTAAAATATTTTTTACATTTAAAAATACAAAAAATTAAAAGGCCAATGGGCAAAATAATTTGAGGATTACATGTCAGTCAAAGGATTAATATATATGAGAGTCTTGATACATAAAAGACTCTTACCTATTAGTAAGGAAAAGTGGAGCATCCCAAGAAGGAGATGCCCAAAACAGAAATAGTTATGTCATAATAAAAATAAAGTGGCTAATGAGCAGGAAAACATGTAACCTCACTACCCAGAGAAAATGCAGATGAAACTGCCGTGAGACACTACGTTTTGCTGATCAACTTTGGAAAACCTTGTGCACGTGTGCATTGTGGTTGTGTGTGTGTGAGAAGGGGGGGGAGAACCGTGTGTGGCAATGGGGATATAAGGAAAGCTAACACTTTGGTCGTGTGCTGGTGGAATTCATTTGTAACACATGCTAAAGAACAACTCCACATCTGATGTACGTAGCAGAAGTCTTACACTGCGCCCCACAGAGCTAGTCTGCGGGAAATCTCTCTCCTCCCCACGCAGTCCCTGCTTGTACCACTTCTCTCTACAGCCTCAGAAACTGACTGAAGCCGCAGACACGGGACTCTGGGGGTCGCGCTCAGGCCTTCCTAGCCCCCACCTCCTTGTTCATCCTCTGTTCTCCTACTCACCGCAGCAGGCACGGTGACTTGCCCAGTCTGTTCGTCTAAGAACCTCATTTAGGCAATGTGTCGGGGCTCCATCTCACTGGGGACACTGGCCTTTACCCATCCCCCTTCTCTGGGGCGCCTTAGAAAGGGGCCCCCCACCAGTTGAAGCTGACGGAGTCAGGGAGCCAAATGAAGAAAGGCAGGGGAATCTTGTTGAGAAAGCCCCTTTGTCCTCTTATTAAGTTAGTTACCACCTGGACCACATTTCTCAGGGCACAGCACGCTCTGGTCCCTGGCACAGGGCCACCTTTATTCTAAGATGTGTTTGAGCTGAGATCATGGTATGTTGGTGTTGACCTTGGCGGTCATTTCCTACTTCGGGAGAACAGAGACAGCCAGGCAGGCGTGGCTTCGGCGCAGGCCCCGGAGTGCCAGGAGCTGTCTCCCTTGCGGACCCGGGCCTGGACATCCCCCCGGCTCCCAGTCCACCATGGCTAACAGAAGAAAGTGGCCTGTGGTGTTGGCTTGAGAAAACGTTTTTGTGCATTTTGTTTGTTGATGAGGGCCCTGAGGGCCCGTGGGAATGGGAGGAGCCCTGGGTCTCTGTCCCAGTGAGGTCTGAGTGTGAGGATCCCAGCCAAGGGACACGGGCGTGGGACATGGGGACGGGGGAATGCTTCGCGGGTGTGAGCGTCCTCCCGGTCAAGACACGGACAATAGCGTAGTTATGTCTGATGGTTGGTGCTCGCAGTCTGAATGGTTTTTGTAGAAGGATGGTTGTGAAACACACATTTACACAAATAAATACTGTAACGTGAAATTAGAATGAGCATATTTGTGGCTTCTTTGAGTATGACTGGTAAACTGAAGAAAATCATAATTTTTTATGACATTTCTCATAGCAATATTGTTTTTCCTGATATATCTTCTTGGGGAAGGGAAACAGAAGAAAAAATAAACAAATGGGATGACATCAAACAAGAAGGTTTTTGTATAGCAAAGGAGACTGTCAACAAAATGAAAGCACAGCCACTGAACAGAGCAGCATGCTCGCCAGTAAGTGGTGAATGTCAAAAGTTTGTAAAAAACTTATAAAACACCAAACCCCCCCCACAAAAATCAAATTAAAAATAGGCAAAGGACCTCAATAGACACTTCTCCAAAGAGGACACACATATGAAAAGATTCTCAACATCACCACATCATCAGAAAAATGCAAGTCAAAACTACAATGAGATGTCACCTCACACCTGTCAGAATGGCTGTCATCAATAAGTCAACAAACAACAAGTGCTGGCGAGGGTGTGGGGAAAACGGAACCCTCCTGCACTGCTGGTGGGAGTGCAGACTGGTGCAGCCACTGTGGAAAGCAGTATGGAGATTCCTCAAAAAACTAAAAATGGAACAGCAATTCCAATTCCAGGAACATATCCAAGGAAACCCACAACACTAATTTGAAACAATATATGTATCTCTATGTTCAAGTGCCCATCAGTGGACGAGTGGATAAAAAAAGCTGTGATACCTTTACACAATGGAATACTACTCAGTCATAAAAAAGAAGGAAATCGTACCTTTTGTGACCGCATGGATGGACCTGGGGAGTATTACGCTAGCGAAATAAACCAGTCAGAGGAAGACAAGCACCACATGACTTCACTTATATGTGGAAACTAATGAATAAAATAAACAAAAGAGAAGCAGTCTCATAGACACAGAGAACAGACTGACAGCTGTCAGACGGGAGGGGGCAGGGGGACCAGGTGGAAAAGGTGAAGGGATTAAGAAAACAAGAAGAAAACCCCACCCCATAGACAGACAGCAGTGTGGTGATGACCACAGGGAAGGGGGCTGAGAGGGTAAAGGGGACACGTGGTGATGGAAGGAGACCTCACTGGAGATGAACACACGACACAATATACAGATGATTGATTATATAACTGTGCATCTAAAAGCCATTTAACTTTATTAACCAATGTCAACCCAATAAATTCAATAAAGAAAAAAAATTTAAATGAAGAGTTTGGCCTTTTCTGGAGTGTTTCTTAATGACAGACACAAAGTGACTCTGTGCAATGGAGTCCTTATCTATCAAATGGGAAGACTGTCACCTCTGTCACGCACACGAAGTGTGTCCATCTCGAAACTGGAACCCTCGTGCATTGTTGGTGGGAACGTAAACCAAGGCAGCTGTTGCAGAAAACAGCAGAGTGGGTCCTCAAAAAATCAGAAAAAGAACTGCCATGTGATCCAACAATTCCGCTTCTGGTACGTACCCAGGAGAATGGAAAGCAGTGTCTCGCAGAGATATTTCTGCACCCAAGTTCATAGTACCATCACCCATGACGGCTGAGCGGGAGCAACGCCAGTGTCCGTGGCGAGGGGGTGGGTAGACACAGTGGGGTGTGTGTGTGTGTGTGTGTGTGTGTGTGTCACACACACATATATAATGGCGTATGTGTAATAATGGGATATTATTCAGGCTTAAAAAAAGAAGGACATGCTGACATTTGCAACAACATGGGTGAAACTTGAGGATATTATACTAAGTGAAATCAGCCAGCCACAAAAAGACAAATTCTGTGTGATTCCACTTCTTTGAGGACCCTACACTCAGAGAGACGGAAAGTAGACTGGTGGTCGGCAGGAGCTGGGGGACAGGGCAGTGGGAGTCAGTGTTTAGGGGGACAGAGCTCCAGTCTGGGGAAATGGAGAGTTCTGGAGACAGGTGGCGGTGGTGGTTGCATAACAGTGTGAATGTTCTTAACGCCGCTGAGCGTATCAATGGTTCAGCTGGGGAAGTTAGTAGGTCTGATGTTAGTGTATTTAGTCATTATTAAAATATATATATATATATTCAGTAACTACACCAGAGCGCTGAGCTCAGTTTTCTCCACACCCGCAAAGTGGTCTCAGGTCACGGAGAGAGTTAGGCTGTCCTCGCACGTTTGACTCCCCTCTGGTTACTTTGCAGATCTCACAGCAGAAGTCCTCCGTGGCTGCCAGACTCGGTCAGGACTCCCTGTGAAACTCCTTCTCCTTCTGGGCTGGTGTTTGTTACAGAGTGGTCTCTGTGTCAGTCACTGAGTTGGATGAGTTGCATCAAAGTCAATATTTTTAACCTGGAAATGTAACTTCTTGTTCAATGTTTTTGCTTCTGCTACAACATGAATGTCATGATCCAGAAACACCATCTCCTTGCTCCCTGTTGAATCTATGCCCAGTGCAGAATGTGCACATTGTAGGCACTTAGGAAGTACTGGTCAAATAAATTCTATGTGAATGTCAATAACATGTCCGTTCTGCCTTAATTCATATGGTTTAATACTGTATTGTCTGGTGCATTTGATTGGCAAAAGCTTTTCAGTAAGACCTACAGACAACATTTGAGTGAGTGCAGTGGTTCTAAAACCAGAAGCTCTTAAAATTATTTATGGCAAACCCCACATAGCCACCCTTGGCTTGGTCCTGCTGGAATCCGCAACGTGCATCTCCAGCAGGTTCTGATGACTTTAAACTCTGGCCCTGATCTGTTTCTCATCAGCGTCCCAGGACCTGAATAAATAGGAAGTGACCACCGATGTCCTTCCCGCTGTTATTTTTGCAAGACCCTTCCCCAGGAGGGACAAGGGCTCAAACCTCGGATGGCATGATGGCTACAGGTAGCTTGTTTTGACTTTGATGGGTCCCCACAGGGTGCCACGGAGGCGGGGTTCGCCAGAGGTCTGCAGGTCAAGCAGAATTTGGGTTCCTCCCTGGGCCTTTCTTTTACTTTGCTCTTGTAGCTGCTCCATCTGATCCCGTTCCGATGACGGCCCACTCTCCCAGGCCCAGACCCGCCCTGCAACCCAGCGCTGTGGCTTTGACCCCAGAACCAGCTGTCACGATATTAATTAGTTAACTTCATCAAAGCCGGCCACTTAAAACTTTGTTGGCCAGTGCTCGCTTTTCATAATTTCTGATGTTAGTGAGAAACGTTCCTGTCCTGTTCGGTCTCATGGACGTGGTTAGGTTGCAACATGTGCCAGTGATATTCCTTTCTATTCTAAATACTTTTTTTTTAAAACAATTATGTCAAAAAAAAAAAAAAGAAAAAAGAAAAAAGAAAAAGAAGCAGCTATGTTATTCTAACTCCCAGCCTCAAGTAGTTATTACCAGACTTTTATTATCATCATCTGGTTTGAATGAATAAACAGAAGTAGTCCTTTTAATCCAATTACTTTCCAATTTTTTTTAAGGATTAGTAGGTCAACTGAATTAATGTTGCTTCCTAATATGTCAAAAGAGTTTGACCTTTCAGTAACCCCAAACCTCAAGTGCACTGGTGGGTCACAAAGCAGTTATCTTTGCACGAGGGGCTGAGGGGAGATTGCCTGGCACCAAAGGGCCCTGGATGAGCCGGGGGGGGCGGGGAGTGTGGGGAGGCAGCCCAGGGACAAGACAATCCCAAGACGTAGGTCGCAATTTTGTCAGGACGAGTCCTGATAAGGGTGATGTCCTTGTGGCCTTTGTGCTTGAGGAAAAGCATTTGTAACCTAAGATGTTATGTTCTCCGCCTGCCAGGAAGAGGCAGAGTGAGTTTGTAAGAAAAAAAATCCAAGTTCAGCTGAGTACGTGTGAAGATCTAATGGGCTGTACTTACAGTTCGTGACCCGAGCAGCATCTGGTCCAGCCAATGGGAGCTGCCGGAGGAGCTGGGCGAAGTGGGCGGGCTTGGAGAACCGGGGCGCAGGGCGGGAGTGTCCTGCAAAGGGCTGACCCGTAGGGCTTGTCATGCGTGCCGGTCAGTCGCCTCGCTGGTGCTGGCCAGGTCATTCCAGATCCGCCGGTTAAAGGCCGCATTCCTGGGAGAGGCTGAAACAGCAGTGAAGTCTTGGTTGGCTGACTTGGGGCTTCGCTAGCACACTGATATCACCCAAACCTGAAACTCACTTTAGCTTGAGAGGCTAACGAGTCCATCTCACACCTCCCATCTTCTGGCCTCGGAGAAATTGTGGCCAGAGACGCTGAAACGTAAACTTGAGCCCAAGACCCGTGGTCTGACGACACAGACTCAGATTGTTTCGGACGAGAGGCCTTCGCCAAGTTGCTTTGGACCCCAGAACTGAAGGAGGGTCTCCAGAGCTCCTGGGTTCAGAGTGCTTGTTCATCATGACCTGTGCTAAGATCTGGCAAGCTAGCAAAAGAGCTTTACTCTTGGTGTCGGGTCACGGTGATGTTTTATAGCCATTGTCTTAGAAATAAAGGAAATTCTATGTTCTGTTTAAGATATCACCATCAGGCTTGGGAGAAGCTTAGAACACCAGCCTCCGTTTAACTGACTCAAGGAATGACCCCTCTGTCACGGTCAGTTTTTTTTTTTTTGTATTTTTCTGAAGTGAGAAGCGGGGAGGCAGAGAGACAGATTCCCGCAAGCGCCCAACGGGGATCCACCCAGCATGCCCATCAGGGGGCCATGCTCTGCCCATTTGGGCCATTGCTCCAGTTGCACCCAGAGCCATTCTAGCGCCTGGCATGGAGGCCATGCAGCCATCCTCAGTGCCCGAGCCAACTTTGCTCCAATGGAGCCTTGGCTGTGGAAGAGGGGGGCAGGGGAAGAGAGAGCTAGAGAGAAAAGAGAGGGGGAAGGGTGGAGAAGCAGATGGGCACTTCGCCTGTGTGCCCTGACTGGGACTTACACACGCCGGGCTGACGCTCTACCACTGAGCCAACCGGCCAGGGCCTGCCAAGGTCACTTGTATGTGTGTTTGACTGGGCCCTGGGTGCCCTGCTTGGCTTATTTCTGAGTGTGTCTGTGAGGGGGTTTCTGAGTGAGATCGGCATTTGAGTCAGTGGTCTCAGTGACGTAGGTTGCCCTCCTCATGTGGGCATCTTCTGATCCCTTTAGGGTCTGAATAGAACAGCAACAACCACAGAGAGGAAGGGAGGACTGCCTCCACGCTCCCATCCTGCCTGCCGGGTGGGCCGGGCCATCTTCTCCTGCCCTGGGACCAGTTACCCCGCGGGCTCCCCTGGTTCTCAGAAATTCAGACTTGGACTCTGTGACACCACCGGTTCTCCTGGTCTCGAGCCTGCAGACAGAAGACTGTGGGACTCCCCAGCCTCCATTCTACTGTGAGCCAAGATTTTCTTTTCTGTATAATTACCCCCTGTTGGTTCTGTTTCTCTGCGGAACCCTGACTAACACCCTGTCCTCTGTGACAGCAGCGGATGAACCCTCCGCCCTGGCCAAGGGGACACATTCGAGCATGCTTACCCGGCTGCATCTCCAGGCCGAGTCACAGGCCGACCGAGAGTCAGGTAGCTTTGTCCCCATTCTGTCGTTTCTCCTTGAGCTTGGCTGGTGTTGTAATTACTTAACTTGGTGACATTGTGTGACCCTGATGAAATAAGTTACATTTACATTATAATTTAATTAATGTAAATTAAGTGCATTCTTGACAGTCAATTAAAAGCGAGTCACTAAAACGACTAAATGTGGGCAAGTCGAGTTTAAAAGCGGAATGTACTATATAAAAGTTGGGAGTTTGGATTCGGGTGGTTTCTAAATCTTTTGAGTTTTGTCTCTAAGGAAACCCCAAGTGCAACATAAACAATGCATTATGAACACGGTTTACACAAGCTCAGGAGAGCCCAGCGTGGCGGCCCGACAGACTCAGAGACTGAAAGTGACAGCGCAGGACGGTCTGAACACAGGACTTCCTAACGGTGCGACCTGGCGGGCAGTCATGTCCCAGGCCTGCAGCTTCCTTGACAACGGTCAGTTTTTGCCTGAAGTGAGCCTGTCTGTGGTCTTTTTGAATCTGAGATCACATACCTTTGGAATGTCAGAGACATCGCTTTCCAGACCCCGAAGGCCTGGCCACCGTGCATGAGCAGAGATGGCGGAGCCCTCGTTGTTACCCTGTTACCCACATACCGGGGCCAACAGTGTAATGAACTAACCAGGACCCACCAACGTTAGAAAAGTACAGGTTTCTCTATTTTGTCTTTTTATTCAACCCCAGATATGTCCCACCCACTTAACCTACCACCATTGATGGAGTTCATCACCTTCTATACCTCAAGTGAACTTGTCTATTGTCCTTTTGTGTCTAAGATCACATACCTCTGATTCTAACGTGTAAAATATGCTGCAAAACTGCCCTTCTCTGAAGCATTTTCTCAACCTGTGGAGATTTTGCTTCCTGCATGATTGTCGTCAGTTTGGCTCAAATAAAACGCATAAAGATTCCCCTACAGGTTTGGCCGTTTCTTATGATGACATGGAAGAGCACATAGAGCTCCGATCAGGAAGCCTATAGTTAAAGAAAAGATCTTCATCTCTCATTGAAGACTAATAAAGTCATTTTATTTTGTTTTAGGTTAAATTAAAATGATCTTCTTTTTGACAAATGGGCCATTAGATAACAGGGATCCTACTAAATATTCTGAACAATCTGGACAGAGTGGTCTGTGGACCACTGCTCAAAGTCACCTCTCAGGGTCGGCTTGGCCAACCTCTTATCTTTTCCTCTTTTTTGTTCCTTCTGAACACCCCGAGGCGGCTGAGTCCCTGGAGATCTGCAGCCCAGCTCCCCTCGGAGCTGGAGGGAGGGACCCACGAGGAGGCTGTGCCCACAGAGCGCGGAGCCCAGCCCCACACAGGGGTACTCCGTAAGTGGTAGCCATTCGTCTTCTTTTTGAATGGCCACTTTTTTGGGGGGAGGTATTTTTCAGAAGTTAGAAGCAGGGAGGCAGTCAGACTCCCACATGACCCCGAATGGGATCCACCTGGCATGCCCACCAGGGGGTGATGCTCTGCCCATCTGGGGTGTTGCTCCATTGCAACTGGAGCCATTCTAGCACCTGAGGAGGAGGCCATGGAGCCATCCTCAGTGCCCAGGCCAACTTTGCTCCAATGGAGCCTTGGCTGCAGGAGGGGAAGAGAGAGAGAGAGAGAAAGGAGAGGGGGAAGGGTGGAGAAGCAGATGGGCACTTTTCCTGTGTGCCCTGGCTGGGAATTAAACCCAGGACTTCTACACACCAGGCCGACACTCTATCACTGAACCAACTGGCCAGGGCCTGGATGGCCACCTTTCAATCTGACTACTTGCCTGTTTGCCTGCATACAAAATAATGGCGTTTAATTCTGGCACCCAGCAAAAGAAATGCAGATTTTATAATGTTAACGGTACTGCTTCCTCCTTGGTGTCCCCATTCTTTGTTCTTTAATTCCAATGTTCCCTGACGTTCACAGAGGTGGAATTTGACTTTTCTCCTTGAGAAGTGATGCGATCTAAGCATACCCGGGGACAGTAGTGTGTGTCAGGGCCTCAAGTGGTGCTGGTCCCCTCTTAAGGTAACTATTGTAAGAGAGGTCATTAGAAGTGTTCAAGCAATGGAAGAGGATTCTTTTCTTTCCAAAAAGGAAGCAAGGGGCGGCTGCTTTTGGCCAAGGAGTTTCAGGGGATTGGGGGGCTCAAGATTTTCAGATCCGTTGGACTCCACCCAGTGTCTCCTTTCCAAGGTGCAGGGTCCACTTCTCTCACCCACTTTCACTAAGGACCATGGTAGTGCTGTGCCTTCTACCTGTGATGTAACCCTGAACCCCAGAGGTCAGACTCTTCTGCCTGTGATGTAACCCTGAACCCCAGAAGGTTAGATTTGGGGGCTGCTTTTCAGTGCTATCAGCTCTGTCTCCCCAAAACTCAAAATGCCTATTAGGACCTGTATAGGGGCTCTCAAATTCTCTGGCAAAATGGTTCAGTGTAATATTTGAAAGCCCTAATTTTATTTTCTTTTTATAATTTCTCCAGCAGAGTCACAAGCTACTAGCCTAACCTAAAGCTTTTGGGGTACTAATTCCCACCATGGTGATCAAGTTCAAAAGTCCCTTGTTCTCCCTAAGTCTTGCTCTGGATAAGCACCTCATTTCAGGTACCTGCAGCATGGTTGAAGTAAATGTTTTGCCACTGTGCGCTGTGGCAATAGATACTATTGGCACCCTGATGTTCCTGGACAATAGTGCCGTGAATGTGTTAACCCCAGTCACATAATTTAACAGAGCATACAGGCCCCTATTCAGGCATTTATTTCCTGGGTGTTGTCTACTCATGGCTTCAGGTAGAGTATTAATCTGTTTAGTCAGCACAGCAGGAACCACAGGAGGCATATCAAACCGGTAAATCCTGCAAGTACTTCGGGAAAGGGTGGTTACATTTCTACACTTTGCAGTTAGAGTTTAAGACCTAGTGACCACTGCTTCTATCTGGAGCTAGCAGCAGGTCCCAGCCTACAATAGCCATGGGGCATTGAGACAAGAGGAATAAAGGAGATACTATACATTAAATAAAGTAACAAACTCAGACTGTCAACATCCACAGTAGAAATCTTTGAGGGATAAATAAAACTCAAATATTCAAGCAAGGCATAGTAGATGGGCCCTTGTATTTACAAGAAATGAGATTAACTTATCTGCTACTTGGAAGAAATACCTTAGGATCCTGAACGATGTCCTTGGGCCTTCAGTGGTAATTCCCAGCATGCTGGGCAAGGAAGGTCAGGTCACAGGTAGCTGGAGCAGGGCTAGAAGAGACTGAACCCTCTCTCCATGGAGCAAAGGGGCAGCTTACCTTTTCGTGTCCGTCTTTCCACAGCAATGATGTGTCTCTTGATCGGGCCGGGAAGCCTGGCAGGCTTCAGTTTAATGACCTTTTTTCCACTCTTGAAGTAGGGCCCTGATAGAATCCTATGAAGCCTTTTAGGGCACTGGAGCTGCACCAGTCTGCATTCCCACCAGCAGTGCAGTAGAGTTCCCTTTTCTCCACACCCTCACCAGCACTTATTCTGTGTTGTTTTCTTGATGAGCACCATTGTGACAGGTGTGAGAAGGTATCTCATTGTGGTTTTAATTTGCATTTCTCTGATGATTAGTGATGTTGAACATTCTTTCATATGCCTATTGGCCATCTATATGTCTTCTTTGGAGAAGTGTCTATTCAGTTCTTTTGCCCATTTTTAAAAATTAGATTGTTTACCTTCCTGGTGTTGAGTTTTAGAAATTCTTTATAAATTTTGGTTATTAACCCCTTATCAGATGAATTGGCGAATATGTTCTCCCATTGTGTGGGTTGCCTTTTTATTTTGTTCATGGAGTTTTTTGCTCTGCAAAAGCTTTTTAGTTTGATATAGTCCCATTTGTTCATCCTGTTCTTTATTTCACTTGCTTGTGGAGATAAATCAGCAAATATTGCTACAAGTGATATCAGAGAGTTTACAAGCCTATGTTTTCTTCCAAGATGTTTATGGTTTTATGACTTACATGTAAGTCTTTAACCCATTTTGATTTTATTTTTGTGAATGGTGTAAGTTGTTGATCTAGTTTTATTTCTTTTGCATGTACCTGTTCAATTTTCCCAACACCATGTATGAAAGAGAGTGTCTTTACTCTACTGTATGCTCTTACATTTTTTGTCAAATATCAATTGTCCATAAAGGCGTGGGTTTATTTCTGGATTCTCTGTTCTGTTCCACTGATCTGTATGCCTGTTCTTATGCCAGTACCAAGCTGTTTTCAGTACAATGGCCTTTTAGTATAACTTGATATCAGGAAGTGTGATACTTCCCACTTCATTCTGCATTTTCAGGATTGCTGAGGCTATTGGTCTTCTTCTTTGGTATCATATAAATATCTGGAATATTTACTCTGTATCTTTGAAGTATGCCATTAGTATTTTAATAGGTATTGCATTGAATTTATAGATTGCTTTGGGTAATATAAGCATTGTAATGATGTTTATTCTTCCTATCCATGAACATGATATATGCTTCCACTTGGACTTCCAGAACTATGTTGAATAAAAGTGGTAAATGGGAGCACCCCTGCCTTGTTTCTGATTTTAACGGCATTGGTTTTAATTTTTGCCCACTGATTATTATGTTGACTGTCTGTTTGTCATAGATGGCCTTTATTATGTTAATCTATGGTCCCTGTATTCTCACTTTGCTGAAAGTTTTGATCATAAATGGGTGCTAAATTTCATCAAATGCTTTTTCTGCATCTATTGATATAATTATGTGATTTTTATCCTTCCTTTGGTTTATGTGATGAATCACATTTACTGATTTGCTAATATTATACCAGCCTTGCCTCACTGGAATAAATCCCACTTGATCATGAAGTATGATATTTTTATGGTATTGTTGGATCCAGTTTGCTAATATTCTGTTGAGAATTTTAGCATGTCTGTTCATCAGGGATATTGGCATATAGTTTGTTTTTCTTTCCGGTGTCTTTACCTGGTTTTGAAATGAGGATCATGCTTGCCTCATAAAAAAAAGCTTGTAAGTTTTTCCCCCTCTTGAATTTTTTGAAATAGCTTGAGAAAGACAGGTGTTAGTTCTTCTTTGAATGTTTGGTAAAATTTGTCTGTGAAGCCATCTGGTCCAGGACTTTTGTTTGCTGAGAATTTTTTGATAACTGTTTCAATTTCATTTATTGTAATAGGTCTGTTTAAGTTCGCTGATTCTTCCAGATTGAGTTTTGGAAGATTTTATGATTCTAGAAATATATCCTTTTCACCTAGGTTGTCCAATTTTTTGGCATTTTGATTTTCATAGTATTTTCTTACAATCCTCTCTATTTTTGTGGTGTCAGTTGTTACATCTCCACTTTCATTTCTAATTTTATTTGAATTCTCTTTTTTTTTTCCTGGATGAATCTGGTTACAAACTTGTCAATCTTGTGTACCTTTTCGAAGAACCATCTCGGTTTCATTGATCTTCTGTATTTTCTTTTTAGCCTCTATATATTTATTTCACTCTGATCTTTTAAATGATTTTTTTAATTTTTTTATTTTTATTTATTTTTACAGAGACAGAGAGAGTCAGAGAGAGAAATAGATAGGGACAGACAGGAATGGAGAGAGACGAGAAGCATCAATCATTAGTTTTTCTTGCGACACCTTAGTGTTCATCTATTGCTTTCTCATATGTGCCTTGACCGGGGCCTTCAGCAGATTGAGTAACCCCTTGCTCGAGCCAGCGACCTTGGGTCCAAGCTGGTGAGCTTTTGCTCAAGCCAGATGAGCCTGCACTCAAGCTGACAACCTCAGGGTCTCGAACCTGGGTCCTCCACATCCTAGTCCGTCACTCTATCCACTGCGCCACCGCCTGGTCAGGCTCACTCTGATCTTATTAGTTCCTTCATTCTACTTCCTCTGGGCTTTATTTGTAGTTCTTTTTCTAGTTCTTTTAGGTGCAGG